>NC_133407.1:203337500-203680000 GCF_049350105.2 Macaca mulatta | reverse complement strand
GTGAATTTTTGGTGGTCCCTCCAGGTGAGCCTTCCCAGACTTTCCCTTTTCCAGGAGCTCCCCCTCCTGTTCATGTCTAGCCATCTATCTGCTCTAACAGAGCCCACTATCCTGTGTCTTTCTCAAAAATAGTGAGGGAACGATTATTGGAAACCATAGGAAATGATATGCATGTAGATGAAAACTTTACAACTTACACAAATAATCACTCAAAATAATCCTTACACTAAAAATGCAAAACTATACAATTTCTAGAAGAAACTATGGGAAAAAAGCTATGTGCCTTTGGGTTTGGTAATGAATTTTAACAAATGACACAAAAGGTTGATATACACAGAAGAAACGACAATGTGGATTTCTTAAAGTTTATACTCTTGAAGAGACCTTGTTAATGGAACAAAACGACAAGCCACATATTGAAAAAAAAATTTGCAAAACACAGATCTGAGAATTTGTATTCAAAATATATACAAAAATCATTAAATAATAAGTTAAACAGCTCAATTAAAAATGCACACAGTTCTGAACAGACACCTCACCAAAGACGATCTACAGATGGCAAGTAAACATACAAAAAGATGCTCAACATACTAGAGAACTGAAAACCACAATGAGATAGCACAGCTGGTCTATATCTGTTAGAACTGCTAAACTCTAAAAAAATTGACAAATTGCTGGAGGAAAAACAAGAACTCTTTTCACTGCTGGTGGAAGACAGTGTGTAAGACCAGAATATGCCACCCCAAAATATGATGGTAGGAAAGCAGAATATGCCACCCCAAAATATGTCCCTTTGGCATAAGAACTATTCTGAACTGATTACTCTGAAAAAAATGCTAACAAAGGAAGTTCTGAAAACAGAGTAGAAGTTACCCTTGTGTAAGGAAAATTTACATCTATAAATGAAATCCCCATTTAAAAGATGTCTCTCTCTCTCTCGGCACCAACCAAGAAGAGAAGGATGACTAAATCACTAAAGAGTCTTATCAACAGAGAACGCATGGAGTTAAGTCTGTATAAGAAAACTTACCTTTGTCTACTGTGCTTTTGCTTGTTACCTCCCCACTACTGAGCCTCAACTCTTCTTTCTTTAAGTTGAAGATAGCATTTACACTTGAATTGAAAGCCACCTGTTGGGGATTTACTCATTTTTCCCTGAATATCTCCCATGTATCCATAAGGTATACATGTTTTTAAACTTGTCTACTTTTTTCTCATTTTAATCTGTAATTTGTTACAGAGGGTCCCATCTAAGAATTCCATAAAAGTAGAGAGAAAATTATTTTTCCTCCCCTATTACAAGTTGTGCAGTTTTTCCCAAAGCTAAACAAGTCTCACCTTATAATCCAAAAATCACATTCCTAAGTATTCTGACAGCTACTTTGATATTATTTCCAAACAAAAGCTACCATCCAATTGTGTACAGAAGCCCTATTCATAATGACAAAAGGAAAAAAAGGAATCAGAAAGTCTTACAACAGATGACTGTGTGGGAACCCTCTCAGACATCAAGAGTTGTCATAGGAGCCGGGCACAGTAGCTCATGCCTGTAATCCCAGCACTTTGGGAGGCCAAGGCAGGTGGATCACGAGGTCAGGAGATCAAGACCATACTGGCTAACATGGTGAAACCTCGTCTCTACTAAAAAAAAAAAATACAAAAAAAAATTAGCTGGGTGTAGTGGCGAGCACCTGTAGTCCCAGTTACTTGGGAGGCTGAGGCAGGAGAATGGCATAAGCCTGGGAGGCAGAGCTTGCAGTGAGCCAAGATCATGCCACTGCACTCCAGCCTGGGTAACAGAACAAGACTCTGTCTCAAAAAAGAAAGAGTTCTTATAAAGATTATTCGAATGAAAACATTTGAGATACCGAAGATAAAGAAAGAAATCTTACCAGAACTTACTTTATCTAATTAAAGCAGAGCCCCCAGAAAATACAGCTGCCATTAACTCTATCCAAGGAGTTTCTTTCAAATTCAGCTGCCAGGAAGACAGCCTACACATTCCCATTAGCACTGATAAATGAAAATGAAATCCTAAGCTCCCAACTGACTGAACAGACCCACTCTTGGCCGAGGGGATCCCAGAGTGACTTTCAAAACTGAGTTCTCAGATTTATAGAGGGTCCCATCTTAGAATTCTGTAAAGGTAGAGAGAAAATTATTTTTCCTCCCCTATTACAAGTTGGGCAGGATAGGATGACAGGGGTCAGATACACCTCGTTATATCCCCTCCTTTGCTAACCATGATGAGGCTTTCTTCCCTAAGGATTTAACAGAAACAAGCCTTTCAAAAGACTCCACCACTGATTTCAACCAAATGCCTGAAGCTGCCTCTCCTCTCTTGCCTAATAAGAGACCACCCATGATGGAGAGGTTCTGGACAGCATACACAGGATGCACAGAGTGAGTTTTCATATCCTCTGCTTCAACTTTTAATGTCAGAGGGCTGAAAACTCCATCCTGGGATCATGTTAACACTGCCATTTTTTTGTACATTGGACCCATGAAGGAGCAAGAAACTCAATTGTGCATGCATACATTTCTCCTTTCATAAATATGCTTGACTCCTCCTAGAGCTTATTAAATATGTGTATTTGGCCATACATACCACTCAGCATAAATTACTATTTCCTTTACCTCTCCCTTGAAGTGTCTGTTTCTGACTTCTGGCTGGAGGTTATGCTTCCTAGCCTGTCAGGACTATCCTGCAGGCTGCAACCCTTTACAGGAAATAAATCTCTCACTGGATGCAGTGGCTCATGCCTGTAATCAAAGCACTTTGGGAAGCCGAGGCGGGTGGATCACCTGAGACCAAGAGATCAAGATCATCCTGGCCAACATGGTGAAACCCCATCTCTACTAAAAATACAAAAATTAGCTGGGCATGGTGGCGCATGCCTGTAGTCCCAGCTACTTGGGAGGATGAGGCAGGATAATCACTTGAACCTGGGAGGTGCAGCTTGCCGCGAGCCAAGATCACTCCACTGCACTCCAGCCTTGGCAACAAGAGTGAAACTATGACTCAAAAAACAAAACAAAACAAAACAAAACATAATGAAATCTCTCCTTTCCGATTTTATGAAGCTCATCATTCTTCAATTGACAGCATTAAAAAGTTCAAAAAGACCTTCCATACTCTCCCACAGAAGCCCTAGAAATCTCCATTTTGTTAATCATTTTGGATGCCTGAGAACTTGTAATCCAATGAGTAGAAATGTTGGTACCCGATTTATTGCTGTCATCCTGCCAGTTCTCAGGAGTTTGTATAAGTCTAAATCTGCAAGGGTCTCATCCCATAAGGACCCTTGTCTCTTTCTCTGTTGCCTTTGCCCACTGGCTCTGGCAACAGGGGTCTTTCTTTCTCCTTGGCTATCTTTGGATATGGGGGCTCCATCTTCTGTGCCACCTTAGGAAATGCCTTTTGCATGCATGGCTAAGTCATTAAAAAGCCTACAGTTTGAGTAACATTTTGAGTGAGTACTCTCTGAAGCTGGGTTGGAATCTCAGGCTTCTTTGTCTGAAAGGTAACTCTTGGGCTAGAAGTTTCTTATCCTAGCTTTGGTTTTGAGGCCTCTCTGTTCTCCTCTTGGGTTGGCAGTTATTCCTGGCTTTTTGTTTCATGGTGTGTCTGTGATCTTGGTCTTGCTCCTTTCATGGGAACTTCTCAGTTGACTAAATTCTCCCTTCTCAAACCTCTGCTGACTGTGTGTTCCACCAATATGGAACTAATTCTGTCTACTTCCTTTCCTGTTTGCATGACTTTACCAAGAATTATTTAGAACCTTAATAGTTCTTTTGAGAAAATTTTGATCTTCCAAATTGCCTCCTTTAGACCTTTCCTTTCCTAACTGAGTCTCTCAACTCCCTATAATCACTGAAACTTTAGGCACCCCACTCCATGCCTTGGAAGCTCTCAGTGTGCTCAAGGATCTGCAAAAGCAAACACCTGAGGCTGAAAAATAAAATAGAAAAAATAAAACAAAATTTAATTCTCAGCTTCATAAGATTATATGTCAAAACAAAATCTTGAAAATCTTAAAAATCTCCAAAAACATTGGTGAAAAAAAGCTTTAGCCCTCATATGAAGAAGATAAAAACGTGTTCCATTTTCCAGAAACACAATTATAATACAAACATAAAATGGGGTAAAGACAAAAACCAAGTCTTCGATATAAACTAGTTAATTTTGTATTATTGTCATCACATTAGTCAGGGTTCCCCAGAAAGGCACAATCCATAGGATATATGTAGATAGACAGATGAGAGAAGGTTCACATAATTATGAAGGCTGAGAAAGTCCACAATAGGGTGTCTCCAAATTGGGGAACCAGGAAAGTTGGTAGCATTGCTCAGTCCATGTCCAAAGGACTCAGAATCAGTTAAGCCAATGGTGTAACTCTCATTCTGAGGACAAAGGCCTGAGACCCTGAAGTTCTCATGTCAAAGGCAAGAGAAGGATGCTTCAATTTCAGAAAGAGATAATTCACCTTTCCTCTTCCTTTTTATTCTGTCTGGGCTCTCAAGCAATTGGATGGTGCCTGTATTAGTCTATTTTTATACTGCTATGAAGAAGTACCTGACTCTGAGCAATTTATAAAGAACAAAGAGGTTTAATAGACTGACAGTTCCACATGGCTGGAGGGGCCTCACAATCATGACGGAAGGGGAAGCAAAGATGTTTTTCTTCACATGGCAGTAGCAAGAAGTGCTAAGTCAAAGGGGAAAAGCCCCTTATAAAACCATCAGATCATGAGAACTCACTCACTATCATGAGAGCAGCATAGCAGTAACCACCACCATGATTTAATCGTCCCCCACCAGGTCCCTCCCACAACATGTAGGGATCATAGGAACTACAATTCAAGATGAGATCTGGGTGGGGACACAGTCAAACCATATCAGTGCCCATCCACATTGGGTCAGGGTGGATCTTCCTTATCTCAGTGTCTTCCAGAAACACCCTCACACTTATGCCCAGAAACTGTGCTTTACCAGTTATGTTAGTATCTCTTAATCCAATCAAGCAGACATCTAAAATTAATCATAAGAATATTTATGCCTGATTCATGGCTAAAATTTCAGGATGAAAGCTATGAGATCTCTATTTGTTTTTGTATGTCTATTAATGTATGTTCTGTATATGTGATTTTTCTTAACTCTGGATAGCACTGCAAAATTCATTTATAAAATCCTCTAAAAGTGTTCTATTCTAACTTGGCTTGGAAAAAAAAATCATTTATAAATAAATATTCCCCAAACTCCTAGAAATACAGGAACCGATCCAAATGTTTTTCAAGTTAACACGATTTGGATACAACTTACTTAAATAAGATACATTTAATATTTTTTTGTAATAAAACAACTATCTCTTCAGTTACCACTATTAAATATAAAACAAACAAGTTTCTTTTTTTTTTTTTTTTTTTCTTTTTTGAGATGTAGTCTCTCTCTGTCACCCAGGCTGGGGTACAGTGGTGCTATCTCGGCTCACTGAAGTTCCGCCTCCTGGGTTCAGGCCATTCTCCTGCCTCAGCCTCCCGAGTGACCAGGACTACAGGCACCTGCCACCACGCCCAGCTAATTTTTTTTTAAATTTTTAGTAGAGACAGGGTTCCACAGTGTTAGCCAGGATGGTCTTGATCTCCTGACCTCGTGATCCGCCCGCCTTGGCCTCCCAAAGTGCTGGGATTACAGGTGTGAGTCACCGTGCCTGGCCAACAAACAAGTTTCAATTCTGCTTGAGTGCTTTCAAGAAGCTAATATTATACTTACTAGATAATTAGAATCAAGTTTATAAGCTTTAAGATTTTAAGTTGTCATTCTTATGAAAAACATTATTTCCTTTTTTTATGGTGAAAAGACATACATCTATTTAGAATCAGCCAGCTGGACTCATTTTAGATGATCCCAAGTTTGTTGGCAACATCCGAAGCATTGTAATCAGGAGCCAGTCGAACATATTCCTCCTTCTCTCCATCAGGCCGAATCAGGATGTTGACCGTGGCCACATCCATGTCCCAGAGCTTCTTCACAGTCTATTTGATCTGGTGCTTGTTGGCTTTAATATCGACAGTGAACACAAGCGTGTTGTTGCCTTCTATCTTCCTCATGGCTGACTCAGTGGTCAGTGGAAACTTGATGATAGCATGGTGGTCAAGCTTGTTTCTCCGGGGAGCGCTCTTCCCAGGATATCTGGGCTGCCTCCGGAGTCGCAGTGTCTGCGGATGCTGGAAGGTGGGTGAGGTGCAGATCTTTTTTGGGGGGCTGTGGACACATTTCAACACTGCCTTCTTGGCCTTTAAAGCCTTTGCTTTGGCTTCGGCTTTAGGAGGGGCAGGAGCTTCCTTCTTTGTTTTTGGTGCCACCTTGTGAAAAGCGAAAAACATTATTTCAATAATAAGTTTTTTTACAGTAAATCTGCCTAATAGTAGTTTCCAAAATACTTTTGGTAATTTTTAACCTTAAAGTTCACCTAAGTAAAATATTTCCATTAAATATCTACATCATTTATAAATAAGATACAATACTAAAACATTAATTACTGAACATAAGTAATTCAAGTTTATATACTTTTGGCTTCTTATTTTTACAGAGAAACTAGATATTTTGGCCTGTTAATAAACATGTTTTTGCCTACCACACTGAGAAATTGAGACAGAGTGACACTCAGTCTCAAAAAAAAAAAAAAAAAAAAAAAGAAATCTCTTTCTCTTAAGCTAACTCTTTTTTTTTTTTTTTTGAGATGGAGTCTCACTCTGTTGCCCAGGCTGGAGTGCAGTGGCGCGATCTCGGCTCACTGCAAGCTCCGCCTCCCAGGTTCATGCCATTCTCCTGCCTCAGCCTCCCAAGTAGCTGGGACTACAGGCGCCCACCACCACACCGGCTAATTTCTTGTATTTTTTAGTAAAGACGGGGTTTCACCATGTTAGCCAGGATGGTCTTGATCTCCTGACCTCGTGATCCGCCCATCTCGGTCTCCCAAAGTGCTGGGATTACAGGCGTAAGCCACCGCACCTGGCCACTCTTAAGCTAACTCTAACTCACAACAATTTTAGTAGATTATGCTTTTGTAAACAGAAATGGAGCATTTATCTTTTTTTCCCCACCTGATTTCTCTAGAATTTTGAAAGTCTTACTGAATACTCTTACTTTCATGACAATATAGTTGTTAGCAAAAGTCCAGTAAGAATCTGTTCACCTTGTAACAGGACATAATTGGAAACTTTGGCTATATTATCAAGGCTTTTACTGAAATATCATATTTAGGAAGTGTACGTCAGACCAGTTATGACCAGCAATTGTAATGAACTAAGGTTGACTTTTATGGAGTCAATGCTTACAAAGCACTCTGAGAAAAGCCAGTCTGATACCTGGATTATGGGGTTCACAACCTTACAGATTAGTAAGGAAGGTCATTTCCTTGTAGGCCCAGGAATTTGGGACTATTTTGAGGGCCTCAAGCAGAGAGGAATTCATACAAAGCTATAAGGACTGCAGCTGAAATTTGATAGTATGTTCTTGGCTTGGCTTTTAGCCTTAATAAGGCCTTTAAAAGTCCAATCTGAGATTCTGTATGAAAACTTGCAGCAAGGAAGCTTGAAAGCACCTATGTGGTCAGCTCTTGTTCTTGCTGCACTTACATAAATGATCAGGCAAAATCTAACAAGGCTATACTTATTTTTGAAACAAGAATAATCTTACTTTGATTATCTATGATCAAAAATGATGGTTACTACAGAGATAAATTTTGTGTTTCAATGGAAAACTATAAGTCGGACAGGCATGGTGGCACATACCTATAATTCCAGCACTTTGGGAGGCCAGGAGTTCAAGATCAGTCTGGGCAACATGGTGAAATCTCGTGTCTACTAAAAATAGAAAAATTAGATGGGCATGATGGAATGTGCCTGCAGTCCCAGCTAATTAGGAGGCTGAGGAGGGAGAATCACTTGCACCCAGGAGGTAGAGGTTGCAGTGAGCTGAGATTGCACTTTTGCACTCCAGCCTGGGAGACAGAGTCAAACCCTGTCTCAAAAAAACTTTTTTGAGGAAAACTGTATGTAACATAAATAACGAGTACAGGGGTGCAGCAAACCAACATGGCACATGTATACTTACGTAACAAACCTGCACGTTGTGCACATGTACCCTAGAACTTAAAGTATAATAAAAAATTTAAATATATAAAAGGAAATCTATAGCCCTTGCGGGTTATCAGATTCTAGTCTAGTTTCTTGTCTTTGGGCTAGTTTTACCTGTTTGTAAACTGGATCCTGCCATCTGATGAATTTTGTCCTACAATGATACTTGTGGAATAAGAAGCCAAATACTGCCTCTCCTATTAATGTATCTATTGTCAGTTAATTTGAAGGTCTCCAACCCTGGAACAAAGTTAGAAGAGGAAGATTTTGCTCCCCAAATGCACAACCAAATTGTGGTACATTCATGCAATGGAATACTATTTAGCCGTATAAAGGAACAAGCTATCAACTCACACAAAGACATGAGTGAATCTTGCATGCACATTGCTAATTGGAATAAGACAGTCTGAGGAGAATACACACAGTGTGACTTCATTTAATGAGATTCTGGAGAAGGCAAACTACACAGATGGGAAGCCATTGGCTCCATGGGGTGGGGATTTGAAGCATTCCACATGATACTTAAATAGTGGATACCTGCCACTACGCATTTGTCAAAACATGCAGAATTTTACAGCCAAATGGGTAAGCCAAACTCCATTCAAATTAAATAAAATTATTCAGGATGCGGAGTATCCCAACACAGAATATATCATGTGAAAAAGAAATTAACTATGCTACAAATTACTATGGTTTGGATGTGGCTTGTCCCTGCAAAAACTCGTGTTGAAATTTGACCCCCAGTGTGGCAGTGTGGGGCGGTGGGGCCCAGTGGAAGGTGTTTGGGTCATGAGGACGGATCCCTCATGAATAGGTTAATGTCTTCCATGGGGATGAGTGAGTTCTGCTCTCACAGGAATGGATTAATTCCTACAGGAGTAGGAGTTAACAAGAGTCTGGGTTCCTTGGCTTCCCTCCTGCTGTCACTCTTGTTATGTGATCTCTGGTGCACCCCTTGCTCCCCTTCCACTTTCCACCATGAGGTGAAAAAGACTGAGGCCCCACCAGATGCAACTGCCTAATCTCGGACATTCCAGCAACCAGTATTGTGAGCCAAATGGACCTTTTTTACTTATAAATTACCCAACCTCAGGTATTCTGTTACAGAAGCACAAAACGGACTAAGACACAAATGTAGGAAAAAACTCAATGAAGGTGTAGGGAAAACGGTGTTGACCTAAGTCACTTCAAAAATCAATAGATTCTGTAGGCTAAAGGCAAATGAACTACACTTCATCACTGGATTCCATTTTATAAAGTTCTTTCCAACAGGAGTAATTGTGAACAATTGTAAAACCACAGTATCTGTATCTGGAATAAAACAATGACTTACATAAGTTGCAGATGGTAGGAACCAGGTCTCTCACTGTTGAAATGGGAGGTTACAAATTAGCAAGGGGAGAAGGCTAGAATGATTCATGTGATAGTAGATCAGAGGTGGAGACATCAACATAAACTTACATTTGGTTTAATATAGATACATAGAGTTCCACATAGAAACCTTTATAATTAGGTGTGTATAGGTCTGTTAGATGCACACATACACTTCCTAGCATTGCTAAGGTTGGAGAAGATACAATGTGCTCATTCAGCAGTCAGATGTAAGTTTTCCTACCATTCTCAAAGGAATCAGGCTCTTTGAAGAAATGTCTGGTACTAGAACTGGGACAGTAAATATGTGAGCCAGGATAATCTTGAAGTATCAGAACGTAAAGTATGTACGAAAAAAAAAATTAAAATATGTAATAAAAATAAATAAAAATTAATTCTTTTATTAAAAGAAAAACATGAGCCAATAAAAAGAGCTACCCATGACCAACACAGGAATGAATTGTGCAACATAATGCTGTAGTGCTGAATAGTAACTAAAGCTTTAAGTAATTATCTAGGTATCTGTGTTTGTATACATAGGTGAATAAGCAAATGGAGTTGAATAGAAATCTCCTTTGCAAAAGAATTCCAAATAATTGAGGTAGACAGTCAGCCATCAAGAAGGTGGAGCTCCTCACTCTGTAAGTGTGGGCTCCGCATAGTGACTTGTTCCGAAAGAACGCGTGCAGTATGGACAAGGAGGAAAAATAACGTCAGAGTGGAGAAACCTGACAAACTAGCTCCACCGAACAATCCAAGTGAACATCAAAGGCGACAGTTCACCTTGAGAAAATGAAGTGACAAGAGTAGCACTTCACCTCTGTGATCTACTTCTTCCAGATCCAGAACCCCAGTCTAATTATAAGAAAAATTCCATGTTTAATCACAATGGGGGACATTCTACAAAATTCCTGACCAATCCTCCTCAATACTGTCAAGGTCATCATGAGATGGAAAGCCGGACACGCTGTCACATCCAGAAGCCGCCTACATGATGACTACATGTCATGCGGGATCCTGGATGGGTCAGGGTAAGATGGAACTAAGGGAATCCAAATGAAATATGAATTTTAGTTAATAATAGTCTATCAGTATTTGTTCATTAACTGTGACACATTATGTAGGATATTAATAAGCCATGTGAGACACACTGACAGAAGATGTTAATAAGAGGAAAGTAGGTTGAAGCTACAAGGGAAATCTCTGCAATTTTTCTTTTTTGCAATTTCTGTGTAAGTCAAAAACTGCTATAAAATATAACTGTATTTAAAACATTGTTATATTTTTCAAACACTTCCTTGTTTAATTATTTATACCATGAATTGCTAGTAATTGACACTGTTAACTAGTCCTGTTTTTAAAATAAGAGTATTTATGACACACAAAAAAATTAAACAATGCAGACTGATATATAAATCAAAATAAATGTTCTTTACATGTTTTCTGTTACAGTGGTAACACATATGTGTAAACTTATTTATCATATTTTTTTCTTGTGCTGCGGTTGTGTCCTGGGTTCATTCTCTAAAATGCTATTCACCTTAGACCAGGGAAAAAAAAAACCTAACAGACTCTGTTGCAATTCATGACTAAATATTTTCAAACGTGTGACTTTGTAAAAATATGTTCCAATGGCAAATTGATTCATTGTGACTAGATCACTTCTTCCAAAGACTTCTTGTCTTTATTTTGTTCCATGCCTACCTTTTAGCCATAATACAACAGAATCAAATATTGGCCACTGGGAAAAAAATATTCAAAGAAAGAAAGAATGTGAACAGAACTTGTGACCATGAAGATTCAATGTTTTACCACAAAGCTTTCTAAAACAGAAGAGTGTAAAAGGATATTCAAAGTCAATTTCCTCAATGAGGCTTTGCAGAAAATGGAGAAACTAGAGAAAAAAAATGGCAGGACATTCTACGGGTGATTTTAGATGTTGCTATGCTTTATGGAAAAAAAAAATACTTTACCTTTAAAGAATCACGAAGAAGTATTAGAAATGAAAACTCTGGAATGTTTCCAAATTTAGTTGAACCTCTATGTAGTTATGTCTATATAGCTAGTAATGAAGTTGATGATTTTTTAAAAATCCATGCCTTGTGTAATACAATACACAATGAATACTCAATGCTTATAGGAAAACATATTAGACCTTGTGAAAGGAAAATCAACCTTGGGGACCCAAAATCACTAAGCTAAAATGAAACGTCAAGCTGGGGCTGCTGGGGGCAAACCTGCCTCCCATTCTGTCCAAAGTCACCCGTCTGTTCATTGAGAGAAATGCGTATCTGAGTGCCCCATCGGGAGAGGGTAACCAGCAACTCAAAAGAATGAAACCATTTGTCTCTTACCTACCTATGACCTGAAAGCTCCCTGTCTGGCCTTCTCTTCAAGTTGTCTCACCTTTCTGGAATGAACCAAGGTACATCTTTCACATATTGATTGATGTCTCATGTCTCCCTAAAGTGTGTAAAACCAAGCTGGGCCCCAACCACCTTGGGCCTGTGTTGTTGGGACCTCCTGCAGAGGCATCACAGGTGCATCCTCAAACTTGGCAAAATAAACTTTCTAAAAAATATGAGAGCTGTCTCAGATTTTCAGGGTTCACACATGTAATGTAGGATGTCAATGTTTATAAAACAGACATTATTCTATCTACTATTAAAATATGCTGCCAATTAACCTTAGACTTTCTCAACAAAAAAAATGTTGATGAGGTACAAATAATATATTTAGACTTAAATAATGTTGCAAGTTTTAATATGCCTACTTTTCAATTTTTCAATACCATTTTTACTACTTTAACACTGTAAGAAAAATGAGTAATGAAAACATGAATAAAAGTGTTTACAGGGGGTGCACATGTTTCCTCCAGCCTCTGCCCATCCCCAGCTTTCATCCCAACTGTCCTGAGGTGGCTCTAAGCATTTCTCCTTTCTCTATACCAAGATCTCCCCACTGAAGCAAACCCAAATCTTACCATATGTTATGACACACTGTGATGATGAGCAACTAAAGCCTCGAGGAAGGGATGCTTTTGTAAAACAAGATTTGTAGAACATAATGTGTGAAGTAAAGCCCATGGCAGAACTCCCTCTTTAGCACAAGGGGGCAGACAGGAAGCTTTTGCCTCACCTTCCTCATTGGCCCACAGCCACGTCTCCCCAGGTCAGTCTTGAGGACAATGAAACTCTGGTCTTCACTGTGGACACACTACCAGGTACTCCAAAGCCATGGCCTCTCCTCAGGTGGGTTCTGAGGAGAACAAAGCTCTGATTCTAATCCTAACCCCAATCCTGTCTCTAGACTTTGACCCTGACCCTAAACCCTGATCCCTACCCTGGTCCCTAATTCTGACCCTGATTTTGACACTGACTCTGATCTTGACCCTGACCATGACCCCACCTCTAACCATACTTCTGGCCCTGACTCTGACCCAGACCCTAATCCTAACCCTAACCCTACTATTATCTTTACAATCTATCTCTAATCTTACCCCCTACTGCTAAATAGCTGTGCCCAAAAGCACTTTTTAAATTATTTAACTTCTTTTCCTTGAATTCTCTAAGGACATCCTAAAGGAGATGTCATTATGTATTTTGCAGTCCCTCTAGTGGTATGGCTTCAGATAGGAAGTTCTAATACTTTGCAAGACATAAAAAGTTTGGAGAGTAACAGCATGGGGTTGTTAAGGATGCATGTTGGCATTCACGATAGTCATTGGTGCTGTTCTCCAAATATTTTCAATTCAGTTTTTATGAATGCATTCTGACTATTCCAACCCACCTACTTACATTTTGGCATGACCACATAGCTTTTTTTTTTTTTTTTTTTTTTTTTTTTTGCCAATGGAGGAGAGAAGAAATAACATGTGACTTTTTCAGGATAAATCTCTAAGAATAGAGTTCTTTTCAGCATGCTTTTTTCTCTTTTCCATAGCATTAATTTTAGCAATATTAATAGCTTCAAAAACTAACTTAGCTATTAGGTTTTTTAAAATGTCTTTTGTCTTCCAGTTTGTAAGCCACACTGATCAGGACTACAGAGTTGAATTATTAGAATTGATAAAGGAAAGATAACGCTTATCTTTCAAAAACATGAATTACCTGTTTAATGGGCAAAAACAAATTTTGTTCTATTCATCAGGTAATAAACAAAACTCTACACAAAAAGTGAGGGTCAGAGAATGCAGAGAACACACAACTGACTTCATGGCAGGAAGATTCTGAGTACTAATTCAATGTTACTACTTATTAGCTGCAAAATACAATTGTATTTGAAATTTTTATCATGGACACTAACCATCATTATGGACACAGGATGGCCATTGACCAATAAGAAAAGATGGTGGTCATAACAACCAGCAGTGCCCATGGCACATCCACCAGTGTGCAATGACTATCAGCTCTGACTGGTCTGGATGTCTTAACAGCTTCATCTGTGAGTGACAGGATTGCCTTGTGTCAATGGCTCTCAAACCTGGGTGCTTGCTTGAATCTCTTAAAGAACTTTCAAAAATATGCTCATCGCTAATTCACAATTATACTGTTTAGGAATTATGAATCTGGGTGTTCCTGTATTGGGTGCCTATATATTTAGGATAGTTAGCTCTTCTTGTTGAATTGATCCCTTTACCATTATGTAATGGCCTTCTTTGTCTCTTTTGATCTTTGATGGTTTAAAGTCTGTGTTATCAGAGACTAGGATTGCAACCCCTGCCTTTTTTTTTTTTCCATTTGCTTAGTAGATCTTCCTCCATCCCTTTATTTTGAGCCTATGTGTGTCTCTGCACATGAGATGGGTCTCCTGAATACAGCACACTGATGGGTCTTGACTCTTTATCCAATTTGCCAGTCTTTGTCTTTTAATTGGAGCATTTAGCCCATTTACATTTAAGGTTAATATTGTTATGTGTGAATTTGATCCTGTCATTATGATGTTAGCTGGTTATTTTGCTTGTTAGTTGATGCAGTTTCTTCCTAGCATCAATGGTCTTTACATTTTGGCATGTTTTTGCAGTGTCTGGTAATGGTTGTTCTTTCCCATGCTTAGTGCCTCCTTCAGGAGCTCTTGTAGGGCAGGCCTGGTGATGACAAAATCTCTCAGCATTTGCTTGTCTGTAAAGGATTTTATTTCTCCTTCACTTATGATGCTTAGTTTGGCTGGATATGAAATTCTGGGTTGAAAACTCTTTTCTTTAAGAATGTTGAATATTGGCCCCCACTCTCTTCTGGCTTGTAGTGTTTCTGCCAAGAGATCTGCTGCTAGTGTGATGGGCTTCCCTTGGTGGGTAACCCGACTTTTCTCTGGCTGCCCTTAACATTTTTTCCTTCATTTCAACTTTGACAAATCTGAAAATTATGTGTCTTGGAGTTGCTCTTCTTGAGGAGTATCTTTGTGGCATCCTCTGTATTTCCTGAATTTGAATGTTGTGCCTTGCTAGGTTGGTGAAGTTCTCCTGGATAATATCCTGAAGAGTGTTTTCCAACTTGGTTCCATTCTCCTTGTCACTTTCAGGTATACCAATCAGATGTAGATTTGGTCTTTTCACATAGTCCCATATTTCTTAGAGGCTTTGTTCATTTCTTTTTACTCTTTTCTCCCTGAACTTCTCTTCTTGCTTCATTTCATTCATTTGATCTTTAATCACTGATATGCTTTCTTCCAGTTGATCAAATCGGTTACTGAAGCTTGTGCATTTGTCACGTAGTTCTCATGCCATGGTTTTCAGCTCTATCAGGTCATTTAAGGACATCTCTACACTCGTTATTCTAGTTAGCCATTTGTCTAATCTTTTTTCAAGGCTTTTAACTTCTTTGCAATGGGTTTGAACTTCCTCCATTAGCTTGGAGAAGTTTGATCGTCTGACACCTTCTTCTCTCAACTCGTCAAAGTCATTCTCCACCCAGCTTTGTTCCATTGCTGGCAAGGAGCTGCGTTCCTTTGGAGGGGGAGAGGAGGCACTCTGGTTTTTAGAATTTTCAGCTTTTCTGCTCTATTTTTTCCGCATCTTTGTGGTTTTATCTACCTTTGGTCCTTGATGATGGTGATGCACAGATAGGGTTTTAGTGTGGATGTCCTTTCTGTTTGTTATTTTTCCTTCTAACAGTCAGGACCGTCAGCTGCAGGTCAGTTGGAGTTTGCTTGAGGTCCACTCCAGACACTGTTTGCCTGGGTATCAGCAGCGGAGTCTACAGAACATAGAATATTGCTGAACAGTGAGTGTTGCTGTCTGATTCTTGCTCCAGAAGCTTCATCTCAGAGGTGTACCCAGCCATGTGAGGTGTGAGGTGTCAGTCTGCACCTAGTGGGGGATGTCTCCCAGTTAGGTTACTCAGGGGTCAGAGACCCACTTGAGCAGGCAGTCTGTCCATTCTCAGATCTCAACCTCCATGCTGGGAGAACCACTGCTCTCTTCAAAGCTGTCAGACAGGGACATTTACATCTGCAGAGGTTTCTCCTGCTTTTTGTTTAGCTATGCCTTGTCCCCAGATGTGGAGTCTACAGAAGCAGGCAGGCCTCCTTGAGCTGCGGTGGACTCCACTCAATTCAAGCTTCCCAGCAGCTTTGTTTACTTATGTAAGCCTCAGCAATGGTGGGTACCCCTCCCCCAGCCTCACTGCTGCCTTGCAGTTAGATCTCAGACTGCTGCACTAGCAATGAGGGAGACTCCATGAGTGTGGGACCCTCTGGGCCAGGTGTGGGATATAATCTCCTTGTGTGCTGTTTGCTAAGACCCTTGGTAAAGCACAGGATTAGGGTGGGAGTAGCCCGATTTTCCAGATGTTGTGTGTCTCAGTTTCCCTTGGCTAGGAAAAGGAATTCCCTTCCCCCTTGCACTTCCCAGGCAAGGCAATGCCTCGCCCTGCTTCAGCTCTCGCTGGTCAGGCTGCACCCGCTGACCAGCACTGACTGTCTGACATGCCCCAGTGAGATGAACCCGGTACCTCAGTTGAAAATGCAGAAATCACCTGTCTTCTGTGTCACTCACACTGGGAGCTGGAGGCTGGAGCTGTTCCTATTTGGCCATCTTGGGTCCCCCCCCCAGCATCCCTTTATGATTAAAGCTCTCAGCAAAATAGGCATACAAGGGACATACCTTAATAAAAGGCATCTATGACAAATGCACAGCCAACATAATAATGGGAAAAAGGTAAAAGCATTCCCTCTGAGAACTGGAGCAAGACAAGGATGCCCACTCTCACCACTCCTCTTCAACGTAGTACTGGAAGTCCTAACCAGAGCAATCAGACAACAGAAAGAAATAGAAGAAATCCAAATCAGTAAAGAGGAAGTCAAACTGTCACTGGTTGCTGACCATATGATCTTTTGCCTTGAAAACCATACAGACTCCTCTAGAAAGCTCCTAGAATAGATCAAAGAATTCAACAAAGTTTCTAGATGCAGGATTAATGTAAACGAATCAGTAGTTCTTCTATACACCAACAGCTACCAAGGAGAGAATCAAATCAAGAACTCAACCTCTTTTACAATAGCTGCAAAAAACAAACAAACAAAAAGAAAACAAAACAAAACTTAGGAATATACCTAACAAAGGAATTGAAAGACCTCTGCAAGGAAAATTACAAAACATTGCTGAAAGAAAGCATAGATGTAGCCAAGCATAGTGGTGGTGGATGCCTGTAATCCCAGCTACTCAGGAGGCTGAGGCAGAAGAATCACTTGAACCCAGGAGGCAGAAGTTGCAGTGAGCTGAGATCACGCCATTGTGCTCCAGCCTCAGCAACAAGAACAAAACTCCCTCAAAAAAAAAAAAAAAAAAAAAAGTGAAAGCAAGAAAAAAATCATAGATGACACAAACAAATGGAAACACATTCCCATGCTCATGGATGGGTAGAATCAATGTTGTGAAAATTACCATTCTGTTAAAGGCAATCTACAAATTCAACACAATCCCAATCTGAATACCATCATCATTCTTCACATAACTGCAAAAACAATTCTAAAATTCATATGGAACCAAAAGAGAGCCACATAGCCAAACCAAGACTAAGCAAAAAGAACAAACCTGGAGGCATCACACTACCTGATTTCAAACTGTGCAATAAGGCCATAGTTACCAAAACAGCGTGGTAGTGGTATGAAAATAGGCACACAGACCAATGGAACAGTATAGAGAATCTAGAAATTAACCCAAATACTTACAACAACTGATCTTCACCAAAGTAAACAAAAACATAAAATTTCAACACATGATGTCGGGATAATTGGTGAGCCACATGTAGGAGAATAAAACTGGATCCCCATCTCTCACCATATACAAAAATCTACTCCAAATGGATTAAGAACTTAAACTAATTCCTGAAACTATAAAAATTCTAGAGGATAACACTGGATAAACCCTTCTAGACATTGGCATAGGCAAGGATTTCATGACCAACAACCCAAAAGCAAATGCAATAAAAAACAAAGATAAATAGCTGGGACTTCTGTATACTAAAGAGCTTTTGCATGGCAAAGGCAACAGTCAGCAGAGTAAATAGACAACCCACAGAGTGGGAGAAACTCTTCACAATCTTTACATCTGACAGAGGAGTAATATCCAGAATCCACAACAAACTCGAACAAATCAGTATGAAAAAAACAAACAACCCCATCAAAAAATGGGCTAAGGATATGAGCTGACAGTTCTCAAAAGAATATATACAAATGGCCAACAAACATAAGAAAAAAATGTTCAGCATCACTAATGATCAGGGCAATGCAAATCAGAACTACAATGCAATAACACCTCACCTCCAGAAAGCCATAACTTTAAAAATATTTAAAAACAGTAGATGTTGCCATGGATGTGGTAAACAGGGAACACTTCTACACTGCTGGGGGGAATGTAAACTAGTACAACCACTATGAAAAACAGTGTGGAGATTCCTTAAAGAACTAAAAGTAAAACTACAATTTGACCCAGCAATCCCCCTACTAGGTATCTACCCAGAGGTAAATAAGTCATTACTCAAAAAAGATTCTTGCACACACATATTTATAGCACCACAATTCACAAATGCAAAATCATGGAATCAACTCAAATTCCCATCAATCAATATATATATGATGGAATACTACGCAGCCATAGAAAGGAATGAATTAACAGCATTTGCAGTGATCTGGGTGAGACTGGAGACTATTGTTCTAAGTGATGTAACCCAGGAATGGAAAACAACATCGTATGTTCTCACTGATATGTAGGAACTAAGCTATGAGGACACAAAGGCATAAGAATAATGCAATGGACTTTGGGGACTTGGGGGGAGGAATGGGAGGGAGGCAAGCAATAAAAGACATGAATATGGTGCAGTGTACACTGGTTGGGTAATGGGTGCACCATAATCTCACAAATCACCGCTAAGGAACTTACTCATGTAACCAAATGCCATCTGTACCCCGATAACTTATGAAAAAATAAAATAAAAATAATAAATGAAAAATAAAATATAACACCAAGAAAGTGAAAAGACAATCCACAGAATGGAAAAAAAATGATTGCAAACTATCTATCTGATAAAGGGTTAATAACCTCAATATATAAGGAGCTCAAACAACTCTACAAGAAAATATCTAATAACCTGATCAAAAATGGCCAAAAAGATTTGAATATATATTTATCAAAAGAAGACATACAAATGGCAAACAGGCTTATGAAAAGGTGCTCAGCCTCATTGATAGAGAAATGCAAATCGAAACTGCAGTGTGATATCATCTCATTGGAGTTAAAATGGCTTATATTCAAAATACAGGAAATAAATGCTAGCGAGAATTTGGAGAAAAGGGAACCCTCATTTACTGTTGGTGGGAATATAAATTAGTACAACCACTATAAAGAACAGTTTGGAGGTTCCTCAAGACACTAAAAATTGAGCTACCACATTATCCAGCAATCCTACTGTTGGGTGTATACTGAAAAGGAAGGAAATCAGTATGTTGAGATATCTGTACTCTTGTGTTTGTTGCAGCACTATTTACAATAGCAAAGATTTGCAAGCAACCTGAGTGTCCATCAATAATGGATTAAAAAATGTGGTACAGGCCGGGCACGGTGGCTCAAGCCTGTAATCCCAGCACTTTGGGAGGCTGAGACAGGTGGATCACGAGGTCAGGAGATCGAGACCATCCTGGCTAACCTGGTAAAACCCTGTCTCTACTATAAAATACAAAAAACTAGCCGGGCGAGGTGGCGGGCACCTGTAGTCCCAGCTACTCAGGAGGCTCAGGCAGGAGAATGGCATAAACCCAGGAGGCGGAGCTTGCAGTAAGCTGAGATCTGGCCACTGCACTCCAGCCTGGGCGACAGAGTGAGACTCCATCTCAAAAAAAAAAATAAATAAATAAAAATAGATAAATAAAAATAAAAAATGTGGTACATCTACACAAAGGAGTACTATTCAGCCCTAAAAACGAATGAGAACCAGTCATCTGCAAGACCATGGATGGAACTGGAAATCATTGTGTTAAGTGAAACAGCCACGCACAGAAAGACAAACATCACGTGTTCTCACTTATTTGTGAGATCTGAAAATCAACCCATTTGAACTCATGAACACAAAGAGAAGCATGATTACCAGAGGCTGGGAAGATAGTGGGGAGGTAGGGTGAGGTGGGCATTGCTCATGTGTACAAAAAATAATTCAAATGAATGAGAGTTGCTTTTTGATAGCACAATAGGGTGACTCATGAACACAGAGAAAAGAATGATTACCAGAGACTGGGAGGATAGTGGGGAGCTAGGGGAGGTGGACATTGTTCATGGGTACAAAAAATAATTAGAATGAATGAGAGTCACTATTTGATAGCACAGTAGGGTGACAATGGTCAATAATAATGTAATTGTACATTTTAAAATAACTTAGAGAATGTAATTAGATTGTTCACAACTCAAAAAATAAATGCTTGAGGGGATGGATGTCCCATTCTTTGTGATGTGATTATTTAACTTTGTATGTCTGTATCAAAACACCTTGTTTATGTTATAAATATATACACCTATGTACCCACACAATTAAAAATTAAAAAATTATGAGACATGACTCAATTTGAATTTTGGGTAATGTTACTATTTGTATAAATATCGTGCAATACTTGCTTAAACACTTGACCACAAATATGCAAATATTGCTTAGTTATACTAAAAAGTTATTCATTGCTTATCCCAATTTTAAACTTTACTGTGTTTCTTATATTTT
The DNA here is from genome assembly GCF_049350105.2 of Macaca mulatta. NCBI lineage: Eukaryota > Metazoa > Chordata > Mammalia > Primates > Cercopithecidae > Macaca > Macaca mulatta. Next base: position 203,659,287 of record NC_133407.1, on the reverse strand, counting down.
CTTTCAGTGAATCTGACACATCCATTATAGAAGCATCATAGGATTTACAAAGAGATTGTACAGACATGGGGAAAAAAGAATAAAAGAAAAATCCTTAGAGGTCATATGGGTCGGTAAGAGTATAAAAGAAAACTGAGTCCCATATGATACATTAAAAACATAAATCAGGATGTACATCTGAGCTCTCACCAGGAGCCGTGGCAACCAGATTGCCCCTGGGCTGAGGGTGAAGTCCCTGAGCACTCTCAGAGACAGACAATGCAAATCAAGTTCGTTCTCATTGTGCTTGCTTGACCTTCAAAATTGTGTGAGTCCCTAAGCATATATATAAAATCATGAGTAGTTGTGGGAAAAATAACACCATTAAATGTGCCACAACAAAAGACTGATCACAAATACTGCAGATGTTTAGATCAGATGTCTGAAGCAAAGAAAGAGCGTGTAATAAAAAATAATTTAAAGAAAATTGAGCTTGATAATTCTGTTTCTTTATCTTTATAATAATGCCAAATTTGTTGAGATTTTCTTAAAATGGCATGGTTTGTCTACAGCTCTTTGTACTCTGTCTGGCTTAAATTAAATGTATATACAATTTATATAATAAAATATTGGGCTGTTTTATTATAGTGATAATTTCTTGGTCACTACCACTTTGATCATATTCTATAAATGGCACTGTAAGACTTATGACTGGTTATCAACAACATAAAGTGATCATGAGAGTTTTGTGGCAGATGAAGGAAGGTTGGTTAGTGCAGTGGCAATAGTTGGCAACCTGAAAAACCAAGCTTACTATTTTAGAAAAGTATTATTCTTTCTAACTAGATATTTCCATGAAAAGAACCTTGTGAAATGCAGAAATGCCAAAAGAATAATTATAAGGTAATAACCAAATAACTAAAATACATCTAAATTTCTCTGACAATTTAACTTAATGCAGGGTGCAGCCAGAATCACAAAGTTTACTAACATAGACATTTATGATCTCAAGACATTTAATTCTTAGCTCGTTGAGGAAAAAAGTAGTAGAATTGTTACTGCAGAGACAAAAGACAGAAAACAGTGGGGGGGCTTGACCACAAGTCATGTTACAATTGTTGGAAACCTCTAAAAATCCTGCCTGGTGATAGGTTTTTCTTATCTCCTTATTGAAGAATATATGAGCAGGCAGGGCATGGTGGCTCAAACCTGTAATCCCAACACTTTGGGAGGCCAATGTTGGGGGATCACTTGAGGTCAGGAGCTCAAGACTAGCCTGGGCAACATAGCAAAACCCTGTCCCTACAGTTTCTTTTTAAACTAGCTGACTGCAGTGGCATATGCCTGTAGTCCCAGCCACTAGGGAGGCTGAGGTGGGAGAATTGCTTGAGCTTAGGTATTTGAATCTGGAGTGAGCTATGATCATGCCACTGCACTCCAGCAAGAATGACAGAGCTAGGTCCTGTGTACAAATATATACATATTGTGTGTGTTGTCAATGACCAGTCATAGGTCTTACAACGCTGTTTATACAGTATGGTAAAAATGATGCTGACAAAGAAATTATCACAATAATAATAATAAAAGACCAGTGTATTTTATTATGTAAGCTGTTCATAAATTTAATGTAAAACAGGCAGAATATGAAGATCTGTAGACAAATCACGTCATTTTTTAAAAACCTCAACATAATAGAACTTTTTTTTTGAGACGGAGTCTCACTCTGTCACCCAGGCTAGAGTGCAGTGGCTAGATCTTGGCTCACTGCAACCTCTGCCACCCTGGTTCAAGCAATTCTCCTGACTCAGCCTCCCGAGTAACTGGGATTATATGTTTCTGCCACCATGCCTGGCTAATTTTTGTATTTTTAGTGGAGACAGGGTTTCACCATCTTGGCCAGTCTGCTCTTAAACTCCTGACCTTGTGATCCACTGACCTCAGCCTCCCAAAGTGCTGGGATTCCAGGCATGAGCCACTGCACCCAGCCAATATTTCTTTTTTAAACTGTGCAAGCTCTTTGACCATCATGTCTCCATGCATCACTGTAATAAGATAACCAGAGCAACTCTTTCCTCTGTGGAGGTGGAGGAGATAAAGATACATCCTTTGTACTTTGGGTGCTCTTATCAGGATCAGGGGAGGTCCCTGCACTCTGATTTTATCTCTCTTAAATGTGCAAAGTACAGAGATTTTTAACATGAATAATTTTAAAAGAAATTAAAAATTCTATAATTTTCAGGGACATGCAGGTTTTCTATTGATCATGCTTTTTCTTGATATTTTTAGGCCCTGGCCAGCCGCAAATGAATAATCTCTATCATCATCATTGTGTTCCTTTGTGTTTTAACCTTTCCTGATTCCATCCTCTCTACCTTTTAGTTTGCAGAAGAATAGACACCAGAAAATCCTATCCCTACCAAATGCAAAAAAACAAAAATTATAAATATTAACATCTACAAGTCACATTTGTGAATATATATTTTAATTAGAAAATTACAATTTTAAACTTTCAGAGGAAATGGCAGTAATATAAAACAGAGGACTTTTTTTTTTTTTTTTTTTTTTTTAAGACGGAGTCTCATTCTGTCGCCCAGGCTGGAGTGCAGTGGCATGATAAACAGAGGACATTTTTATAATAAGGAACTCTTGTATTCTTAATATTTTGCAAATTATTATTCTCTCATCACCAAATGTTACCTAAAGTAATATACAACCAATTTAATAAGTTTAGTTTTAAAACACACAAAATTACAAAACAATTAATACGATATTTGAAATCATGATGCATATTGCCAGCCTCCCTTCAGGTAAAGTTCTATTAACTCTACCAAAATTTTATAAATGGCAGACATTACATTTCCAGACAGTTCTGTGGTAACCAAAAAAGAATTTATTTATTAGCAATTTTTATATCACATTGAGACAAAATATTATTTGTGATAAATATCGCTATTGTTATGTATTTAAAACATCTCATGTATTAAGAAATCATACTTTAGATGGGGTCAAGCTGGCCGATTACAAGCAACTGTGGCCCGTGGCTCTCACGGAGAGCAGTGACAAGTGCGAGTGAATCTGCACCTTCAGTTGAGGTATCCAGGTTCTTGCACTGGGACTGACTAGGCAGACAGCTCGACCCACAGAGTGTGAGGAAAAGCAAGTGGGGCGATGGCCCACCCAGGTGGGCACGAGCTAGGGGAGCCCCCAGTCGCAGCCAAGGGAGGCGGTAAGTGTGCGACTCTGCCCGGGAAACCACGCTTCTCCCACGGATCTTGGCAACCTGCAGATCAGGAGGTCCCCTCGTGAACCCAGCCCCCATGGCCTGGGTCTGAAGCACAGAGCTGTGTGGAGTCTCGGCGGAAAGCTCGCTGGCTCACTGGGGTCTGCTGGAAACCCAGGAGTTTCGCGTACTCTGCCCCAAGAATTCCAGCAAAGCGAGAGATACATCCATGCATTCCCCTATGAAGGGGGCCGAACCCAGGGAGCCAAGTGACATCATTCTGAGGCTCCACTCCCACAGCCCCTCACAAGTGAAGTCATTCTGAGGCTCCACTCCCACAGCCCCTCACAAGTGAAGTCATTCTGAGGCTCCACTCACACAGCACCTCACAAGTGACGTCATTCTGAGGCCCCACTCACACAGCCCCTCACAACTGACGTCATTCTGAGGCTCCACTCCCACAGCCCCTCATAAGTGACGTCATTCTGAGGCCCCACTCCCACAGCCCCTCATAAGTGACGTCATTCTGAGGCCCCACTCCCACAGCCCCTCACAAGACCCATTGGCTCAGAATTCCAGCTGGCAGGGGGCAGCAGGCTGGAGACAGCCGGAGATGGACCGAGTTCCGGGGGGAGGGGCAGCCGCTGTATCTGAGGTTTGAGTTGGCCACTCTAGCCTGCTGGCACCAGGGACCAGGAGGAGTTCCCCATAACACCGCACAGCTGCTGTGCCGGATTGTGGCCAGGCTGCTTCTTTAAGTGAGACCGAAATCCATCCCTACTCACTGGACAGGGCCTACCCATCGGAATTTTAGCTACTCCAGCCAGAGTTCTGTGGACAGAACTCTCATTTCTCCCTGGGATGAAGTCCCCAGGGAGAGGGGTAGCTGCTGTCTCCCAAGTTCAGCCGACCTAGCCTTGCCAGCCTGCTGGCTCTGGAGACTCCCGGGGATCAGCACAGCACAGCACACCTGCTCTGACAAGTGCTTCTTTAAGCAGTCACTGATCCTGTTCCTCTCAACGGGGTGACACCTCCCAGCAGGGGTCTCCAGACACCTCCTACAGGAGCGTTCCAGCTGGCATCAAGTCGGTGCCCCCTTGGACGGTGCTCCCAGAGGAAGGATCAGGCTGCCATTTTTGCTGTTTCACAGCCTTCACTGGTGATACCTCCAGGTGCAGGAGAGACTGAGGCGACTATGGTCCAGAGTGGACCCCCAAAAAACCACAGCAGCCCTCGGGAAGTGTAAAAACAAACAGAAAGCAACAACAACAATATCAACAAAAAAGACCCCACAAAAACCCCATTCAAAGGTCAGCAACATCAAAGATAAAAGACAGATAAGCCCACAAAGATGAGAAAACATCAACACAAAAATGCTGAAAACTCAAAAAGGCAGAATGCCTCTTCTCCTCTAAATGACACCACCACCTCCCCAGCAAGGGCACAGAACTGACCCGAGGCTGAGATGGCTTAATGGACAAAAATAGGCTTTAAGAGGTGGGTAATAACAAACTTCACTGAGCTGAAGGAGCATGTTCTAACTTAATGCAAGAAGCCAAAAATCATAAAAGAATACAGTAGCTGATACTCAGAACATTCAGTTTGGAGAGCAACATAACTGACCTGATGGAGCTGAAAAAAACAACACGAGAACTTCACAATGCAACCACAAGTATCGTTAGCAGAGTAGGCCACATGGAGGAAAGAATCTCAGAGCTTGAAAACTATCTGTCTGATATAAGATAGGAAGAAAAGAATAGAGAAAAAAGAACTAAAAAGAATGAACAAAACCTTCAAGAAATATGGGATTATGTAAAAAAAAAAAACTGAACGTAAGACTGATAAGGATACACTGATCCACCATGATCAAGATGGCTTCATCCTGGCCGGGCATGGTGGCTCACTCCTGTAATCCCAGCACTTTGGGAGGCCGAGACAGGTGGATCACGAGGTAAGGAGATCGAGACCATCCTGGCTAACATGGTGAAACCCCGTCTCTACTAAAAAAAAAAAAAAAAAAAAAAAAAAAATTAGCCGGGCATGGTGGAGGGTGCCTGTAGTCCCAGCCACTGGGGAGGCTGAGGCAGGAGAATGGCATGAACCCTGGAGGTGGAGCTTACAGTGAGCCAAAATCACACCACTGCACCCCAGCCTGGGAGACTGAGTGATACTCTGTCTCAAAAAAAAAAAAAAAAAAAAAAAAAAAAAATGGCTTCATCCCCAGGATACAAGGTTGGTTCAACATAGGCAAATCTATAAATGTAATTCATCACATAAACAGAACTAAACACAAAAGTTGTGTGATTATCTCAATAGACGCAGAAAAGGCATTCAATAAAATTCAACATCCCTTCACGTTAAAAAAAAAAAAACTCTCAATAAACTAGCTATTGAAAGATGATACCTCAAAATAATAAGAGCCATACATGACAAACCCCCAGCCAATATCATACTGAATGGGCAAAAGCTGGAAGCATTCTCCTTGAAAACAGACACAAGAAAAGAATGGCCTCTCTCGCCACTCCTATTCAACACAGTATTGAAATTTCTGGCCAGGGCCATTGGGCAGGAAAAAGAAACAAAGGTATTTAAATAGGAAGAGAGGAAGTCAAATTATCTTTGTTTGCAGATTACATGATCCTGTGTCTAGAAAACCCCATCATCTTAGCCCAAAAGCTTCTTAAGCTGATAAACCACTTCAGCAAAGTCTCAGGATACAAAATCAATGTGCAAAAGTCGTTAGCATCCCTATACACCAACAAAAGGCAAGCAGAGAGCCAAATCATGAATGAACTTCATTCACAATTGCTACAAAGAGAATCAAATACCTAGGAATAGAGCTAACAAGAGAAATGAAGGACCTCTTCAAGGAGGACTACAAACCACTGCTCAGAGAAATCAGAGAGGACACAAAAAAATGGAGAAACAGTTATGCTCATGGATAGGAAGAATTAATTCATGAAAATGGCCAAAGTGCCCAAAGTAATTTGTAAAAGAATTCAGTGCTATTCCCATTAAACTATCATTGACATTCTTCAGAGAATTAGAAGAAATTATTTTAAAATTCTTATGGAACTAAAAAAGAGCCCAAATAGCCAAAACAACTCTAAACAAAAAGAACAAAGCTGGAGGCATCACACTACCCAACTTCAAACTATACTATAAGGCTACAGTAACCAAAACAGCATGGTACTGGTACAAAAACAGACACATAGACCAATGGAACAGAATAGAGAACTCAGAAATAAGATCATACACATACAGCCATCTGATGACAAACCTGACAAACACAAGCAATGGGGAAAGGATCCCTTATTTAATAAATCGCGTTGGGAAAACTGGCTAGCCATATGTAGAAAACTGAAACTGTATGTCTTCCTTACACCTTATAAAAAAATTAACTCAAGATGGATTAAAGACTTAAACATAAGACCTAAAACCATAAAAACCTTAGAAGAAAACCTAGTCAATACCATTTAGGACATAGGCATGGGCAAAGACTTCATGACTAAAACACCAAAAGCAATGGTAACAAAAGCCAAAATTGACAAATGGGATCTAGTTAAACTAAACAGCTTCTGCACAGCAAAATAAACTCATCAGAGTGAAGGCAACCTATAGAATGGGAGAAAATTTTTGCAATCTATCCATCTGACAAAGGGTTAATATCCAGAATCTACAAGAACTTAAATTTACAAGAAAAAAACAACCCCATCAAAAAGGAAATGAACAGATACTTCTCAGAAAAAGACATTTATATGGCCAACAAACATATGAAAAAAAAAAAAAACCTCATCATCACTGGTCATTAGAGAAATGCATATCAAAACCACAATGAGATACCATCTCACACCAGTTAGAATGGTGATTATTAAAAAGTCAGGAAACAACAGATGCTGGAGAAGATGTAGAAAATAGGAATGCTTTTACACTGTTAGTGGGAGTTTAAATTAGTTCAAATATTGTGGAAGACAGTGTGGCAATTCTTAAAGGATCTAGAACCAGAAATACCATTTGACTCAGCAATCCCATTACTTGGTATATACTCAAAGGAGTATAAATCATTCTACTATAAAGACACATGCACACATATGTTTATTTCAGCATTTTTCACAATAGCGAAGACTTGGAACCAACCCAAATGCCCATCAATAATAGACTGGATTTAGAAAATGTGGCAAGTATACACCATGAAATACTATGCAGCCATAAAAATTGATGAATTTATGTCCTTTCCAGGGACATAGATGAAGCTGGAAACCATCATTCTCAGCAAACTAACACAAGAAAAGAAAACCAGGCCAGGTGCAGTGGCTCATGCCTGTAATCCCAGAACTTTGAGAGGGTGAAGTGAGCAGATCACCTGAGGTCAGGAGTTTGAGACCAGCCTGACCAACATGGAGAAACCCTGTCTCTACTAAAAATACAGAAAATTAGCCAGGTGTGGTGGCACATGCCTGTAATCCCAGCTACTTGGGAGGCTGAGGCAGGAGGATAGCTTGAACCTGGGAGGCAGAAGTTGCAATGAGCTGAGATTGTGCCATTGCACTCCAGCATGGGCAATAAGAGTGAAACTCCATCAAAAAAAAAAAAAAAAAGGAAATGAAAAGAAAACCAAAAACCGCATGTTCTCACTCGTAAGTGGGAGTTGAACAATGAGACCACATGGGTATATACATGTTCTCCTCCCACAAGGAGGGTAACATCACACACCGGGGCCTGTCTGGGGCTGGGGGGCTGGGGGAGGAATAGCATTAGGAGAAACACCTAATGTAGATGACGGGTTGATAGGTGCAGCAAACCACCATGGCATGTCTATATCTAGGTAACAAACCTGCACACCCTGCCCCTGTATCCCAGAACTTAAAGTATAACAAAAATTTAAATAAATGCATAAAATCTAGTGTAACTAATATAATGAAATGTCAACTACAATCCCAGCTCAAAGAGAATACCATAAAATTATGAAGTGATTTCCACAAATCTCTAAATTTATGTCCTAAGATTACATTTGTATTTCTTCTTGAATAATTTCCTTATTTTAGCTACGATTTAGTGATAGTAAGATGGTAGTCATGAGGAGAAAATTCTGCCTCATTTCACCACACACCTGAGTCTTAAGCAGTCACTTCTAATGCAGCTGAATAACAGATCCTCACCCAGCTGAGTCTATGAATTTAATCCATGTATGTGAGATAAGGCCCCCAAGGAGAGGTAATAAGCTGGGAATGCCATCAGCTCATCTTCTTTCAGGTCTATATTGTCATTGTCCCCTGTAGAAGCAGGACAGCAAGCTGGGAATGCCATCAGCTCATCTTCCTTCAGGCCTATATTTGTCATTGTCACTTGTAGACACAGGACAGCCCTGGCATAGGGATTGTTAGAAACAGAGAGTTATCAAAGGGAAAACTGAACTTCCCTAATTTTTGGAAAACAGCAGATTGGAAACAGATGGGCTCCAACCTCCATGTGTGAGGTCATTGTCCCAGGTAGCCTTGCTCAGGACCACATTTCTTGTCAGCAAAACAGAAGTTAAACGATATTTCTACCTTCCAAGGGAAGAGAACATAATGTCAGATTTTCTCATGGTTTCCCACAAGTTCAAGAAAGTTTCATGGCCTTCATTTATTTCTTCTTCGGTGGTCTCAGGGTCACCTAGAAATATAAGCTACTTTGTTGGAATTTGGAAGATACCTCATGCTCCACAATTACTTAAAAGATGCGCTTTTTCTCCCTGGAAACAGAGCCCCAAGTCAAGGCATCTGGCGTGGGAAGCAGAATGCAGGCTGCTTTTCACCTCTCACATAGTAGGCCTGTTGTATTTATCAAGGGCAGAAAAAAACACCTCCATTGCAGGCAGCACTGATGACTGAGATGCACACTGTCCTTCTTTATATACCTTATTTTGACATAAATTTCCAGGAACCTGTGTTTGCCATCCCATCCCTTTTTCTCCTCTACTGTCTCTAGTCATGGGATATTTTATTTCACAAACTAGAACACCTCTTCTTGGCAACAGACACACTTTTTGCTTTGTGATACCCACCAACCAAACCTGAATTATAACTTAAACATTAACCTTAATCCTGATTATAACTGCCATGTTTATGATACTTTTAATTTAAAAAAAAACTTGATGTTATAATGGTAGCTTTTCTTACCACAAACCTATATAACTTAGCAGACAGCACCAGCTCAGCCGGTTTGGGTTTGGCATGGTGTGTTCCCATGCATTGTCTTCGATTCTATAACAGACAAGTCTTCCAGTTGGCCTCCTTTAGGACACCCACACCCTCAGACTTCTACTCTCTGCAAATACAATTCTGCCTGAACTCTCTGACTGGATCCGTTCTATCATTAGCTACCATAAGTACAACCTCAATACTCAATCTTTGTTGTTTCTCAGCTCTTTATTTGTTCATTTAATTGCCTTATTTGAATTTTCTCTGTTTATTCTTTTTTTTTTTTTTTTTTTTTTTTGAGATGGAGTCTGGCTCTATCCCCCAGGCTGGAGTGAGCGGCGCGATCTCGGCCCACTGCAAGCTCCGCCTCCCGGGTTCCCGCCATTCTCCTGCCTCAGCCTCCCGAGGAGCTGGGACTACAGGCGCCGCCACCTCGCCCGGCTAATTTTCTTGTATTTTTAGTAGAGACTGGGTTTCACCGTGTTCGCCAGGATGGTCTCAATCTCCTGACCTCCTGATCCACCCACCTCAGCCTCCCAAAGTGCTGGGATTACAGGCTTGAGCCACCGCGCCCGGCCTGTTTATTCTTTTTAAACTTTCCTTGGCCAGTGCTCACAGAAAAAAACAAACAAATAAACAAACAAAAAAAACCTGTCGACTAAGAATCCTACACCTAGCAAAGCTATATATCAAAAATTGAGGATTGCTTGAGTTCAGGAGTTCAAGACAGACCTGGGCTACATACTGAGACCTCATCTCTGCTAAAAATAAAAAATATATATTAGCCAGGTGTTGTGGTGTGCACCTATAGTCTCCCAGCTACTTGGGAGGCTGAGGTGAGAGAATTGCTTGAGCTCAGGAGATCTAAGCTACAATGAATTATGATTGCACTCCTGAACTCCAGCCTGAGTGAGAGTGAGGTCCTGTCTGAAACAAAACACCACCAGCACCACCAGCACCACCACCACCACCAATACAGAACCTTAGGGAATAGAACAAAAATGTAGTTTTGGTCAATTGTTCCTATTTTAAATTTCTGATTTTTCTTTACATTCTAATGTAAAAAGAAATGACAGCACTGGTGAGACCTAGGCTGGAGGGGCCTGCCCTAGGCTCACGTGTTACCTCTGGGCGATCCCTACAAAATCTCCAGAGACATCTGGGGTGAGGAATAAGCCAATATCAGTATCTCAGAAAAGGGTTGCACTTTAGACCTTCCTGAAGCAAGAGCCTGAGAGAGTTGGGATCTAGCAGGAGCACATCATGCCCTCTTAAGCATTTCCCACCAAGTGACCTAGATGCAGGGCTGTCTCTAGGACGTGGGTGCTTGGGTACCAGAGTTCTAAGTTCTGTTGGGGTCTGTCACCAAGGAAGTAAGATCACTTTTTCAAAGTTTCATCCTCTCGGCCCCTTGCTTTCTTCCATAAAACCCATCCAAAGGCCCTGCTGGGCTACTGACTGCTCATTATCCCTGCATGTCAACTCTACCTGTCTCTCTCTCGATTTCTCTCATCTCTTTTACTTCCTCTGTCCAGTGTTTTCTCCCTCATTTTCTGCCTGTGTCTTTCTTTTTCTGTCAATATGTATTTCTCTCCCTGTCTTTCTACTGCATTCCTCAACTTCAGAAAGCAAGCTCCAGTGTTATGAGCTGCTGTATGTGGTGGCCTACACAACAGAGAATGAGGGAGTGCCCAGGCCCCGGGAGACACTCAGGCTCTCATCTATACTGAATCCGGCCAATACCCACATGAGTGTGCTTGGAAGCCAATCCTCCCACAGCCCAGCTTCAGCTGAGAACACAGCCTCAGCCTCATGGAGCCCCAGGTGCAGGCAGCCAGTGAAGCTGTGTCCAGATTCAGGTCCACATAAACTATGGGATAGTAGGGATTTGTTGTTAAAGGTGCTGAGTTTGGGGACAATGTTGTCAGAGAGAAGCAGATCACTATCTTCTTCTTCCAGGCCCCAGAGTCCTCCTTCCCTCTCCTTTTCTCTTCCCCAGGCTCCCTCTAGATCCACCAGTCTCTTTCTCCCATCCTCTGCCAAAGTCACTTCTGCCTGCATGTCTCCACCAGGAGTGGCATCTTCCCAACACACTGTTCCCAGACTTGTACAGGGCTGGCCCTCTGTTGTCATCCTGGTCATGGCATAAATGTCACCTCAGTTAGGCATTTGGGTCCCTCAAATGCTATGGTCCCCCACCCTCCCTCCCAACATCCTGCTTTAATTATAGCATTTACTCTTCTTTTACATGCACTTGCTTTAGTGGTTTTGTCCATATATCCTCAGACTGTGGGCTCCTTGAGTGGGGGAAAGGGCCACTCCATCACTTCTCAGCACCACATGCTGGGCCCACCAGTGCCCTTGGCACAGGTTTAGTTCTGTGGCAGCGTTGCTGAGTGAATAGATGAGAAAATGTCTAACATCCTTGTCAGCTTCTGATCACCTCATAATGATATACTTATTTCTTTTAAGAAACACAATTATAGTTGATAATAAAACATAAATGGCAAAATAATTATAATTTCTGAAGTTTCCTGTTGAGTATTTGTGATAGCTTTTAAATGATCCCTATTAAGATTTTAAGTTTTATAACTTTTACATTTGATTTTTAATGAAAACCTGTTTTATTTAACTCTGAATTATGACAATAAATGTTATAGTCTATCTCCAAATTTTTCTATAGTTTAATAGTTTTATTCTTGTTATGAACGATTTTGACCCTGATATTTATTTTGGAAAGAGGAATTCTACAAGTTTTCTACAAGATCAGGCCAATCACATTTGTCATCCAGGATTTAGCATCTGATGTTCCAATTAACAGTTGTACAAGTTGATATGTCAAGTAACCCTGGGCCATATGTGCCCTAAATAATTCTAAATTATTTGATGAATATTTGACTCTTTAGTTTTCAAAAATTGTTAATCATAACTTGTTAGTTCATGTACAACTCTGAACTCATGCACTAGATTTAAATTCTGCAGTTGCTTACACATCTGGCTCATGGTAAAGGTGGATCTTTAGATGAAACAAACAATTTGGGGATTTATGACAGTTGGGAAAATAATTTCAGAACAAGAAGCAAGAAGGAGAAGTCAATGGTGGGGCAAAAGAAGAGAGGTCAGAATCATAAGGGGCAAGAGGGAGAGCTGCACGCCAGGAGGCAACTGAAGGACAAGGAGGGGAAGGATTTACTAAAACATATGTCTAGTTTTTGTTGCTTCTGATTGTAATTTTTTTCATCTTTAGCCATCTTCAGCCACAGAATATTTTAGTGGAGCAATGTTTTATTTAGAATTGTATGTAGAGTCTTCTTCCTACCAACTAAAAATACTGCCCATTGGATCTGAGGAATCTTTGTTTTTCTAAAGTGCCTCTCAAAGGAACCGTGTTTCTCTAGTCAATATTAATGAATGTGGCCATTAAAGGTTCAAATAATCCTTGATGAAGTAATGCTATTCAGAGAAATAACTGTAAGAATTGTAATTAAATTATATATGTACCAATAGTTTTATCCTAAAATGAAGAGTATTTACAGTACACTTTGTGTGTAATCCTGTGCACCTAATATCTCAGCCCTAATGCAATGGTTGGCCATATCTTAAAGCAGAAAAAAAGCCTATGACCCTAGTGGATATAAAACCAGAAAAAACATGCTCTATGAATTAAAGATGTTTTCTAAAGATAAAAAAGTGAAAGGAGAATGTAACCAGTTTCACAGTAACTGACAGCAACACTTATCCAAATTGATGCTGATCGACGGAAAACCACCAACCATCCTCTCTGTGAGGCTGGCTCAAACAATAGGCACAAAGGTCCTATGCCTATGGTCTACCCTCAGATTCTTATAAAAAAAACTTTAGGCATTATAACACATAACAGTAACACAAGGATAGCACAGTGGGATGAAGATGGCCTGATTCTACCAGGAATATCAATGAAATGGGGTCTACAAAGTCTAGGTACCAAACTCAGAATAAATAGCTGCAGAACTCGATAGAAAGAGAACAGAGTTCAGCTCTTGTGCTGACTGGCCACATCATCATGCACTTGACAAGTCAGGAAAAGCAAGGCAAAGGCGACCATCATGGGTGGTGCACATAGTCAAGGCTGCCACCTATGGCAGGGGATAGTGCAAATATATTTCAGTGGAGTCTTCATGTCACCATGAAAATTAGCAGACTACCTGAGGTAAGTGTCCTATTCAAGTGTACCATTTTAAAATCTTTTATACCATATTTTTACTGTACCTTTTCTGTTTATATACACAAACGCTGACCATTGTGTTACAATTGCCTACAGCATTCAGCATGGTAACATGCTGTACAGGTTTGTAGTTTAGGAGCAATAGGCTATACCATATAGTCTAGGTCTGCAATAGGCTATACCACCTAGGTTTGGGTAAGTACATTCTATGAAGTTCACACAACAATCATATTACACAATGGTGCATTTCTCAAGATATATCCCCATCATTAAAAATGCATGATTGTATACAAAATAAAATGGATGTTGAAAGAGTGAAATTGCTATCTATTGTTTCATAACATGTAACCCCAAAACTTTGTGGCATAAAATCACAATATTTATTACCTAATTGAGTTTCTGTATATGAGAAATTCAAGAACAATTTATCATGGTGGTTGTGCCTCAGGACATCTCATGTGGTTACAGTCAGATTTCAACTGGGGCTGTCATCCAAGGCTTGATCGAAACTAGAAGATCCACTTTCAAGTTTGCTAACATTCATGGCCTGCAAGTTGGTGGGGTTTGTAATTGAGGCCTCAGGTCCTCTCCACGTAGATATTTTTGTAGGGCTGCTTGATTGTTCTCACCAAATAGCTGCTGGTTTCTTCCAGAGTGAGTGGCTTAGGAAAAAACAAAGCATAAGTGGCAAAATCTTTTATGACCTAGACTCAAGTCACACATGATCACTTCCACCACATTCCATTCACCAGAAAGGAATTTTCAGCTTGATATACCTTCAAGAAGAGAATTAGGGTCTATGAAAGGACTTCAATAAGTTTGTGAAAAAATGAAGGTAAAACACAAAAATAAAATATATAAGCCTTATTTCTCAAAATAAGCTTCATGAAGTTCAAGACACTTTTATAAGCAATAATACCAGCCTTTAGTCTATCCCTACAAAAAGTAAAGTCCTGGAAATTTATCCATGTCAAGACAGCCTTTTTACATTATTAACTGAAGAAAAATGGGTCTCCTTTAAAGTTTTTTAAAATCGGAAAAGAAAAAGAAGTTAGCGAGAGCCAAATCAGGGATAAAAGGTGGATGCCTAATAATTTTCCATGGAAACCCTGGCAAAATTGTCTTTTTTTAAATGAGGGGAATGAAGAGGAACATTGTTGTACTGGAGAAGAATTCTCTGGTGAAATTTTCTGTAAATTTTCCTTCTAAAGCTTTGGCTAACTTTCCCCAAATACTCTCATAATAGCATGTGTTATTGGTTTTTTTGTTTTTGGCTCTCGAGAAAGCTAACAAGCAAAATGCCTTGAGCATCCTAAGACACTGTTGCTATGAGCCTTGTTCCAGACCAGTCACCTTTTGCTGAGACTGGACCACTTTCACCTCTTGGTGGCCATTGCTTTAATCGTGTTTTGTCTTGAAAATTTCATTGGAACAGCTGTGTTTGATTTCGTCACACAATTATTTGAAGAAATGCTTCAGGATCTTGATTACACTTATGTACAATTCCAGTTGAAAGCTCTGCTCTTGTCTGCTGCTGATCTAGGAACAAGAGTTTTTTAATCTATTGAGTGGAAAACTTTTCAAAATTGTGTAAATTTAACCAATTGAGATGGCTATGGTGTTGACTGTTGTTTATACTGTTGTCATTCCTAAAGCAGGGCATGAACAAGATTAATTTCTTTTCTGGTGAATTAATGTGAATTGTCTGCCACTGCAGGCTTTATCTTCAACATCTTATCATCGCTTCTTAAAATGAGTTATTCATTTGCAAAATTGTGAATGTTGGGGGGCACTGTCCTCATAAATTGTTATAAAGAATCAGTGATTTTACTATTCTTTCACTCCAAATTACCATAAATTTGTTTATTCTTGCTTTAATTTTAGCAGGAGTCATGTTGCTCTAATAGTATCTCTGTTCAAATTGCTGTCTTAGTTTCCTTTTATTTCCTCAAATTAGATCCTGTTCAGACATGTTATAACAAGTTAGTACAAGTTTATTTAGGTGCAAAATATTTTTGTAATCTATGTATAGTTTTTTCCATGTGCATTTTCCATGAACTTTCTGAAGATCCTTCATACTTTTTGAAGAGTTTCAAATAATTTTTGAACATATTTTTAAACTATTACAAGAAAATTATCTATAGAACCGAATTTCAGATTTATCAAGTTTGTGATAGGTATAATAACCAATGGAAATACCAGATGGGCAGCTTAGCTATTAAAATAGAATTGGAGTTAAATGATTATAGAGATATTCAGTAAAGACCTGCAGGCATCAAAAAGCATTAAAAAATTTAGAAATAAAATAACATGATTATACGCACCATTTAAAAGGAGAGAGATCAGAAAAAAAAAAATAAGAACACGGAGAAGGACCAATAATAGCAAATGTTATGTAAAATGTAAGGATAGTGAAGCCGTTGCTGTTCTCCACAGGAGCACTGACATTTCTTTGTCAATAGTATCACTGAAACTCCTGCTTCCATTTCCAAAATCCTGTCTTTGTGAAGCAGGGTTTTTTTGGTTTTGTTTTTTTTTTTTTTGCAGTGACAGCAATCAAAACAAGATTACAAAGTAGACCGGACATAAGCACCACATTTTGGGTGTCACTGTCTCCCATCACCCCCTGATGGATCTGACTAGTTGCAGGAAAACAAGCTCAGGGCTCCCACTGATTCTACATTATGGTGAGTTATGTAATTATTTCATTATATATTACAATGCAATATAATAAAACATGAAATAAATGCAATGTACTTGAATCATCCTGAAACCATCCCCCTGCCCCATCCATGGATAAGTTGTCTTCCACGAAACTAGTCCCTGGTGCCAAAAAGACTGGGGACTGCTGCAATATAGAAAGAAAAATATAAAGAGAGAAAAACACAAAGTCTATAACATGTTGAATAACATATGCACTGATGCTGTACAGAATATACTAATTACATTCATTCATTTAAGTATTAACCAATACCTACAAACCACATACAAATGCCTGGAATTGTTTTAGGAGAACAGTGAAAGAGCAAGAGAGAAAGATAGCAAATTAAAAATATACATGTATGATTATCAAAGTGAGACCCCATCTCTATAAAAAAAATTTACACATGCACGTCAAGTCATAATGAGTACTAAGAACAACAATGAAGAATGAGAGAAGAGACAGATAAATTAATTCATGTAGAATGATCAAGGAAGTTTTTCTGCAATTACAGCAGTTACCATCACAGGTTTTAGAATCAGATGGATGCCAGTTTTAATCCTGGCTCTGCATCTTATAGCTGGGTGTCCCATGGACAATTTATTCCACTTTTAAATCTCAGTTTTCTAATTTCTAATTTCTACATGTTTATTATTAGAAATAAAAGCACATGAAAAAACATAAACATAAAGAATCAAGCACAGAAAAATGATGAGACTGTGTAATGAATCAAGAATAATGGTTATAAAAATGGAGACAATAAAACTGCCAAACTTATTAGACAATTCTGAAGATTAGAAGAAAAATATACATAAAGAATTTAGCATGTCATGTGGCATATAGTTAGCCCATGGTAACTACAATTATTATCCTCATCTTACTAAGGGAAAATATGTATCATACTTGGGCATTAAAAAAGCTGTGAGACATAGTTTTTCAAATTATGCAAACACATAATTAAAGATTCAATTTTATGTTAAATTAAATAGTTCTACCTTTAACTTTTTTTTTTTTTTTTTTTTTTTGAAACAGAGTCTGGCTCTGTCGCCCAGGCTGGAGTGCAGTGGCCAGATCTCAGCTCTCTGCAAGCTCCGCCTCCTGGGTTCACGCCAATCTCCTGCCTCAGCCTCCCGAGTAGCTGGGACTACAGGCGCCCGCCACCTCGCCCGGCTAGTTTTTTGTATTTTTTAGTAGAGACGGGGTTTCACCATGTTAGCCAGGATGGTCTTCATCTCCTGACCTCATGATCCTCCCTCCTTGGCCTACCAAAGTGCTGGGATTACAGGTGTGAGACACCACCCGGCTGAAAACTGAAAAAAATTTATGGCCTTATGCACTTTTTACTTTAGAATTCCAACTAAAAAAAAAAAAAGAAAAAAAAATTCACAGCTTTCAATTTAGATGTCAACTGGGGGAAAAAAAATTCTCTAAAGTTTGGTTTTATACCATTAAACACTTTTTATTACCAGCAATACAGAGCGACTCATTCAGGTTGAATCTTGAAGGTAAACTTTAGCTTAATTTTAAGTTTTGGCTAATTTTTAAGCATTTCTCAATCACCTGCCATGATTTCATCTCAGAAAACAAAATCTCAATTTCTTTTTTTTTTTTTTTAGACGGAGTCTCACTCTGTCTCCCAGGCTGGAGTGAGGGGCGCCATCTTGGCTCACTGCAAGCTCCGCCCCCCAGGCTCCCGCCATTCTCCAGCCTCAGCCTCCGGAGGAGCTGGGACCACAGGCGCCGCCACCACGCTCGGCTCATTTTTTGTATTTTTAGTAGAGACGAGGTTTCACCGTGTTCGCCAGGATGGTCTCGATCTCCTGACCTTGTGATCCGCCCGCCTCAGCCTCCCAAAGTGCTGGGATTACAGGCTTGAGCCACCACGCCCAGCCCAAAATCTCAATTTCATTTAGACATTTGGAATGTTAAAACAGAAGGTTAAATGCATCAAAATAATTTTCATGTAGAGGCTTACATATGTGGACCAGAAATCTCCATGTATTACAAACTTTATGAGAACATAACAAATGTTAATACATACATTTAATTCTGAAATAAAAACTTACAACAAATAAAATTGAATAACCTAAATAAAATGAACAAATTCCTAGAAACAAAAAACCTACTAAGACTGAATCAGAAAAGTTGAATAAACCTACTCAGCAAGGAGATTCAGCAATAAGATGGCATCAGTAATCAAAAACTCAGCAACAAAGAAAAGCCTGGACCAGAGGCCTTCACTGTTGAATTCTACCCAATGTTTACAGCAAAATTAACACCAGTTTTTCCTCAAACTTTTTCAAAACGTTGAAGAGGAAGTAATATTTTCTAACTTATTCTATTAAGCTAGTATTACCCTGACACCAAGCTAGACAAAGGCATCATAAGAAAACTACAAAACAAACATCCCTTAAAAATGCTGATGCAAAAATCCTCAACAAAATACCAGCAATTCAAATTTAATGGTACATTAAAAGGATTATACACTATGAATGAGTATAATTGACTCCTGAAATAAAAATATGTTCCAACACGTGAGAATCAGTGTAATATCACAATAACATAAAGAAAAAACCTTCATGTGATCATCTTAATCAAAGAAGAAAAAGCATTTGTCAAAATCTAACCCACATTCATGATAAAATATACATAATAAACTATAAAAAGGAATAAAACAACTTAACATAATGTTATATTAAAAAAAAAAAACACACACACACACACAGCTAACAATATAATGAAAGACTGAAAGCTTTTATCCTAAGAGCAAAAACAAGGATGCCTGCTTTTACTACTTCTATTTAATATAGTACTGAAGGTTCTAGTTAGTTAAAACAACAAGGCAAGTAAAATAAAAAAAGATATTCCAACTTTTAAAAAAGTAAAATTTTCTGTTCGCAGATGACATAATCTTATATATTAAATATCTTTTAGTTTCTGTGAAATAAACTATCAGATGCAATAAATAACATTCAGCAAAACTGCAGGATACAAAATCAACACACAAAAATCAGTTGTATTTCTACAATAACAAACTATCTGAAGAAGAAATCAAGACAACAGTATTATTTATGATAGCATCAGAATAATATACTTAGAAACCAACTTAACCAAGGACATGAAAAACATGTACAGCAAAAACTATAAACATTGCAGAAAAGTATTAAAGATGACACAAATAAATGAAAAGACATCATGTGTCTATGGAATGGAAGACAAAACCTTGTCAAGATGTCATTGTTATCTATAGTCACCTACAGATTCAATAAAATCACTATAAAAATTCCAATATTTGCAAAAATAGAAAAACCTATTCTAAAATTCAGATGAAATCTCAAAAAACCCCAAGTAGCCAAATCAATGTTAAAAACTAACAAATTAGAGAACTAACACTTCCTGGTTTCAAACTTACTGTAATGCTTCAGTGCCCAAAACGATGTTGTACCAGCATAGAGACAGACATAAAGACCAATGCAATAGAAAAAAAGAACCAAAAAATATGGTCATGATTTCTAACAAGGGAGTCAAAACTATTCAATAGGGAAAGGACAGTATATTTTTAAATGGTGTTAAAAATGAATATTTACATGGAAAACAATAAAGTCGAACCTTTGCTTTACATCATATAAAAAGCTTAATTTAAAATGCACCAAACATCTAACTGTAAGAGCTAAAACTATAAAACCCTTAGAAGAAAACACAGGAAAAATGTTTAATAACATAGAATCTGGCAATAATTTCTTGGATATGACAGTGAAAGCACAGACAACAACAACAAAAATACATAAAAAGAACTTCTTCAAAGTGAAAAGCTTTTATGTATCTGAAGATACAATCAATAGATTGAAAATAAATTCACAGAGGGAAAGAAAATATTCACACATTATATATTTGATAAGTAATTAATATCTAGGCTATATAAAGACCTCAGAAACAACAACAACAAAACAATCAAATTTAAACACGAGCAAAGGTTTTAAAATACACATTTCTTTAAAGAAGATACACAAATGACCAGTAAGCACAGTATAAGGTGCTCAGCATCACTAATCATGAGAAAAATGTAAATCCAAACCACAATGTAATAACAACTGACACATATAAGTGTAGCTGCCGTCAAAGAAACCACCACCAGCAAACCGAAACAGCAAAGCCCCAGAAAACAGCAAATGCTGGATGTGGAGAAGTCAGGACTCCTGCACACTGCTGGTGGGAAAGTAAGATGGCACAGCCACTGTGGAAAACAGTAATTACCATATGATCCAGTAATTCCACATCTGGGTATATACGCCAAGAAACCAAAAGTGGGAATTTGCACACCCATGTTTATAGCAGCATTCACAAGAGCCAAAGGGTAGAAAAAGCCCAAATGTCCATGTACAGATGAATGGATAAGCAAATATGATCAATACACACAATGATATATTATTCAGCCTTAAAAAGAAAAGGAATTCTAATACATGCTACAACATAAAGCTTGAAAAGATTAAAACCAAAAAATGCAAATACTCTATGCTTTCCACTTTTATAGTGTACCTAGAGCAGTTAAATTCGTAGACACAGAAAGTAGGATGTGGTTTCCAGGGGATGGGGGAAGGGAAAGGGGAGCTATTGCTCTATGGATGCAGAGTTTCACTTTGGGATGATAACACAGGTATGGAATGGATAGTGGTGATAGTTGCACAACAATGTATTTGTACTTAATGTACTTAAATTTTCTGTTGTATATATTTAAAAATTTACATGTTTCTTTGAACTGTTTCTTTAGATCCCTTGTCCATTTTTCAATTTGGCTGCTGGTCTTTTAATAATTTAGGATAGCTATATATATACACACACACACATATATATACTCACACACACACACACATATATATACACACATATATATATATACACATAACCCAAATTAGCTTTTTGTCTGTTATGTATGTTGCAGATCTATTTCCCCAGTCTGTTGACTTGTGACTTTAAGGCATTTTTCTCACCTATAAAGTTTTAATTTTTATGGAGTCAAATGCATCAGTCTTCTATTCAAATACTTATTTATGGGTATGGTGTTTCAGTTTAGGATGATAAAGAAGTTGTAGATATGGATAAAGGAGATGGTTGTACAACACATTATACTGGATGCCACTCAACTGTACATTTAAACATGGTTAAAATGGTAAGTTTTATGTTGTATATATTTTACCACCAAAAAGGGCCAGGCTTAGATGTTTAGATGTTAGGGGTTTGGAGTACCTCTAACATTTATTCCCTTCCAGGGCTCTAATTCATAAAACACTCACACAAAGAAAGTAGATACTGACTTCACAAATCTCCTTACAAGTCCCACAGCAGAGGCTGTCTGGGAAAGCAGAGGTGGAAAAAGTCATATAAACTCGAGGTCAATGTGAGACCTCCCATCCCCTGCTCTGGAATCAGATGGAGGAAGGCACGCATGCAGGCTGAGATTGAGGTCAGTGTGAGGCCTCCCATCCCCTACTCTGGAATCAGATGGAGAAAGGCATGCGTGCAGGCTGAGCTCGAGGTCAGTGTGAGACCTCCCACCCCCTGCTCTGGAATCAGATGGAGGAAGGCACGCATGCAGGCTGAGCTCGAGGTCAGTGTGAGACCTCCCACCCCCTGCTCTGGAATCAGATGGAGGAAGGCACGCATGCAGGCTGAGCTGGAGAGATGAACTGGCGTGGGCAGAACAGTCCTCCCATGACTCTAGACCTTAAGTGCTCCCACATGCTCTCAGGCACGTATCAAACCAAGAAAGCAGGCTAGGAGGGTAACACAGCTACCTGTGTACAGGGAGCTATGAAATAGCTGAGCTGAGCAAGTGACGCACAAGGAGACAGAAGCAGTATGACCTTTACACGGTGACCTGGCTCAAATAATTTCAGGCTCTCATTAACCAGGCAAGCTCCACTTTCTCTCTGAGGTAGGTAAACTTGAGGGGGTAAAGTGGGAGTTGGGGAAAATGGAAAAGAAAGCCTGGCAGTATTTCTTCTAACTCTGTTATAAATAAAAAGTAACACATAAACGCCCTTTCTCAGGGCCCAAATGTTAGGTGAAAAAATGTTTGTCATCTCAGTCATATGATGTAGACTTTAGCAGAGCAGTACACACATGGTCATTATTCCTTTTCCTCTGCATGTTGTGTACTTTCTCATTTTTATAACGTACCTGATCCACTTGTCTCATCATACTAGCTGCAAACAAGGCCACTGAATGTCACACCAGGTGGCCAGCATGTCTGTGAAGGGCGGAAACTGGGGCAGCCAAACAGCTGGCAGAGGCCAGCTAGAAAGTCCCCGATGCCCACTCCATAGAGGACTCCACACTTAAAAGACAAGCAAGTGTCAGGCTGCCTCACTAGTTATCCCCCCAAATGAAAAAATAAAAGTAACCCCTCCAGGGAACATGTACATACACACAAAAGTACATGCACACAGCTACATGCAAAGGGGAAAAGTTGGGAAGGAACCAAATCCACCTCTGAACACCAGTTGCTTGTGGGGAAGGGGCAGGTGAAGCTGCCTGTCCACATTACTCACCTTTTCAACCAATGAGCCTGCATCAACTTTGGCAATTTCTCATAAAAAGGCAATTTTCACTCCTTGGGTGATCACCCAGGTCCTGCAAAACTGAACCAATAATAACCACCTGCACCACTTCCCATGAGGCCAAATAATGGCTTCCCTCAAAGCTCAGCCCTCCCACCCACCTCCCAGTCCTGTCCCATGCAGGGGGCTACTGGCCTCCTGGGATACAGGGGTCCAGGCCAAACCCAACCCATAGATGGTTGGTGAAACCAGCATGTATCCAAGGGCCTTTCCCCAACCTGGGCCGTGTGCCCACTGCATAGATATGCCTGTGCTCGTTCCCCTAGGACAGAGACTCCCTTTTCTTCGGCTGGAACAAGGGATGGGGAGATTCGATGGTGTCCTGTACAGGTTGGTTTCTTCGGCTGGAACGAGGGATGGGGAGATTTGATGGTGTCCTGTATGGGTTGGATGTTAATCTGATGAGGTGCTCTTGGAGAAGCTTGCCTGAGTTCGGTGCTTTCTCAGCACGTGGTGTGTGCTGCCCCTTTGAGCTTCAGAAGTCCCAGAAGGAAAGTGTTTCTGCAACCCCCATTTACTGGTGAACAGAGGTCAGGTGGTCTGCAGCCAGCCGAGCAGTTGCTAAGTGGCCAACAGGCTGGATCTGCCTCTCGCTGACGGAGGCTCTGCCTGGCTGCTGGGGCTGCCCTGAGACTCCCTCCTCCTCCTCCTCCTCCTCTTCCCTCCACAGCTCTCCCGTCTTCTATCCACAGCTGTGCTCCAGGTGGGGAACACCTGTGGGTGCACCAGGGTGCAAATACTCAGACTCCAGCATGCAGAAGAGCCACGGCTCCCTGCTGTTTCCATATCCAAGTCCAAGCTTGTCTAGAGCTTCAGCAAATCCAAGCCTCCCTGAATTTCCTGCAAGACCAAACTGAGCCCTACAACACCCACTACACTGGTTAGCTGCCAGTTCCAGCCCCTGCTCCCTCCTGGGCCCCTGTCTGCACAGTTCTGGAGTCCTACAAGAATGTTGAGAATCTAAGCCAACTCTCACCCAACAAGGTAAACAACCAGGGGCCTCTGGGGGGTAGAGAACATACCCAGACAGGTTCCACTGCCTGTAGGCTTGATGTCCTTCCCCTACAACACACCATGCTTGCCAGGCTGGAAGAGGGGTTCCAGAAACTTGGGAAACCTGGGCCTGTATCTGGCATATGGAAAAGAGGCCTGGAAAAGCACCACTCCTGTCCATGAAGCCCCCAGATGGAACCAGGTAATTGGGAAGTACATGTGCACCCAGGCTGACCGCCACTCAGACCCAGGTGGGAACTGCAGCAGTGACTTGCCCCCTCTGCCACTCTGGCTGCACCACTACAGGAGGGAGGAACATCTAGCCCCACGCTAGAGTGAGTGGAGACACTAGGTGTAGGCAGGTTCCAGTGGTTGCTGCAGCTGAACCTTCCCAACCAGGTCCATGCAAGGCCATCTCAGATGGGTGCGCACCTGGGCTGGGTAAGGACACCCCTCAGAGTGAGAGCCACTGAGCAGGGCTGTCAGAGGCCTCTTTTCCTGCTCCAAGAGCAGGTTGGGGGAGTATGGGGGACCTCTCCCCCCTCCCAGCTGCTTCCAGGAGCCACTTCTTTCGAGATGAGGCACTCTCCTCATTCCCATTTGGCTGCAATAGACCATTGCCAACATTCAGAGAACAAAAAGGGGCCTCACCTGTTTCCCCGACACGTCGGAGGCAGGTGGGTATGCCCAGGGGATGTGGGGTAGAACCTATACCTCGGCCCACCCCCAGGCTATGTTGGCTTCATCTGTGTGATGGGGGTGGGGGTAAGAATTACCAAGAGACCATCACACAGGCCGTGGACAAGTTCTACAAGAGCCAGGTAGAAGAGCACCGTCCATGCATGCTGCCCGGCCCCAGCTCACACACACATCTCTTATACGACAGCTTCCCCAAGGCAGGCTTTGAAGTCCAGGCTCCCTGAGAAGCCTGGGGAGGAGACTCTGCAGGCTAAAGGGCCTATCCCCAGATGTGCCACCCTCACCAGTCTCATCTTGACAATCTTGGGTTATTTTTGCCCTGAAGTTTTGGAGTGGGGGACAGGGAGACACAGACAGTACGCAGTAGCCACCTTTCCAGAGAGCCCCAGCCCTCCAGACTGGGCAGGTCCGACCTCCACTCGGGCGTTTTTCTCACTGGCTGCCAGTTGGGGGAAGCAGCATTGTGAGCACCTGCCTGTCTCCCCAGGTCCTGTTCAGAAACCCCATCTGTGCCTCTGGAGAGACTGCCCCGAGCACACAGGCCCAGCAACTGCCATCTATGGCCCCCAGGACCTAATCCCCTTCTGCATAGGGGTCAGTGCATGTGAGTATACGCTGGGTTTGATTTCTGCCCACTAGTCCCTGCCAGATATCCCATGCCCACCTCAAGAGAATGAGGCCACACAAACACACCCAGGCCGTCATGGTGATGGAGCGGCTGGGGTCCTACTTGCCCACCCTTCATTGCTGGTTCAGAGCCAGCTGTCTGACCACATTCCTACCCTGAGATGGGACTTTGGGGACATTGCCCACCAGGGTCACTGACCACTTAGGGTTCCAGAAACAGGGCCAGCAGGTCCCCTAGAAGTCTGAAACATGGGATAAGCCAAGGCTTGCCTTCAGAACAGGTTTTCCACCACATAGCCGCCCAAGGCCCAGGGCATCCCCAAGTTCATATGAAGCCTGCCTGCCATGTCCACAGCCCATGCCCAACCCTGGAGCCACTGGAATGCTTGTTCCGGGGCACAGGACAAACCCAGACAGCTTCGGCCTTGCAGGACAACCATGCAAATCTGGCAGCCGGAGCCGGAGGGGGGCCCATAGATAGAAGTTGGAGGTGAAGCCAGATGTTATGAGAATACTTCATTAGGCAAAATCGTATACTATAAAAACGCTTTAAAATGCAGGAGGAGAGGTGAAGACAGAATGAACAAGTGCGTAGTGACACATGGCAGTCAGAACACAGTAAAGAATCCACACTGCTTTCCGCCTTTACCTAGAAAAGGAAAGTTCTAGGCCGCATCCTCCTCCTCCTCGGCTGTGGCATCCTGATACTGTTAATACTCAGAAACCAGGTCGTTCACGTTGCTCAAAGCCTCGGTAAATTCCATCTCATCCATCCCCTCGCAGGTGTACCAATGGAGGAAGGCCTTGCCCCGGAACATTGCTGTAAACTGCTCTGAGACACGCTTGAAGAGCTCCTGGATGGCCGTGTTGTTCCCAATGAAGGTGGCTGACATTTTTAGCCCCCGGGGCGGGATGTCACAGACAGCTGTTTTGACATTGTGGGGGAGCCAGTCAGCGAAGTAGCTGCTGTTATTTTGAATGTTGAACATTTGTTCATCCCCCTCCCTCATGGGCATGCGACCCCTGAAAATGGCATCTGCCGTTAGGTAGCGGCCATGACGGGGGTCACACGCGGCCATCATATTCCTAGCATCAAACATCTGCTGGATAAGCTCAGCCACCGTCAGGGCCCGGTACTGCTGGCTGCCCCGGCTGGTCAGTGGGGCAAAGACAGGCATGAAGAAATGCAGCGGAGGAAACGGAACCATGTTCACGGCCAGCTTCCGCAGGTCAGCATTCAGCTGGCCTGGGAAGCGCAGGCACGTGGTGACCCCGCTCATGGTGGCAGACACCAGGTGGTTCAGGTCACCGTAGGTGGGCGTGGGCAGTTTCAGGGTCCTGGAACAGATGTCGTATAACGCTTCGTTGTCTATACAGAAGGTCTCGTCTGCATTTTCTATGAGCTGGTGGACGGAGATGGTGGCTTGTAGGGCTCCACCACCGTGTCTGACACCCTGGGCGAGGGCAGGATGCTGAATGTGTTTATGACCCTGTCTGGGTACTCCTCCCGGATCTTACTGAGCAGAAGGGTACCCATCCCAGACCCCGTCCCCCCACCCAGGGAGTGGGTCAGCTGGAAACCCTGCAGGCAGTCACAGCTCTCAGCCTCCTTTCTGACAATGTCCATCACTGACTCCATCAGCTCCGCGCCTTCTGTGTAGTGTCCCCTGGCCCAGTTGTTTCCGGCCCCACACTGACCTGTAAGACAGTACAGCCAGTCACTCGATGGCCAGGTATACGGTCATCAGTGGTCACCATAATGCAAAAAGGGCCAAGTGTCATGTGAGGTGAGCGCAGCGTTCTCCCTACAGGTGAGCAAATGAAACCCCTCCCCCAGAGTTACAGGGCAGCAGCCTCCCCTGTTAGAAATTAAGTCAGGAGTCAAACCTGAGACGGGCTAACAGACCTCCCTGCAGGTGGCTCCTGCCCATTTTCAGGGAAGGCAGTAGCCGCGGCCCCAGCTCAGCTCCCTGCAGGGAGTTCACATCAGTAGCTCTTCACCTTGAGGAGACACCTGGGCCTTCCTCCCAAAGCCCGTTTAGGAGGCAGATGGAGGGAATGGGAGGATAGGAGGGTGCTCAGGGGCCCTGGATCCACGGTTCCCATGGTGATTACCTTGGGGCACTCCTAGATTTTGAGCGGCCCTGGCTAAGAAGCCGCATCCCAGTCCTCACCCACAGCTCACCGAAGATGAAGTTGTCTGGCCTGAAGATCTGCCCGAAGGGCCCCGAGCGCAGAGTCCAGGGTGATCGGCTCCAGATCCACCAGCACAGCGCGGGGCACGTACCTGCCACCTGAGAGGGGCGGGAGGGCATGAGCGAGGGGAGGGCCGCGTTCCCAGGAGGACGGTGGGGGAAGGTCGGGGGTCTCACCGCAGGCCTCGTTGTAGTACAGGCGATGCGCTCCAGCTGCAGGCGGCTGTCCCCGTGGTAGGTGCCCGCGGAGTCGATGGCGTGTTCATCAGAGATAACCTCCCAGAACTGCGAGACGGGAGGGGCCGGACAGGCCAAGGCTGAGCCACGGAGGCGCCAGCCCCTCTCCCACCCCCACCCTCATCCGCACCCCCATCCCTAGGCCGCCGTGTCCCTGGGGTCCACCCCGGCCGCCTCGCCAGCCGCCCAGTCCCACCGCGACCCCGGCAGGGACCCGCCCCCGCCACTGCCAACACCTTCCCTGGCCACCCGCAGGCCCGAGCTGGGCCCTCAGAGCCCCGGCTGCCAACCTTGGCGCCGATCTGGTTCCCGCACTGCCCGGCCTGCGTGAGCACGATCTCCCGCATGGCTAAGGCGGGATCAGGGCGGCAGGAGAGACGCGAGGAGGAGGAGCAGATGCGCAGTGACCCAGCCCGCCCTCCGCCAACGCTGAAATAGCCCCGCGCCCACCTCTCCCAGCCTCGCATCGGGCTCCCAGAATAAGCAACAGCTTGACTTCCACACAGGTGTACCCACCTGTGCATCCCTTGGCGTTGAACGTCTGTTGGAGAGCTCAGGTGTCCCTGCTGCGGTCCCTTCCACGTTAGGGAAAGCTGGTCAGCTGGAGAACTTCCTCCCAGGTCTTTACTAAGACTCTATTTCTAGCTGACCTGAAACTGAATTTTCCTCCCATGTGGGAGGGGAGGACTCTTGTTTCCATACTCACAGAGTGCCTTGCACCTGTCCTAGATTGTGACATATTTTTGTAATTGATGAGTCCTTTCCTCTTTTAGGAGATCTGTGGTTAGGAAAGGCCTTCCGTATGTTAACTCTACAGGACTTCATTATAAGTTTTACTTTGGAGCAGTTCAAACCCACAGTAAGCTATGGGTGTTAGAGATAGTCAGGTCTCTGATTTAGCTAGAGTCTTCTTTAGAGTAGGATTAGCCTGTTCACCTTTCCAGAGGACCACGGTCTCCATGCAGAGTGAAGGTAATATTGGATTCTTCAAGCGAGGATAGGTGTTGGGATACACCTGCTGTGAAAGATGAGCCCTTGTCACTTTGCAGGCTTTTAGATGACCCAAACTGAGGAGTTATTTCTTCTGGTAAACATTTTTCAGATGGGGTGGGGAATGCCTCGATCTAACCAGTGAAGGTATCAGTAAGCATTAGCAAATATTTGAATCTCCTGCAGAAAGGTATCTGAGTAAATTAGAGTTGCCAGTTCTCATCTGGATACGTTCCTCAATTTTGGACAGGTTTAACTGGAGGAGGAGAAAATTGCTGGCTGTTTGGGTCATGTCAGGCACAGAGCTCTCAGTGCTGAGACACTTATGCTCTCAGTGCTTAAGACACTTTTATCTTGAAAAGATTTACTGCTATACACAAATGAGACATTAACAGAAACAAAGAATCCCTTCTAGGGTGAAAAGAATCATGAAAGTGCTGAATTATATTCCTATGATTGGTGCTTGGCATTAGTAATTTATTACCATTCTTCAGCCAGCCAGAGGGGCCCTGGACAATAATGCAATCCCTGGCCCATTTTTGTTCTTCAGAGTATTCTGGCCCAGTTCTATGCATGCTGACCAGCACACCCATAAGCTTCATTGGCCCTCTCAGTGCAGGGGCCTTGGCTGTGGCATCTACAAGGGCATTTCCTTTTACATGGTTGGTCTCTCTTTTGATGTCCTCTGCAATTAATTATAGTCACTTTTTGGCAGCAAAGCAGCATTCTAACAAGCTCAAAATCTGAATGATGTTGTATGGAAAAGCCCTTGGGGGTCAGGAGTCCCTACCCATTCCAAACTGCAGCATAAGCATGAAGCACTAAAAAATCATACTTGGAATCAGTGTAAATGTTAACTTTTAAATCCTTTCCTAACTGCAGGGGCCTGGTAAGTTCAATTAACTCACCTTTTTGAGCTGAGGTAGAGGCCAGCAAGGCTTGTGCCTTGACTCTCTTGTGCTGACTAATAATGGTATATCTAGCCCTCCTGTTTTCCTGATGCATAAAACAACTTGCATCTGTTAACCACTCTTCCTTGGGATGGTCAAGGGATTCATCTCTCTTAAGTCTGGCCTCCTAAATAAATTTGTTTCATAACCTGTGACATGCTTTGGCTGTGTCCCCAGTCGAATCTTATCTTGAACTGTAGCTCCCATCATTCCCATATATCGTGGGAGGGACCCAGTGGGAGGTAATCAAATCGGGGGATGGGTCTTTCCCATGCTGTTCTTGTGACAGTGAATAAGCCTCGTGAGATCGGAGGTTTATTTATTTATTTATTTTTGAGACGTAGTCTTGCTCCATTACTCAGGCTGGAGTGCGGTAGCATGATCTCAGCTCACTGCAACCTCTGACTCCTGGGTTCAAGCGATTCTCCTGTCTCAGCCTCCTGAGTAGCTGGGATTACAGGCGCCCACCATCATGCCTGTCTAATTTTTGTACTTTTAGTATAGACGGGGTTTCGCCATGCTGGCCTCGATCTCCTCACCTCAGTTCATCCACTGCCTTGGCCTCCCAAAGTGCTGGGATTACAGCTGATGGTTTATAAAGGGGAGTTTCCCTACACAAGCTCTTTTGCCTGCTGCCGTGTAAGAGATGTGACTTTGCTCCTCATTTGCCTTCTGCCATGAGTGTGAGGCCTCACCGACCATGTGCAACTGTGAGTCAATTAAACCTCTTTTCTTTATAAATTACCCAGCCTCAGATATGTCTTTATTAGCAGCATGAGAACAGACTAATACAGCCTATATGCCAGGAAGGCTGGGAGCACCTGTGGACTCTCGCAGGTAAGTAGCTGGGTTTATGGTTTGGCAGGCTTTAAGGGTTATGTCTGGAGTGTCTAGCAATAAGACATGATACTTTCATAAGTATTCTCCTATTATCCACTGGTGCCCTTTAGCTTCTAGGACCACCTTCCTTTGGTGTGAGGTCAAAAACCTGTAGGTGCTGTTCTAATGTTAGTTTATTAGCTTTGCCTACTAGAAAAGTAGTAGCAGCAATAGCTCTAAGACCTCAAGGCCACCACCTCATCTATCTGCTTAGAAAATTAGACTACTAGCCTTGGAATGTCCCCCAGTTTTGGGACAAGATTACTCAAGGCCTATGCCTTGCTTTTTGGCCACATAAAGAAAAAAATGGTTCATCCAACTTCGGGACTCCCACGGCTGCAGCAGAGCACAATTTCTCCTTGAGAGTATTGAAGGTTTGCTTGCAGTTCTAATTACATTCTAGGAGCTCTAAATCTTTCCCTTTAGTGTATCATATAAAGGCTTGGCTACATGTCCAAATCTGGGCACCCATAAGCAGCAGTACCCAGACATCTCCTAAAAAAGCCCACAGTCATTTGTTGGACTGGGACCCTTGCATGACTAAAATAACTTTTTTTTAATGTTCTAGGGATGTTGATCAGTTCCAGAGGCTAAGAAAGATTCCAAATATTTAAGTCTTTGAGTCAAAATCTGACCCCTGTATGGTGATACCCTGTATCTGCTAGTTCCCAGGAAATTTACCAATTTAACAGTATTATTATTTGAGTCTTCTTTAGTTGGGCTATCAATGAGCAAGTAGCCTACATACTGAATAATTGCATCCCTTTCCAATTGTAGATTCCTTAGTCCTTAGCTAGAGTATTTTCAAATATGTGGAGGCTATCCCAGAACCCTTCAGAGATGACTGTCCAGGTTAGTTTTGAGGCTGAATGCATATCTGGATCATACCATTCAAAGGGAAACATATTGTGAATCTGGGTGCATTGAGATGCAGAAAAATGCATCGTTCAGATTTAAGAATGTAAACCAGCTTGCCTCCCCTGGGACTTGGTAAGTATTGGGGAAAATGAGGTGTATGGAGACAACTGCATTTATTAATGCTCTAAGGTTTCTGACAAATTTGTACTTGCTATTAGGCTTTTCATCTGGTGACATGTGAGTACTGTAAGGAGACTCTCATGGCCTTAGTAACTCATGCCATTAGGCTTTTCATCTGGTGACGTGCGAGTACTGTAAGGAGACTCTCATGGCCTTCGTAACTCATGCCATTAGGCTTTTCATCTGGTGACATGTGAGTACTGTAAGGAGCTCTCATGGCCTTCGTAACTCATGCCATTAGGCTTTTCATCTGGTGACATGTGAGTACTGTAAGGAGCTCTCATGGCCTTCGTAACTCATGCCATTAGGCTTTTCATCTGGTGATGTGCGAGTACTTTAAGGAGACTCTCATGGCCTTAGTAACTCATGCCATTAGGCTTTTCATCTGGTGACATGTGAGTACTGTAAGGAGCTCTCACGGCCTTAGTAACTCCTACGGCAAGAATTTGGCAATAAGGGGTTGAATTTCCCCTCATGCTTCTTGCCTTAAAATGTACTGTCTCTTCTGAGGGCAAAGAGCACTAGGCTGAAGTTGGATTCAAATAGGGGAGGTGTGTAGTGCGTTTCCCAGAGCCTGTGTGGCCCAAACCTCAAGATTTACTTGAGACAACACCTCAGGTGGTAAATGTGACAGCTCATTCTTAACTTCTTTTTTTCCCCTGATGGGTCAGGAACAAAAGTAACACTTCCTATGCTTTATGATCTGTGAAGATGACCATGACTTGTTCTCCTGAGTCAATAAACCTCTCCCCAGTAAGAGGTCAGGCATTCAGACAGTACTAAAAAGGCAGGTGAGAAACCCAGAGGCCCTGGAGGACAACTTAGAAGATATGAAAAGCAGTGTTTTTGGGCTTGTCCATCATGAGAAGACAGGAGCACATTGTAATGGATCAGGACAGAGTCATCTGCTGCCATACCTAATAAGAAGTTAATGCTCCTACCTGCCACTTCAAGAGTCAACTGAGGCTCCTCCATCTCTCGAAAGCTAATAGTCCAGTGGGAGTGGAGGTAGGAAGTATCAGGCCCTACCACTTTTGAGTCTGCTGGGCTCTGATGATGGCTTCCTTGGAAGCACAGTGCATTTCCTTCGGCAGTGGCTGACCTTCTTACAGAAGGCACATTGATTGATATCCAAGGCACAGTGGCCCAGAGGCACAGACTGGGACTTTTACCTTCTCACTTCCTCTGCGAGGGCCAGGGGTTAAGGGCTGCCTCTGAAGTGGTGGAGAGCACAAGGCTGCAGCTAGAAGCTGGGCCTCTTGGGAGATTTGCTGTGTTTTCTCTGCCCTATTCCTGTGATGGAAAACTGCAAAATCCAAGTCTAAAATCTGATCCATGGGAGTCTGGAAGCCTAAGGCTGCTTTTGGCGGCTTCCTGCAAATATCAGAAGCAGACTGGGCTATAAAATAAACTAGCAATGCCTGTCCCTTCTTGGAATCAGGGTCAGTGTTAGTGTATTTCCTCAAAGTCTAAATTATCCACGCTAGTAATAAGGCTAGGTTTTCATCTTTTCCCTGAGTAATTTTCCAGACTTTATAAAAATCAAAAAGCTTTATCACACTTTTTTTGATTCCTTCAAGTAGTCAAATGATCATAATTTTTTCTCTCTATATCCCACTTTCTTCCTAATTTGTTTCTCTTTTCTAGATTCTCTTTTGGGTCCTGGTCAGGCACTGCTGTGCCTCCTACTTGATAGGTGTCATGTCCCTGGTTGCAGGCTGCCACCCAGTTAGCATGTGCTCTAGCCACTCCTGTAATACACTGCTTTTCTACTATGCAGCAGGTGAACATAAATATATGCAAATCTTGCCTGCTTAAATTTGTCTATGCATTTTCCCGGAACCTCTGAACACTGTTTTAGTTTTTCCTTGCATATGGCTAATTCAGACATAGAAAATGGTGCATATACCTATATAGTGTCCTTACTATCATCTGTCACTTCACAGAGAGGGCAAAAGTTCAACTTTACCAGCTGATAAGAGGCCCCACTGCATGTTGTTCTGGTGAAGCTCAGGTGTTTCAAGCGTGGGGTATGTATGTAAGACAGGACTCGAAGGGCAGGGAGAAGATGATGACTGAACACTAGATAACCCTGGAAAACTAGAAAGAATTAATAACATGTTGCATACCTCACCAGAACTGGAAGGAGTCTGGCTGTGTTCTTATGGGGTGCTTGGACTGGCAGGGGAGAGTTCAGCCCCAGCTAAGAAAAGCTTAAGAGGCACTTGCATTAGAAGGGTAATCAATTATTTGCTGTCCCTATTTTGTCTTTTCCTCCATCAAACATATAGGGGCCCATTTTAATTTTTTATCCTGACCAAGAATCAGAGAAGTCTGTATATAATGTACTTCCTCCCACTTAGTTTCTCTTCTATAAAACAAATTAAGCTGCAAAACAAGGAGTCAGATCGAACAGGGGAAATGGGAAGGCTGTGACTTGTATGTTGTAATGTATGAGTCCATTTTCGCACTGCTATGACAAAACTGACAAAACTCTCTCAGGAAAAAAGTGACGTGCTGGGTTTAGAAAGACGGGTCCAGCTGCCCTACACCAGCTCATCAAAGATGACCTTATGGTTAAGAAATGAGAGAAAAGTGTTAAGAAAAAGTCTCATGTTCTTCATCTTGAGGCCAATCATTTGCAGGGGATTGTCATAAAAGAGGCTATCACTAAACAGGCAGATCTGATCCTATCATGTAGGGCTGTGAAATGCCACATTTCAACTTCTAGTCATAATGATGGAGAGATTATTGCTGATTTTTCCTGATAATTAAGGTACAAAAATACTAGGTTCCAAGACATCTCTTTTTTCGGTGTCACTGGGAGCAGTGGCAAGTTAAATAAGCAATCAGCTAAAAGACAGAGGATTGTTGAGGAAAGTAAAAGCTTAACTGTTTGGGGCCTCTTTCCTGGGGCAGCATATAGGCTACCACAAAACAGAAGTGGTGAGCATAAAGTTGACAAGATGCAGAGCACTCAGGTGAGGGACAGAGAGCACTAGGTGGACAGTCCAAAAAGAGAAAGTGGCAAACATCTTGTTTAGCCAAACCCATTCTTCTCAATAAACCCCAGGGCATCTAACCTTGTGGGCTTGGCCTCTAATCTGAGGATGACACTCCCAGCTCTCTAACGTTTTGGGCTGAGTCTCTCACCCTAACATTATACCCTATAGTCTCTCACTGAAGTAATAGTGGATAATCACTCTTGCCCACCTGAATGGCTTCACGACTCCAAAAGACAGCCCACTTGCCAGCCGATTGATTCTGTGTGGATTGTTTTCCTTGGAGTGGGGGTCTTTTCTTGGTGTCCCTTCATGGTGTTGCTGAAAGATGTTGCTAGAAAAAGGGTCCTGATACAGACCACAAAGTAGGATTCTTAGATCTTGTGCAGGAAAAAATTTCAGGTGAGTCAGAGAGCACAGTGAAGGAAGCAAGTTTATTAGAAATTACTCCATTACAGGGTTGGGCACCCTCAGAAAACAAGAGCAGGAATGCATTATCTTTTGTTAGTATCTCTACTTATAAGTAACTATAAAGAGAAAGAGCTATAATTAAAAGTGGAAGGTGCAGAGGTACTCACTAAAATCAGGGGCTATTCATTTTAACAATGACCATTAACCCGTTGATCTAAGCTAGCTCATTAATATTATCTTTAAGAAAAAATGCTGCACTCCTAGGACATTTATACATTTTTCAAGCTTGGTGGAAAATGCCTTGTATGGCCATAAATATTCTGCAATTGTAATTTGTGACTAGCTAAAAATGTGGCTATTTTCAGACCATAAGTATTAACTTTCTAGATGCCTTGTGAGTACCTAGCTACTCATATTAAGATAGAATATTCTAGTCATGTTTCTTAAACTAGAAGCTTCGTAACCATGAGTTCCTCTAACACAGCAAGTCTACTCCCTCAAGGATAGAAGATATTTCTCAGCAATTTTGTCCATTTTGTTTGATGGCATTTGGTATGTTTTCCAAAATGGCAGAAAAGAGTGAAATTAGTCCTCAAAGATTTCTCAGGATTGGATATAAAGTAAACAAAATGATTATAGTTAATATGCAAGTTGATACAGTTGATATTCAAAAGACATTTTGTTTGAAACACAATTATATTTTTATTTTTATTTTTTATTATTATTATTTTGAGACAGAGTTTTTCTCTGTTGCCCAGGCCGGAATGCAGTGCACCATCTCGGCTCACTGAAACCTCCACCTCCTGGGTTCAAGTGATTATCCTGCCTCAGCCTCCTAAGTAGCTCCCATTACAGGCATGCATCACCACACCTAGCTAATTTTTGTATCTTTAGTAGATACGGGGTTTCACTCGGTGGTCCTGGTTACTCTCAAACCCCTGACAAGTGATCTGCCCACCTTTGCCTCCCAAATTGCTGGGATTACAGGCATGAGCCACTGCTCCCAGCCATAATTAAGTTTTTAAATAATTCTAACTGATTTCCTGCTGTTGAGCAGGGAGCTGAGCAAATTCAACAAATCTTAGGCATAAAGTAGGAGAAGACTGAGGACAAACTCTCTAACACATGTGATTACATTAATTACAATGGAAACCAAATCAAATTTTAAAAGGCTGTACCTCTTAGTTTCAAGATGTTTCCCATCATTTTGAAATGTGGTATTATTCAGTGGAAAAGAAAAATAATGTTTATCTCCAGAGTAAAGAACAGCGTTCCCTGCAGGGGTTGATTAAGAGCTATGACTCAGGATTAAAAATTCTTCTTTTTTCCACTTATAAACTAAAAATTAATTTCTAAGCCCCTATTGACTAAATGGACCCCTCTTCTTGGATAAGGACATTCCAAAGTTAACCTGAAAATCTAGTTCAAGCCATGGGTCTAACATGCCTCATTATACTCTTCCCCCCCCCCACTTGGTTTCAATGTTAATTTTAATTTTTATTTTATTTTTGTGGGTACATAGTTGGTGTATATATTTATGGGGATATATGACATACTTTGATACAGGGATGCAGTGAGTAATACATAATAAAAAATAGGGTATCCATCCCCTTAAGCACTTATAGCTTGTGTTATAAACAATTCAATTATACTCTGTTAGTTTTTATAAAATGTATAGTTACATTATTTTTGACTATAATCACCCTGTTGTGCTATCAAATACTGTCATTCATTCTTTCTAACAATTATTTGTACTCATTTAGCATCCCCACTATCCCCCTGTTCCCCCATTGCCCTTCCCAGCCTCTGGTAACCACCCTTATACTCTCTATCTCTATGACATCAATTGTTTCAAATTTTAGCACCCACAAATAAGTGAGAAGATGTGATATTTGTCTTTCTGTGCCCGACTTATTTCACTTAACATAAAGACTTTCAGTTCCATTTATGTTATTGCAAATGACAGACTCTCATTCTTTCTTCTAGCTGAATAGTACTCCATTGTGTATATGTACCACATTTTCTCTATCAACAGTCATCTATTGATGGACATTTAGGTCTCTTTCAAATCTTGGCTATTACCAGCATTTGTTTCTGACTGACTTCTGGATAAAAGCCCCCTTAACTGGGGTGAAATGATATCTCATTTTTGGTTTGATTTGCCTTTCTATGATGATCAGTAATGTGGAGCACTTTTTCATTTGCCTGCTTGCCCTTTATATGTCTTCTTTTCATAAATGTCTATTTAAATTTTTTGTTCACTCTTTAATTAGATTACTATATTTTTTCTATACAATTTGTTGAACTCAATATATTGTAGTGTATTAGTCTGTTTCTGCACTGCTATAAAAAAAGAGGCTAAAAGATGAAAGCCTAAAAGAAAGGGGCCACAGGACCCATGCAAGTCTGAAACCCAGAAGGGGAGCTGTTGAATTGTAAGGCTTCAAAATAATTATTTTTGACTCTATGTCCCATTTCCAGGGTACACAAATGCCTTGGGAAGTTTTGACCTTGTGGCTTGACATGGTTCAGCCCCCACAGCTGCTCTCATGGGCTGGTATTTTGTGCCTGTGGCTTTTCCAAGTGCAAGGTGCAAGCTGTAGCTAGATCTATCACTCTGGGGTCTGGAGGACAGTGATCCTCTCCTCACAGATCTACTAGGCCATGCCCCAGTGGGGAGCCTGCATGGGGACTATAACCCCACATTTCTTCTCTGCCTTGTTTTAGTAGAGGTTCTCCATGAGGGCTCCACCCCTGCAACATGCTTCTTCCTGCACACCCTGGCTTTTTCATACATCCTTTGAAATAAAGGTGGAGGCTACCACGTCTCAACTTTTGCATTTTGTACACCCACAGGCCTAACACCACATGAAAGCTACCAAAGCTTATGACTTGCTCCCTCTGAAGCAGTGACTATAGTTGTAATTGGGCCAATTTGAACTACACCTGGAGCTGAAGCAGTGGCCAGGATGCAGGGAGCCATATTCTGAGGCTACCCAAGGCAGCAGGTCCTGGGTCTAATCCCAGAAACTATTCTCTTCTTTTAGGCTTCAGGGCTTGTGATGGAAGGCTGCCTTTTAGATTTCTAAAATGCCTTCAATTCCTCTTTCCTATTGTCTTGGCTATCAACACTTGCTTTTTTTTTTTAGTTTATACAAGTATCTCTAACAAGTGGTTGCTCCACAGCCTGCTTGAGTTCCTCTTTCATAAAAGCTTTTTATTTTTCTGCCACATGATTAGGCTGCAAATCTCTCAAGCTTTTACACTGTGCTTCCCTCATAAGTGTAAGTTACAACTTACTTTTTTTTTTTTTTTTTTGCTCCCACATGTGAGCTTAGGTTGTTAGAAACAGCCAGGCCACATCTTGAATGCTTTGCTGCCTAGACATTTTTACAAAAGCAACCCTAAATCATCACTTTCAAATTCAAACTTCTATATATCCCTAGGGCACGACAAATTCAGCCAACCACTTTGCTAAGTGGTTGACCTTTGCAAAGGTCAAAGCAACATGCATGACCTTTGCTTCAGTCCTAATAAGTTTCTAATTTTCATCTTAGACCTCCTCAGCCCAGCCTTCACTGTCCAGATCACTATCAGCACTTTTGTCACAGCCATTCAACCAGTCTCTAAGAACATCTCAACTTTCCCTCATTTTTCTATCTTCTTCTGAGTCCTACAAACTCTTCCAATCTCTGCCTGTTTACCCAATTACAAAGCTGATTCCACATTTCAGGTATTCTTACAACAATTTTCCACTCCTTGGTGCCAGTTTTCTGTATTAATCTATTTTTGCATCACTATAAATACCTGACACTGGATAATTTATTTATTTATTTATTTTTTAAATTATTTTTTATTATTATACTTTAAGTTCTAGGGTACATGTGCATAATGTGCAGGTTTGTTACATATGTATACTTGTGCCCTGTTGCTGTGCTGCACCCATCAACTCGTCAGCACCCATCAACTCGTCATTTACATCAGGTATAACTCCCAATGCAATCCCTCCCCGCTCCCCCCTCCCCATGATAGGCCCCAGTGTGTGATGTTCCCCTTCCCGAGTCCAAGTGATCTCATTGTTCAGTTCCCACCTATGAGTGAGAACATGCGGTGTTTGGTTTTCTGTTCTTGTGATAGTTTGCTAAGAATGATGGTTTCCAGCTGCATCCATGTCCCTACAAAGGACACAAACTCATCCTTTTTGATGGCTGCATAGTATTCCATGGTGTATATGTGCCACATTTTCTTAATCCAGTCTGTCACTGATGGACATTTGGGTTGATTCCAAGTCTTTGCTATTGTGAATAGTGCCACAATAAACATACGTGTGCATGTGTCTTTATAGCAGCATGATTTATAATCCTTTGGGTATATACCCAGTAATGGGATGGCTGAGTCATATGGTACTAATAGTTCTAGATCCTTGAGGAATCGCCATACTGTTTTCCATAATGGTTGAACTAGTTTACAATCCCACCAACAGTGTAAAAGTGTTCCTATTTCTCCACATCCTCTCCAGCACCTGTTGTTTCCTGACTTTTTAATGATTGCCATTCTAACTGGTGTGAGATGGTATTTCATTGTGGTTTTGATTTGCATTTCTCTGATGGCCAGTGATGATGAGCATTTTTTCATGTGTCTGTTGGCTGTATGAATGTCTTCTTTTGAGAAATGTCTGTTCATATCCTTTGCCCACTTTTTGATGGGGTTGTTTTTTTTTTTTTTTTTGTAAATTTGTTTGAGTTCTTTGTAGGTTCTGGATATTAGCCCTTTGTCAGATGAGTAGATTGCAAAAATTTTCTCCCATTCTGTAGGTTGCCTGTTCACTCTGATGGTAGTTTCTTTTGCTGTGCAGAAGCTCTTTAGTTTAATGAGATCCCATTTGTCAATTTTGGCTTTTGCTGCCGTTGCTTTTGGTGTTTTAGACATGAAGTCTTTGCCCATGCCTATGTCCTGAATGGTACTACCTAGGTTTTCCTCTAGGGTTTTTATGGTATTAGGTCTAACATTTAAGTCTTTAATCCATCTTGAATTAATTTTCGTATAAGGAGTAAGGAAAGGATCCAGTTTCAGCTTTCTACTTATGGCTAGACAATTTTCCCAGCACCATTTATTAAATAGGGAATCCTTTCCCCATTTCTTGTTTCTCTCAGATTTGTCAAAGATCAGATGGCTGTAGATGTGTGGTATTATTTCTGAGGACTCTGTTCTGTTCCATTGGTCTATATCTCTGTTTTGATACCAGTACCATGCTGTTTTGGTTACTGTAGCCTTGTAGTATAGTTTGAAGTCAGGTAGCGTGATGCCTCCAGCTTTGTTCTTTTGACTTAGGATTGTCTTGGTGATGCGGGCTCTTTTTTGGTTCCATATGAACTTTAAAGCAGTTTTTTCCAATTCTGTGAAGAAACTCATTGGTAGCTTGATGGGGATGGCATTGAATCTATAAATAACCTTGGGCAGTATGGCCATTTTCACGATATTGATTCTTCCTATCCATGAGCATGGTATGTTCTTCCATTTGTTTGTGTCCTCTTTGATTTCACTGAGCAGTGGTTTGTAGTTCTCCTTGAAGAGGTCCTTTACATCCCTTGTAAGTTGGATTCCTAGGTATTTTATTCTCTTTGAAGCAATTGTGAATGGAAGTTCATTCATGATTTGGCTCTCTGTTTGTCTGTTACTGGTGTATAAGAATGCTTGTGATTTTTGCACATTAATTTTGTATCCATGAGACTTTGCTGAAGTTGCTTATCAGCTTAAGGAGATTTTGGGCTGAGACAATGGGATTTTCTAAATATACAATCATGTCATCTGCAAAGAAGAACAATTTGACTTCTTCTTTTCCTAACTGAATACCCTTGATTTCTTTCTCTTGCCTGATTGCCCTAGCCAGAACTTCCAACACTATGTTGAATAGGAGTGGTGAGAGAGGGCATCCCTGTCTTGTGCCAGTTTTCAAAGGGAATTTTTCCAGTTTTTGCCCATTCAGTATGATATTGGCTGTGGGTTTGTCATAAATAGCTCTTATTATTTTGAGGTACGTTCCATCAATACCAAATTTATTGAGCGTTTTTAGCATGAAGGGCTGTTGAATTTTGTCAAAAGCCTTTTCTGCATCTATTGAGACAATCATGTGGTTCTTGTCTTTGGTTCTGTTTATATGCTGGATTATGTAATTTATTTTTTAAAATGGAGGTTTAAGTGGTTCATTCTACAGGCTGTAGAGAAGACATAGCACTGGCATACACTTCTGGGAAGGCCTCTGGAAGTTTACAGTCATGGCAGAAGTTGAAGCAGAATCTTGCACATCACAGGGCAAAAAGCAGGAGCAACAAACAGAGGGGTGAATTATTACACACTTTTAAATAACCAGATCTTATGGGAACTCACTCACTCTTATGAGGATAGTACCAAATGGGATGGTGCTAAGCCATTTATGAGTAATCCACCCCGATGGTTAAATCACCTTTCACCAGGCCCATCTCCAACATCGAGAATAACATTTAAATACGAGATTTGGCAGTGGACACACATTCAAACTCTTTCAGAGGAGTCTTTATGTTTTTTCAAATACAAGATTATATCATAAGCAAAAAAGATAATTTGACTTCTTTTCCAATTGGGATGCTTTTTACTACTTTCTCTTGTCTGATTGCTCCAGATAGGACTTTCAGAATTATGTTGAATAACAGTGGTAAGAGTGGATATTTTTGTCATCTTCCAGATTTTAGAGGAAAGGCTTTTAGTTTTTCCCCCCCTTAGTATGATACTAGCTGTGGGTCTGTCATATATAACTTTTATTATGTTGAAGTATCCTCCCTTACCCAGTTTTCAAAGGGTTTTTTGTTATTAAAAATATTAAATTTTATCAACTTTTTAAAGCATAATTGAAATAATTATATGGATTTTGTCCTTCATTCTTTTTTGTTTGTTTGTTTTTTCTTTTGATGAAATCTGCCTCTGTCACACAGGCTGGAGTGCAATGGCATGATCTTGGCTCACTGCAACCTCTGCTTCTCAGGTTCAAGTGATTCTCCTGCCTCAGCCTCCCAAGTAGCTGGGATTACATGTGCCCACCATGGTGCCTGGCTAAATTTTGCCTTTTTAGTAGAGATGGGGTTTCACCATGTTGGCCAGGCTTATTTCTAACTCCTGACCTCAGGTGATTCACCCACCTCGGCTTCCCATAGTGCTGGGATTATAGGCGTGAGCCACTGAGCCCAGCCCCTTCATTCTGTTTATATGATATATCACATTGATTTGCATGTTGAACCAGCCTTGCATCTCTAGGATGAATCTCACTTGGTCATTATGAATAATCTATGTATGTATCATTTAATTCAGTTTGCTAGGTTTATTGCAAATTTTTGCATCAATATTCTCAGATCAAGGAATGAGTTGGGAAATGTTCTTTCCTTCTCTATTTTTCAGTCTGGTCCTACAGACTTTTTATTATGACTTAATTTTGTCATTGGTCTGTTCAGGTTTTTTTTTTATTTTTTCCTAGTTAAATCTTGGTAAGTTGTATATGTCTAAAAATTAATTTCCTCTAGGTTTTCTAATTTGTTGGCATACAATTGCTCATGGTAGCCGCTAATAATCCTTTGATTTTTTTGAAGCATTGCTTGTAATGTCTCCTTTTTCAATTCTGATTTTATTAATTTGTATCTTCTCTGTTTTTCAGTTAGCCTGTCTAAATATTTGTCAATTGTTTTACTTTTCAAAAATATCAACTTTTGTTTCATTGATCTTTTGAATTTTCTTCATTTTATTTATTTCTACTCTAATCTTTATTATATCTTTCCTTCTAATTTTGAGTTTGGTTTGTCCTTTTTAATCTAGTTAATTAAGATGTATTGTTAGGTTATTTATTTGAAGCATTTCTGTTTTTTATGTATGCACTTACAGTTATACATTTTCCTTTTATAATAGTACCTCTTTTACTATATTCCATAGGTTTTGCTATGCTATATTTCCATTATCATTTGTTTCAAGAAATTTTTCTATTTTCTTTTTAACTTTTTATTGACCTACTGATTATTCAGGAGCATATTTTTTTTAACGTCCAAGTGTTTGTATAGTTTCTGAAATTCATTTTTTAGTTTATTTCTAGTTTTATTCCATTGTGGTCAGAGAAAATGCTTGACATTACTTCAATTTTTTGAATGTTTTTAGACTTGTTACTTAACATATGGTCTATCCTTGAGACTAACCCATGTGCTGAGGAGAAGGATGTGTATTCTGTAGCTGTTGGATGAAATTTTCTGTAAATATCTATTAGGTTCATTCATTATATAGTGCAGATTAAGTCTGATGTTTCTTTGTTGATTTTCTGTCTGGAAAGTCTATCCAATGACTAGAGTGGGATGTTGAAGTGTCCAGCCACTATTGTGTTGAGGTCTCTTTCTTTAGCTCTTACAATATTTTCTTCATTTATCTAGGTGCTTTAGTGTTGGGTGTATATATATTTCCAATTATTATATCCTCTTGATGAATTGATCTCTATATTATTATATAATGACCTTCTTAATCTCTTCCTACAGTCTTTTGTTGAAATCTATTTTTGTCTGGTATAAATATAGCTATTTCTGATCTTTTTTGGTTTCTATTGGCTGGAGTAACTTTTCCCATCCTTTTATTTTCAGTCTAAATGTATCTTTGTAAGTTTTTGTTTGTTTGTTTGTTTTTTGGCCACAGATTATTGTCTTGCTTCTCTATCCAGTCATCCACTATTTGTCTTTTGATTGGAGTATTTAGTTTAATTACATTCAATGTTATTACTGATAAGCTCTTACTCCTGCCATTTTATTTGTTTTCTGATTGATTTTTGTTCTTTCATCCTTCTTTTCTTTCTTCCTGTCTTCCTTTTAGTGAAGGTGATTTCTCCTGTAATATAATCAAATTTCTTGCTTTTTACTTTTTGTACATCTGTCGTATGCTTTTTGATTTGAAATTACCATAAGGCATGAAAATAGTATCTTATAACACATCATTTTAGACGGTAGACAATTTAACACTGATTGCATAAACAAAGAAACAAGCAAAGCAA
Organism: Macaca mulatta; assembly: GCF_049350105.2. Classification (NCBI taxonomy): domain Eukaryota; kingdom Metazoa; phylum Chordata; class Mammalia; order Primates; family Cercopithecidae; genus Macaca; species Macaca mulatta. The sequence goes on along the minus strand of NC_133407.1, from coordinate 203,615,317 downwards.
CTAATAAAAGCTCTACACTTTAATTTTATTGCCATTCTTTTAATCTTTTTGTTGTTTCTCTTCAATCCCTATTTTAATGTCCATGTCTTGGAAATATGTTGTAGTTATTTTTTTTTATTGGTTGTTTACTCTATTTGAGATATTTGCACACCATAATTACCGTGTTATAACATTCTGTGTTTTTCCGTGTGCTATTACTAATGAGTTTTGTACTTTCAGATGATTTCTTATTGCTCACTTTTTTTCTCTCAGGTTAAGAACTCCCTTTAGAATTTCCTGTAGGACATGTCAGTTATTAATGAAATCCATCAGTTTTTGTTTGTCGGGAAAAGTTCTTATTTCTCCATCAGGTTTAAAGGACATTTTTGCCAGATACATTATTCTAAAGTAAAAGTCTTCTTTTCTTCAGGTTTTTTAATATGTCATGCCATTCTCTCAGCCTGTGAATTTCCCCCTGAAAAGTCTGCTGTCAGATGTATTGGAGTTCCACTGAATGTTATTTGTGTCTCTTCTCTCGCTGCTTTTAGAATCATTTCTTTATCCTGAACCATTGGGAGTTCAGTTAAGTGCCTAGAGGTGGTCTTCTTTGGGTTAAATCTGCTTGATGTTCTGTAACTTTCTTGTACTCGAATGTTGATATCGAATGTTGGGGAACTGCTTAATATTATTTAACACTATTTCTTTAAATAAATGTTTAACTCTAATCTCTTTTTCTACCTCCTCTTTAAGGGCAATAACTCTTAGATTTGCTATTTTGAAGCTATTGTTTTTAGATTTTGTAGGCATGCTTTAGTTTTTATTCCTTTTTGTCTCCTCTGACTTTGTATTTTCAAATAGTCTGACTTCAAGTTCACTATATCTATCTTCGTCTTGATCAATTCTTTAAGTAATTCTGATGCATTCTTCAGTATAACAATTGCATTTTAACTTCAAAATTTCTGCTTTATTCTTTTTATTTCAATCTCATTGTTAAATTTATCTGCTAGAATTTGGGATTTTTTTCTCTGTGTTATATTGCATTTCTTTGTATTACCTCAACCAGCTATTTTGGATTTCCTGCATGAAAGGTCACATACCTGTTTTTCCAGGATTTGTCCCTGGTGCCGTACTTAGCTTGCTTGGTGAGGTCATGTTTTCCTGGATGTTCTTGATACTTGTAGATGTTCATTTATATCTGGGCATTGAAGAGTTCTGTCTTTATTGTAGTCTTCAGAGTCTGGGCTTGTTTGTGCCTATTATTTTGGGGAACACTTTCCAGGTATTCAAAGCGACTTGGGTCCCAAACCCAATAACACAGTAGTTTATGCAAACACGTAGAGGTACTGCCTTGGTGGCCTTGGATTAACATCAAGAAAAATTTTCTTGATTTATCAAGTAGAGACTCTTGTTGTCTTCCCTTACTTTCTCTCAAACCAGCAGTCTCTCTTTCTGTGCAGAGGCATGTGGAGCTGGAATTGGGGTAACATAAGCACCGCTGTGGCCACCACCACTGAGACTGTGCTGGTTCACACCTGAAGTAGGCACAGAACTTGGTCTCACCCAAAGCCCACTGTAACCACTACTTGGCTACAATATAAGTTTACTCAAAGCCCTAGGACTCTATGATTAATAGATGACAAAGCCATCCAGGTTTGTGTCTCTGCCTACAGGGTGGCAATTTCCATGAGTGGGTCCATAGATGCTATCTGGAAGCCCAAGATTAAAGTATAGAATCTTTAAATTGTACCTGCTCTTCTATTTTACTGTAGCTAACCTCGCACTTAGAGCATAAGACTAAGTATTTTCTACCCTTCCTTCCCCTGTTTGCAGGCAGAGGAGCTTCTTCTATAACTCCCAACATCACTGGTCCATGGGAGGATTCTGCCCAAGGACTCTTTAGTTAGCTTGTGATAAATTCTGCAATGCTTGGGACTCAACCTTTGGTCCAGGGCAAGTGCAGAAATGCTGACCAAGCCCCTAGGCCTGGACTCAGGGACTCTAAGAATCTGCTTGGTGCTCTACCTCACTGTGCCTGAGCTGGTATATCAGGTGCAACACAGAGTTCCCTTTACTTTCCCCACTGCTTTTCTCAAACAGAAGAAGTCTTTCACCATAGCTACCACAGCTGGAAATGTGCTGGGTCACACCTGAAGTTAGCACTTCTCAGGCCCAATACCCATGGTGTATTGCCTGGGTATCACTGTTTTTATTCTGGGTACAGGGGTTCTTTAGTCAGCAGGTGAGGAATTCTGCCAGGTCTTTACTGACATGGCAGCACTGACTTTAATGTTAAGTCCCCCAGTCACTGTGCTCTCGCTTTCCCAAATTCACAGGTTTCTCTGTGTTGTGTGGCTGCTGCTGGGTGGGGGTGGGGGAGTGTTGTTGTGAGCACTCCCTTAGCTGCTCTGGCTGGTGTCCCAGTAGGCCACATTCTCCCCACCCTCCACATTCCACCGGCAGTATGGCTTGCCTAATAATTGAAGTCCTTGTGGCCTAGACTGCCTCTTAAGTCCTCTTAGGGTCCAATAGCACTTCAACTCATGATGGCAAGGCTTGTAACAACTCAAGCTCCCAACACTGAGATGGGAGATTTTCTTCTTGCTGGGGCCAATCCAAATTCTCCCTCTATTGGCAGATGTCATGTCAGCTGAGTACAATCTGGTTCTGCTTTTCACTGTGACAGGGCAGTACTGAGTTTATTGCAAAACCTCACAAACTGTGCTCTCCCTCTCCCAAACATATGATCTCTGCACCACGTGGCCACTACTGGTGGTTGAAAAAGAGGTGGCATCAGTGTTTCCAGACTGTCATTTTCTGTGTCTTCTCCAACGTCTCTTTCAGTGATATGAAGTTAATACCAGGTACTGTGAATGCTCACTTACTTTTTGGTCCCTTTGACAGAGCTTCTTGAATATAGTGAGTTGTGAAAATTTGGTGTTTTGGTATGGGGATGAGTGGCATAGGCTTCTATTCTGCCTTCTTACTCTGTCTCTGCCTTAAATTTTTTAGATTCAGGGAGTACGTTTGCAGGTTTGTTACGTGGATATATTGTGTGATGTTGAGCTATGTGAGATATAATTGATCCCATCACCAAGGTAGTGAGCATAGTACCCAAGTTTCTCACCCCCTGCCCTCCTCTCATGTCTATTTTTTACATCTTTATATTCATGAGAACCGCATGTTTAGATCCCACTTATAGGTAAGAACATGTGGTACTTTGTTTTCTGTTCTTGTAATTTCTCAGGATAACGGCCTCCAGATGCATCCATGTTGCTGAACAAGACATGACTGTATTCTTTTTAATGTGTGCATAGTATTTTATGTTGTTTATGTAGCATATATTTCTACTCAATTTATTGATTCACATGTAAGTTAATTCTATGTCTTCCCTAATGTGAATAGAAATATGATTAATATACAAGTGCACGTTGGGTTTCCTTTTGTAGAATTTTTAATTTTCTTTTGGATATATACTCAGTAATGGAATTGCTGGTTTAATGGTACTTCTGTCTTAAATTCTGTGAAAAATCTGCAAACTGCTTTTCACAGTGGCTAATTTACATTCTCACCACAGTGTATAAGCATTCTATTTTCTCTGAAGTCTAACCAGAATTTGTTATTTTACTTTTTAATAGTAGCCATACTGAATAATATGAGATGGTATCTTACATTGATTTGCATTTCTCTGATGATTAGTGATGTTGAACATTAAGAAAACCATGCCATTAAAACATTGACAAGGGACATAAGCAGACACTTCTCAAAAGAAGACACACAAGTGGGATTCTTATTCTATCAAAATAAGCTGCCTTTCTTTTGAAAAATACAAAATCAGACCATTTGAAAATTAACTTTAATTTTAGTGATTGACAGTATGTTTCCCCTTCTCTATCTCCTTTTCTTATTTGTGATTTTTTTTCTGATCATTATGAATCCACTCAGCAGTGTAACCTCCATTCTTAATCTGTGTGAATTGTGCTGATGAGCTAGTTAGCTCTCTTAAAATCACCAACAAAAGAGTTTTAAATTTCCTAGTTGGCAATACATTTTTAGCATGACACAGGATACTCTTAGAACAATGACTTCTGGTCCAGGCATTATGGATTATGATGATTAGTTCTCTGGATTTCTATAAGCTTTGAAATTAAGAGATATAAATCTAAAATAAATTGGACTTCATACTCTTTACACATTGATTGGGTTTGTTAATTATTCCATAGGAAAACAGATAAAAGACTTTTGTAGAATTCAATTCTGTTTCACCATATTTAGGGTTACAAGAAGGAACTTGGATTGAGAGACTGAATTAACCTCAGTCATCACATGTGATTTTTCTACAGTTTTTTAATGGTACCGATTTTCTTTTCAATATGTCAATGCCTAGCCTGGGTTTCTGGGGGAGACATGAGTAGCTAGTACTATCCATCTAAAGCATAATGTTCATTAGTTGGAATAATAGTGTCATAAGATAGTCTTCAAGATGATGCCCTCAATTTCTTTCCTCCCTACATGCACATGCTCCTGTTTACATTGACAGGTAGAGTCAAATCTCCCATTTCTTGAATCTGTGCTGGTCACAATGACTTGTTTTACCAATAGGATACAGCAGAAGTCACATTCTAAGATCTCCAAGGCTAGTTCATAAGAAGATTTGTAGTATTTCCCTGTGTGTCTTGAGACAAACTACCATGTGTGAGGACTCCAGGTAACATGGAGAGGTCAGATAGGCATGACACACAGCAGCCAATGTGCACTGCCAGCCATGTGAGTAACCCGTCTAGGCTCTTTAGCCTAGCTGAGCTTTCAGGTAACTTCAGCAGCAGCCAACAAACAGCAACAGCAAGAAAGACTCCAAAAGAGAACTTTTGTAGTGCTCGTCAACCCACAAAACCATGAGAAATAATGTTATTTAAAATTACTAAACAAATAATAACAATAAACAATATTAAACAATAAATAATTCCTTAAGTTTTGGAATGGCTTACTATTCAGCAAGAGAGAGCTAGAACAAGTACTAAATATTGCAAAATACTGAAAAAGTATAAGTTTACTTGTGTAATATACTTGTATGTTTTAAAGCCATTGACATTTCTGGACAGAGTGTAAAAGTGAGTACTGATTAAATGATTCCCAAGAGTTGTCTGTTGTATCTCAACATCATCATTTACCAATGGGAGCTGTATTTTGCTTTTGGAAAATATACCTTTTAAACTTCATTTAAAAAAATATACTAACAGTTGGCCGGGCGCAGTGGCTCAAGCCTGTAATCCCAGCACTTTGGGAGGCTGAGGCGGGCGGATCACAAGGTCAGGAGATCAAGACCATCCTGGCTAACACGGTGAAACCCCGTCTCTACTAAAAAATACAAAAAAAAAAAAACTAGCCGGGCGAGGTGGCGGGCGCCTGTAGTCCCAGCTACTCGGGAGGCTGAGGCAGAAGAATGGCGTGAACCCGGGAGGCGGAGGCCGCAGTGAGCTGAGATCCGGCCACTGCACTCCAGCCTGGGTGACAGACCAAGACTCCGTCTCAAAAAAAAAAAAAAAAAAAATACTAACAGTTGTTTAGAAAGGCACATGCTATTTTGAAAAAATTCTGAGAGCACCAGAAAAGTGTAAACTTTCAGCCTCTAATCATATTTATAAGCTGTTTAACCCATAAATCCAAAGTCTGATGGCAAATACGTTTATGTTACGCTGACATTTGGATAAATAAGTTAAACTAACAGTTTTCTTTTTAAATGATAGGCCTTATAATTGGTATAATGTTGAGATGGCTGCAGTGGATGGGCTCACCACGATAATAACATTTTCTCTTTAATATTTTTTCAGAACATTAAGTGACAACCAGAGAGTCTAAAGCTGGGTTACACAGCAGTAATAATATCAGAGTGACACTATTTGCAGCAGCAGGATTGGAATTCTTGCTGTTGAGGTTGGTGGTAGAAAACTCAATTATGGGTGGCTTCTGCTTCAGGCTTAGAAGGTGTGTTGGAACATTTCCTGTTTAGAACTTTCTAACACTTCCTGACTAGAGCTGTTTACAATAGAAACAAACCTCTCCGATTTTGAATTTAGCTAATTTATTGTTATAATTTGTTCATATGTTTCTACTTTCATGTAGACAGAAATTGTATCTTATACCTCTTTTTCTTCAGCAACGGTGTGCCTGTCACCTAGTTGAATTGTCACGTTTGTTGAATAAGTAAAGTAGAATTACACCAGAAGTAAACTATTAAATTTATCAACTTTACTCAGAAAACATATAGCTAAGAAAGATGTATGAATCAATTCACTCACTTATTCAACAAACATTTATTAAGTGACTACAGTATACTATGAGCTAGGAATATGGCAATAAACAAATCTCACCTTGTCTCAAACTTCAGTGGATCCAGGAGTCTGTAGAAGTTTAATTCTTGCTCAATCAGCAATTCCTTTTCACTGAAGACTTGGCAAGAAGGTTGGAGAAGGCAAGAGTGTGTGAACTCAGCAGATGTTTGTGATGCACCTACTGTGTGCCAGAAGCTATGGTGTCACAGGATCTGCCTATCTCCTAGGAAAGGTGAACACCAAAAACATTATTTTAAGCAACAAAAAATGCCAAGTATGCCAAGTGATGGAGAGGCAAAGCACTGGGTCCCAAGAATATAATGGGCACTGGGCCTAGTGCAGGGTCCAGGTGTCTCTGGCATGGTGCGCTCCTAGGTCATTGTTATCCCTCCTTGTTGCTCCTGTTGTCTTCTTCAGTTACATCTGCTTCTCTGCATTTCTTCATTTTACAGTGTGTGGGATGCAGTTATCTCTGAACAGGAATAAGCAACTGTATACCTGTTATGCTGTGCTTGATGCTCTGCATTGATGTACACTGGGCCCAGGTTTCCCTGGTGGACTGCTTGGGGCATTCTGATCATCTGGCTCTGAAGACTTGTTCACAGAGGTGTACTTGCCAGACAGGGAAGCCAGAGATCTGGGGTCAAAGCCAGAGATCTGGGGTCCTTTGTTGAGGCCACTCTCACCCTGCTTATCTTCCCTGACATACCTAACAGATGAAGCTCAGGTGAGCGATGCATGTCTCTTTCTTATTGCTCTTTTAGGACAATTATTTAGATGGAAGTAAATGAAAATAATGTTATTAGGGGATAAGATTGAAATCAATCCCATTTGTAAAAAAGGAAGTAGATTATTTGTGAACTGTAATACTTTATTTTTAGTGAGAAATCACCTTAAAACTTGGAACCTGGATACAGGATAATTACTTCATTCTGCAAATGTTCAAATGTTTAGTAACAAACTATATGCCAGGACTGTGCTAGGTACTAGGGATACATGATTGAATATATAGTATAAGATTCCTTGGAGTTTCATATAAATGGCTAATGCAGCATATAGACAGTGTGGTAAAAAGATATTTCTGAGATGCACAGAGGATAGGTAATAAAGGGTCTTTGAATAATGGATAAATGTGCTTGGACGTTTCACTCAGGGCTGTTGAAGTTTTTGAAAGTCAGTGGTCTCAGAGTTTTGGCATTTTCAGGCCCTGCTAAGTACTTTATTTCTAGCTGATTATTGGCCACCATTACTGATTATCAATTGGCTCTGTCTGATCCAGTAACTCCACCACTGGGTATCTACACAAAGGAAAAGAAATCAATGTATCAGAAAGATGCCTGTACTTGTATGTTTGTTGCAACACTATTCACAGTAGCACAGATATAAATCAACCTAAATGTCCATCAACAGATGATTGTAGAAAGAAAATGTAGAAAATATACACTATGAAATACTATTCAGGCATAAAAAGGAATAAAATCATAACTTTTGGAGACATATGGATGGAACTGGAGGCCATTATTTTAAGTGAAACAAGCCAGACACAGAGTAAACATTATATTTTATCACTCGTAAGTGGGTGCTAAAAGATGTGTAGGTATTGATGTAGAGAGTGGAATGATAATGGAGACTCAGCAGGGTGAGGGGATGGAAGGGGTGAACAGTGAGAAATTACTTCATGGGTACAACGTGCGTTATTTTGGTGATGGATACCCTAAAAGCCCTGACTTCGCCACTGTGCAATCCATGCTTACAGCAAAATTGCACTTGTCACCCATAAATTTATACACGAAAAGTCTTAGACCTCTCTCTTCTCTCATAAGCCTCAGAGCTCAGTGATCCCCTTGGATCTCCTCCGCCTGCTGAGTTTTGACTTTCCTACCTAAGGTGATTTTGGGCACAGATAAGGGAGTGTTTCAGGAAGACGCTCTCAGGCACGCTGCTTCTGAAGAAACAGTAGAGGCTCTTGTGGTGGCCTTTATCTATTCACTGCTTTAAGCAAGGAATAAAGCATCTGTGGCTAAAATGTAAAAAACTGTGCTTCCAACCCACCCTTCAGACCTGACAGAAGAGATTTTACAATTTTAAGGGAGCAGCTTTTTCCTGAACCAAAAGGGCAGAGTAGTACAAAGGCCAGTGTCATGTAAGCACCTTTCCCCATCTGTAACATAACTCTCAGATACTATTCTCACAGCTGGAATCGGTACAATGTTTTGACTGAGGTACTGGAAAAGCCTATGAGCTCATTATCATTTGACCATATGAATAATGTAAAATTTAGGCAGAATTTTATTTGAAAGAATTATTTATACAAGTTTTAGTTAGCTGATTTATATTGCGGTTATTTCAAACAATAAAAATCAGATTGTTATGTTGTTAGCTAGAAATATTTACAATAACACGTGGTCTTGATTATCTCACATGATGAATTGAAGATGAAAGAAAAAAGTTTATCTTAGGGAACTCTATGACAGTTTCTGTTTAACTTTGCCTAATAGTGACTTCAAACTGTTGTGCATATAGAGGGAACTCCTGACTGAAGAGACTTTTTTTGACTATTATGCTGCATTTATTATTGTAACTTTTTAAGATCTGGGGGAACATACCTTTAGTCTCAGTTGGCCCAGTAAATGTTTTGGAGTCAGCTTCTGTGTCATGTGCTGAGTACTGAAGCAACAGTGGAGACAAGGCTGCTGCCCTCGCAGAGTCTGGGGGAGAAAATCTGATGGAGTATGGCAGGGAACACGCTGGGAGCATCCCAGGATGCCAAAAGCGCACACAGATGGAACACCTAAGTTAGAACGGGGGAGGGTCAGACAAGGAGAGGTGTCAGGAAAAACAAGGAAAGATCTGCAGGAATAGAAACACTCTTGAGAAATCCATGGGAAATGAAAAGAGAATGGCTGAGCAGCAGCAGACTGTCAAGAAGGAAACCAAGAAGTAGCAGCCAAAGAGGTTGATGGAGAACGAGGAGAAAGATGGTGACACTGAAGCCAAGGAAAGGAAAGTGTTTCAACATTTCTGGAAAACATATCACATGCTCTGTCTTAACCTTGCTGTTTTACCAGTCATATAGCCACATTCCTGGTTCTGAGATGTCCAGCACTAAAGATGTTTCTTTTAGTTTGCTTAACCCAGCATTTGCCAGAATAATCTGGGCTCGGTGTGAGTGTGTGCGTGTGTGCACGCACGCCTGTGTGTTCCACTAATATATCACTGGGGCTAGTGTTCTATACAACATAATTATAAAACACTAGTTTTTAAAACACTGGTTTTATCCATCCTATGTTCAGCTGCAGCAATACTTACAAAGGTCAACTTTGATCACGTGTCTTAGTTAATAAAGAAAACAAAACAAACTAATGAATAAAACCCACCCTGCAGTGGCTCTTCATTACCTGTACAATGGAGCCCACCTGGCTTGGCCTCAGTGCCCTGTGCTGACCTGGCCTTGCTGCCATCTGCCTGCTCCTTTGCCTCCCCTTTCCTCCTGGAGAAGGTAGGGATGATCTGAGCTTTGGCCAGCATGGAACATGTGTCCTTCTCCTAAAGCAGACCACGTTTTCCTGAGTCCACTTTAATCTCTTTTAAAGGTATAGATCAAACAATTTGTATTTTCTGGCCTCTCCTTTTCTCCCCTTCCAATCTCCATAGAAAGATCTGACCTTTCCTTAAAGTTTTTGGTCAGGTCCCACTCTGTTTGCAGTTTTCCTGGTACGTACTTTACTGGTACATGAATTTTGCTATACCAGCCCAGGTTTTTCATTTATGTCTCATTTTATAACATCTTTTTTCTCTTAGAGCTTACTTCACTTATTTATTCAATCTTTCCACAATATAATTGTATGTCATATAATTTTATATTTATTTTCATTTCAAATTAAAATAATAATTTTATCATTATTTTCATTGGTATTTATATATCTTTTCTGTAAAAATGGAGACTTTCTAAATAGATCTTTATTAATGTTGAAAGGACAAAGCTTTCAAAGCTTTAAGTCTTTGTCTCAGCCAAAGGGAGTTCCCCGCATGAATGAAGGAATGAAACACTTGCATTGTTGCATTAGATATTATTACAGAGAAAGAGAAACATGTAATGGAAAATTGCTAACTTTGCCTCAGGGAGATCAGGATGATTCACTGAGAAAGTTTGAATTGGTTTACAAAGCATGGTTCTGAGTTTTCTAGGAGAAGGAGAAAAGTTAGGGTAGGGCATAAGAAGTAATGCCCACATAAAAAAGTTAGAGAGATCTCATATTAACAACCTAACATCACAACTGAAAGAATTAGAAAAGCAAGAAGAAATCAACCACAAAGCTTGCAGAAGACAAGAAATAACTAAAATCAGAGGTGAATGGAAAGAAATTGAGACATAAAAAACTGTTCAAATGATCACTTAATCAAGGTTTTTTGAAAAAATTAATAAGATAGATAGGCACTAGCTAGACTAATAAAGAAGAGAGAAGATTCAAATAAATGCAATTATAAATGATGAAGGGAATGTTACCACTGACCCCACAGAAATAAAAATAACAATCAACAACTATTACGAACACCTCTACACACACAAACTAGAAACCCTCGAAGAGATGAATACATTCCTGAACACATACGCCCTCTCAAGACTGAAGCAGGAAGAAATTCAGTCCCTGAGCAGACCAATAATGATCTCCAAAAATTGAATCAGTAAAAAACAGCCTACCAACCAAGAAAAAAAAAATCCCAGGACCTCATAGATTAACAGTCAAATTTTAACAGATGTACAAAGACCTAGTACCATTCCTACTAAAACTATTTCAAGAAATAGTGGAGGAGGGACTTCTTCCCAACTTGTTCTACGAGGCCAGCATCATCCTGATACCAAAGCCTGGCTGTGACACAACAAAAAAAGAAAGCTTCAGGCCAGTATCCTTGATGAACATCCATTCCATAACCCACAACAAAATCCCTGCAAACCGAATCCAGCAGCACATCAAAAGGGTAATTGACCACAGTGAAGTAGGCTTCTTCCCTGAATGGAAGGTTGGTCCATCATGGGCAAATCAATAAAATGTGATTCATAACATAAATAAAACGAAAGATAAGAACCACACAATTGTCTCAATAGATGCAGAAAAGGCTTTCAGTAAAAATTGAACAATGCTTCATGTTAAAAACTCTTAATAAATGAGGTATTGAAGGAACATACCTCAAATAAAGGCCACCTATGACAAACTCACAGCCAACACTATACCAAATGGGAAAAATCTGGAAGCATTCTCCTTGAAACCAGCACAAGACAAGGATGCCCTCTCTCACCACTCTTATTCAACATAGTATTAGAAGTCCTTGCTGGAGCAATCAGACAAGAGAAATAAATAAAGGGTATTTAAATAGAAAGAGAAGTCTAACTACCTCTGTTTGCAGACCACATAATTCTCTATTTAAACCCTATAGTTGTGACCCAAAAAGCTCCTTAAGTTGATAACAACTTCCACATGGTTTCAGTACACAAAATTTGCTAGCATTCCTATTCACCAGAAGAGCCAAACTGGGACAAATCAGAGAGGCAATTTTATTCACAATTTCCACAAAAAGAATAAAATACCTAGGAATACAGCTAACCAGGGAGGTAAAAGATCTCTACAATGAAAATTACAAAACACTACTCAAAGAAGTCAGAGAAGACACAAACAAATGAAAAATTATTCCATGTTAATGGAGAGAAAGAACTAATATCATTTAAATGGCCATGCTGCCCAAAGCTATTCCTAGTAAACTACCAATGACATGCTTCACGGAATTAGAAAAAGCTATTTAACAATTTATATAGAACCAAGAAAGAACCTAAGTAGCCAAAGCAATCCTAAGCAAAAAGAACAAAGCTTGAGGCATCACATTACCCGACTTCAAACCATACTATAGCACTACAGTAGCCCAAACAGCATGGTACTGGTACAAAAACAGACACACACACCAATGGAACAGTGTAGAGAGCCCAGAAATAAGACCACACACCTACAACCATGTAATGTTTGACAAAGCTGGCAAAAACAAGCAATGGGGAAAAGTCTCCCTATTCCATAAATGGTTCTGGGATAACTGGCAAGCCATATGCAGAAGATTGAAGCTGGACTTCTTCCTTACACCATATACAAAAACCAACTCAAGATGGATTAAAAACTTAAACATAAAACCCAAAACTATAAAAACCCTGGAAGACAACCTAGGCAATACCACCCTGGACATAAAAGCAGGGAAAGATTTCATGATAAAGGCATCAGAAACAATTATAACAAGTGCAAATATTGACAAGTGGCATCTAATTAAACTTAAAAGTTCTGCTCAGCAAAAGAAATTATCGATAGAGTGAAGAGACAACCTGCAGACTGAGAAAACATGTTTACAAACTATGTATCTGACAAAGGTCTAATATTCAACACAAGGAACTTAAATAAATTTACAAGAGAAAAATAAACAACCCTCCTAAAAAGTGGTCAAAGAATTGTCTACTCACGTTCTTAGTCTACTTTTTGATGGGATTGTTTGTTTTTTTCTTGGTAATTTGTTTGAGCTCGTTGTAGAATCTGGATATTAGTCCTTTGTCAGATATACAGGTTGTGAAGATTTTTCTCCCATTCTGTGAATTGTCTGTTTACTCTGCTGTTCCTTTTGTCATGAAAAAGCTCTTTAGTTTAATTAAATTCCACCTATTTATCTTTGTTTTTCTTGCATTTGCTTTTGGAATCTTGGTCATGAAATCCTTGCCTAAGCCAATGTCTAAAGGTTTTTTTTCGATGTCATCTTCCAGAATTTTTATAGTTTCAGGTCTTAGATTTAAGTCCTTGATCCATCTCGTGTTGATTTTTGTATAGGGTAAGAGATGAAGATCCAGTTTCATTCTCCTACATGTGTCTTGCCAATTATCCCAGCACCATTTGTTGAGTAGGGTGTTCTTTCCCTACTTTGTTTTTGTTTGCTCTGTCAAAGATCAGATGGCTGTAAACATTTGGGTTAATTTCTGCATTCTCTGTTATGTTCCACTTGTCTATGTACTTATTTTTATACCAGAACTATACTGTTTTGGTGACTATGGTCTGTTTGAAATGAGGTAATGTGATGCCTTCTGATTTGTTCTTTTTTCTTAGTATTGCTTTGGCCATGCGGGCTCTTTTATGGTTCCATATGAATTTTAAAACTGTTTTTTGTAGTTCTGTGAAGAATGATGGTGGTATTTTGATGGCAATTGCATTGAATGTGTAGATTGCTTTTGGCAGTATGGTCATACACAATTCTTAGAAGGTATACAAATGGCCAACAGACATATGAAAAAATGCTCAACATCCCTAATAATCAGGGAAATGTAAATTACAACCACGATGCGATACCACCTTACTCCCACAAGAATGGTCATAATAAAAAAATGTAAACATAATAGATGTTGGTGTGAATGTGGTGAAAAGGGAACACTTCTACACTGCCAGTGGAAATGTAAAGTAGTACAACCACTATGGAAAACAGTGTGGAGATTCCTTAAAGAACTAAAAGTAGAAGTGCCATTTGATCCTGCAATCCCACTACTGGCTATGTACCCAGAGGAAAAAAAGAAGTTATTATTCAAAAAAGATACTTTTACACATGTATTTATAGCAGCACAATTTGCAACTGCAAAAATGTAGAACCAATCCAAATGCCCATCAACCAATGAGTGGATAAAGAAACTGTGGTATATATGTAGGATGGAGTACTACTCAGCCATAAAAAGAAATGAATTAATGGCAATTGCAGCAACCTGGATGGGACTGAAGACTATTAATTTAAGTGAAGTAACTCAGGAATGGAAAACCAAACATCATATATTCTCACTTATAAGAGGGGGCTAAGCTATAAGGATGCAAAGGCATAAGAATAACAATGGACTTTGGACACTCACGGGGAAAGGGGTAAAGGGGGTGATGGATAAAAGGCTACAAATTGGATTCAGTGTATACTGATGAAGTGATGGATGTACCAAAATTTTACAAATCACCAATAAAGAACTTACTAATGTAACCAAATACCACCTGTTGCCCCAAAACCTATGGAAATAAAAAAAAATTTAAAAGGTGGGCAAAAGACATGAACACTTTTCAAAAGAATACATACATTTGACCAACAACCATAGAATACAAAGCTCAATATCACTGATCATTAGAGAAATGCAAATCAAAGGCAAAGTGAGACACCATCTCACACCAGTCAGAATGGCTACTATTAAAAAGTCAAAAAATAACAGATGCTGGCAAGGTTGTGCAGAAAGACAACATATACAATGTTGGAGTGTACACTGGCCCTACCATTGTGGAAAGCAGTATGGTAACTCCTCGAAAGAGCTAAAAGCAGAACCATCACTTGACCCATCAATCTCATTACTGGGTATATACCCAGAGGTATATAAATTGTTCTACATAAAGACACAAGCATGTAAATATTTATTGCAGCACTATTCACAATAGTAAAGACATGGAATCAACCTAAATGCCCATCAATGACAGGTTGAATAAAGATAATGTGGGACATTGTAGAGGAAAAATTAAATATAAATTTGAACTCAATTGAACATGGACACAGACAACGGTCACTAAGACCCGGAACAAGTTGTGTGAGCCCCTTGAGGCATTCATTCAGCGCTGCTTCGGAGAACTAGTTATTGAAAAACAACAGACAATTACAAAAACAATTGTACCACCACGCTGGGCTAATTTTTGTATTTTTAGTAGAGAGGGGGTTTTACCATGTTGGTCAGGTTGGTCTCAAACTCTTGGATTCAAGGGACCTGCCTGCCTCGGCCTTCCAAGGTGCTGGGACTACAGGTGTAAGCAACTGCGTCCAGCCTAAAGTGTAGTATAAATCTAGTGTTTTGTTGTTGGTTTTCTATCTAGACAATCTGTTCAGTGCTGAGAATGGGGTGTTGAATTCTCCAGCTATTGTATTAGCATCTATGTCTCCCTTTAGATCTAATAATATTTGGTTTATATTATATATCTTGGTGCTCTACTGTTGGGTGCATATATATTTAGAACTGTTACGTCCTCTTGCTGAATTGATCCCTTTTTCATTATATAACAGCCTTCGTCTTTTTAAAATTACTTTTGACTTAAAGTTTGTTTTATCTGATACGAGTACAGCTACCCTGTTTGCTTTTAGTTTCTGTTTGCATGTAATATCTTTTCCCACCTTTCCAGTCTATGTGTGTCTTTACAGATGAAGTGAATTTCTTGTAGGCAACCTACAGTTGGGCCATGTTTTTTAATCCATTCAGCCAGTCTATATATTTAAAGGGGGGAAAATTAATCAGTTTACATTCAAGACTATTATTGATAGGTGAGGACTTCTGTCATATTGTTAACTATTTTCTGTTTTTTTAATATATCCTTTGTTTCTTTCTTCCCCTCTTATTGTTCATCCTTATAATTTGGTGGTCTTTCTGTAGTGATAAAGTTTGATTCTTTTCTCTTTCTCCCTTTGTGTGTGCTCTACCAGTGAGTTTTATACTGTTTTGTGTTTTCTTGATAGTAATTATCATTTCACTTCCAGAGGTGGGACTCCCTTGGGCATTTCTTATAAAGCTGGTCTAGTGGTGATGAATTCTGTCAGTTTTTGTTTGTCTGAGACATGTCAGGACTTTAGATTCAGGGCCTGATTCTAGTTCCCTGCCCTGTGGCAACAAATAGAAACAGATCCCTGGTACCCTGCTTAGGTACTAAGCCAGCTAGTTGTGAGCAGATGAGAAAATCAAATCCTTCTATTTTGCCAGGGATTCAGTCCCAGGATTGTAAATATTACATTTTGCTTTTCATTTCACAGAACTGTGAGATTAGAAGGTGAGCTGGGCAGCCTGCCCAGCAAGACATTATGATGTATACAACACAGTGAACTATGAAGGAGGTGTCTTTAAAGGCATTTACAGCACATACCTGATTTTGTTTATTTCCATTTTGCTCTTTATTTGTAGTAGTAGATAAGGAATTAAGAAAGAAAAAAGAAGTGCTTTGACTAGCTCTTTTGCCTTTGAAAGTAGCATTAGTAAAATCTCCTCTTCTTTTTTATTCTTATAAACTTTACCCAATTCACTCTTCCCCTCAGCCCATCTGTGTTCACTTGATGTTCTTGCTGCTCTCAGTTTTTAAAAGCTTATTCTAAAATTACATGAGAGCAACCCGATTTTGATAAAATTAGAATTCTGGTAGGGATGGCTTACCATGAGGCTGTTGAGAGAGAGGCCCAGGAAGACTTTTGTACTTTTTATTTCAACCTCTCTCAGTTAAACTTACAATTTGGTAGATGATATAATTACCTCCCTTGGGCAGGTCTGTATCTCTGCCTTGGAGAAATAAAATAACAAAGTCCAAAGTAGTCTCCTCATTCAAAGGTGTTGCAAATGAAGGCTGTTTTGATCTTCATGTATTAGCATTTGGGTTTTAATCTTTCTGGGACTCCTGATAGAAAATTCCTTTAAATTTATTGTATAATTCTAAAATATTGGACATATTTGCCTCAAGCATCTGTCAATATCCTTATTATTTTAACTCCACTCCACACTGCCCTCATTAGTCATCAGGTCCTACTGATTTTTAACTCCTAAGTATTTCTCAAATCTGTCTCCTCAGTATGTATTGTTGGTTATATAACTCCATCTCCATTGTCACTGTGCTACTTTAGACCATCTTTTCTTGTCTAGATCAGTGCCTGGCTTATATTATGAGCTTTGTAAAGTTGGATCAATGAATGAATGATTCATAATCTGGACAACTGCACTCTAACACTTAACTGAATAAAGTATCTTAGATCTATCTTCCATGTAAAAGCAACTATCTAAAATGAAAATCTTACTTTGATAATCTCCAGCTTAATAAACCTCTTAGATGGCTCCCAGACATCCCCAAAACCACCCCTCATTGCACTGATCAAAAAAATAAAATTTTAAAATTTTAAAACTAAAAAAATTAAACATTTCATTGGTCAAAAAGCAAAAACAAAAATGATCTCTGAGCTTGCCTCGCTCATACCCCAGCCTGCTGTGCACCCCTCTCTCACCCCCAGCCTACAGGGACCACCCAACAACCTCTTCTTTGCTACATAACCCTTACCCTCCGTCTTCAAGACTCATACTTTCTCCTTAGAAAACTTTCCCCCCACTTCCTGGAAACAGTAGATTCTTTCTTGCTTATGGTTTTTGTAATGACATCAGCCATTTAGAATTCATGATGTCTCCAGGCCCCACTGTCTGCCTTTCCACAGATCTTGCTCAGATAATCCATCAGGATTTAGTCACAGATCCAAAGTAATGAGCTACAAGGGAGCTTCAGGCTTGGTCTCTTTGGGTTGAAGCTAGAAAACTAATCTAAACTAATCACAAAAAACGAAGCCGACTAATAGTCAACCCATACATCCTAGGAATAACTATTGCTTTTTTTGCCCCCAGCCAGTCTCTCCTTCTTTACATTTCTTTTAAACACAGTATATTAACACAACACTGTGTGACAACTGGGATTCAGAAAACCTAGATATAGGTCTCCACCAGCTATGCTATGAGTCAGCCATGAAAACTCTCTGGGCCTCATTGACTGAATCTGTAAAATCTGACTTGATGAGGATTATATTCATTGAACTCTGAGGTCCTGTCCATTTCTTACACCCTGACTCAGAGACCGCACAGAACCCCTAACCCAGACGTTCTTAACTAGGCTTCCTGTATGTCTGGGAAGGTGATGAAAGAACTTCAAGGGGATCATTAGCTCTTTAAATTCTATGTAAAATCCAAGGCAGGGTGCAGTGGCTCATGCCTGTAATCCCAGCACTTTGGGAGGCCGAGACGGGTAGATTGCCTGAGCTCAGGAATTCAAGACCGGCCTGGGCAACATGGTGAAATCCCGTCTCTATTAAAATACAAAATAATCAGCTGGGTGTGGTGGCACGTGCCTGTAGTCCCAGCTACTCAGGAGGTTGAGACATGAGAATTGCTTGAACCCTGGAGGCAGAGGAGGCTGCAGTGAGCTGAGATCGTGCCACTGCACTCCAGCCTGGCGACAGAGTGAGACTCCATCTCAAAAAAGAAAAAAAACAAGAAAGAAACCACGATGAGATGCCATCTCACACTAGTCAGAATGGCTATAGTTAAAGAGTCAAACAATAAATGCTGGTGAGGTTGTAGAGAAATGGGAACTTATACACTGTTGGTGGGAGTGTAGTTCAACCATTATGGAAAGCAGTTTGGCAACTCCTCAAAGAGCTAACAGCAGAACTACCATTCAATAGGTCTGCTTGCAATCCCATTACTGTGTATATTCCCAGAGACATAGAAATTATTCTCCCATAAAGACACATACATTCAAATGTTCATTGCAGCCCTATTCACAATAGCAGACATGGAATCAACCTAAATACGATCAGTAACAGATTAGATAAAATGTGCCACATATACATTATGGAATACTATGCAGTCATAAAATAAAGAGATTATGTCTTTTTTGGCAACATGGATGTAGCTGGAGGCTATTATCCTTAGCAAACTAACACAGGAACAGAAAACCAAATACCACATGTTCTCAGTTGTAAGTAGGAACTAAATAAGAACTTAGGAACTCAAAGAGGAAAACAACAGACATTCAGGTCCATTTGAAATTAGAGGGTGGGAGGAGGGAGGGAAGAAAAAAGATAGCTATTGGGTACTGGGCTTAATATCTGGGTGATAAAATCATCTGTACAGTGAACCCCTGCGACATATGTTTACCTTGTAACAAACCTTCACATGTAACCCCAAACCTAATATAAAAGTTTTAAAAAGTTAAACTTTAAAAACTCTTAGGAAAAAGGATATGCAAAAATCTTGTAACATTAAATTTGGTGATGGTTTCTTGATGGTTACACCAAAAGCATAGGCCACAAAATAAAAAACAGATAAACTGGACTTGATTAAAATATGAAACTTTTGTTTTTTTGATATGAAAAACACTCAGCTGTGTTTTTTGATTTTAAAAAAAAGCACCTCTACTAAAATTTGTTAAGAAAAGCATGAACGACAGAGTGAAATGACAACCAGCAAATGGGAGAAAAGATTTGCAAATCATGTATCTGACTAGGTATATAAGGTATAATATAATAGGCAGAATGTATAAAGAACTTCTAAGGCTCAACAACAGAACAAAACAACAACAGCATTTATAAAAAGGAAGAGGACTTTAATCTATATTGGGTCAATAAGTTTACAGAAAAATGCTCAGCATCACCAGTCATGAGGGACACGCACATCAAAACCAAAATGAGATACCCAGTTAAATCTATTAGGGCAGCTATATAAAAACCAAAATAACAAAAAATGAAAAAGAACAAGTACTGGCTAGGATGTGGGGGAAGTGGAACCCTGGTGCATGGCTGTTGAGAATATAAAATGGTTTATCGACTATGACAAATAATTTGGCAGTTCATCAGAAAGTTCTACATAGAATTACCACGTTTCAGCAACAGGTGGAACACTTCCATATGTTTCAACTACAAGTGTACCCAAAATAATTAAATGCAAGGACTTAAGCTGCAACCTCTGCCTCTGGGGTGTAAGCGATTCTCGTCCCTCAGTTTCCCAATAGCTGGGGCTACAAGGATGGAGACCACATCTAGCTAATTTTTAAATTTTTAGTAGAGACGGGGTTTCGCCATGTTGCCCAGGCTGGTCTCAAACTCCTGAGCTTAAGTGATTTGTCTGCCTCGGCCTCCCAAAGTTTTGGATTACGGGTGGGAGCCACCATGTCTGGCCCCTGTTATTCAATCTAAGAACTGTAGGTTTTAAAATTTTATTCACTTATGCACTGATACTTTCACACCAATTTTTATAGTAGCATCATTTACAGTACAAAATGTAAAAACAAATCCAGATATCTTCTAAGAGATAAATAGATAAAGAAAATGTGGTATGGACACAAAAAGGAATATTATTTAGCCTAAAAATGAATCCAGTGCTGATGGGCATGATGGCTCATGCTTATAATCTCAGAACTTGGGAGGCAAAGATGAGAGGATTTCTTGAGACTGGGACTTTGAGCCCAGCCTGAGCAACATAGCAAAATGCTGTCTCTACAAATGTACAAAAATGTGCTGGCCTTGATGGTGAGTGCCTGTGGTTCCAGCCACAGGGGAGGTCCATCTGCTTCAGAAGGATCACTTGAGCCTGGGGAGTTTGAGGCAGCAGTGAGTCATGATTGCATTGCTGTGCACTCCAGCCTGGGTGACAAAGAGAGGCTCCATCTCAAAAAAAAAAAAAAAAAAAAAAAAAAAAAAAAAAAGCAATGCTGATACATGCTACAATATGGATGAATCTTGAAGACATTCTACTATGTAAAATAATCCAAATGCAAAAGGATAAATATTTAATGCCAAACTGTGTGTGTAGGGGAATGTCATACAAGGCTGGCCCATTCTCAGCAGGAGCACATTGTTAGGATGTTAGAATATTGGTGGCTCATTATGTTTACACACCAGGTTATGGCTGGCAAAGTAGAGAGGCAAGTGCTGCTGTGGTACTCATCTACCCCAATGATTGTTCTGAGTCCTGGGACTGTTATCTGGTGCCTTCCAAGGCTGAAGGTCTGTGTAGACATAATCCTATGCCTCATCTGGGGAGCAGAAAGTTGCATGGGGTATAAGGAGCAGCAGTGATGGCCAGCCATAGCTCTGAGGCTTCCAAATCTGGCTGCCAGTTACTGTCTGTGCAGAGCTCCACACAGGAGATTGGCAAAAGGATGTTAATGGGGTAACACTGTTTCATCTGGCGAGGGGCAAAAGCTTGCTGCTGCCAACAAAGGCCAGCATTGAAATGAGGTGAGTGGAAGAACAGAGGGTTCTCCAAATCAGCCCAGAGATGGCTGAGAAAGGGCCCCTGCACAGACACTGCCATAGCAACTCTAAAGGGCTCTGTCCCATATATTAACACACATATATATACGTACATGAATACACACACAGATACAGACGTAGATGTAGATATTTACTCTATTGCTTCTATTTCTCTAATACAACCTATAACTAGCAAAAGACTGCATAAGTTATCGAAAACATACTAACAAGAAAAGTCCAGAACCAGATGGCTTCACTGATGTATTGTTTTAAACATTAAAAGCTGTAACTCCAATGTTTCTCACTCTAACAATTGCAGTTAGTCAATGCAATATACCAACTCAGTAGAAGGAATTTTAGAAAACAACATGATCATTTCAATTGATAGAGAAAAATTTGACATAATCCAAAACACCTTTATGATAACAGCACTTAGTAAACTAGATAGAGACTAAAACTTCCTCAACATTAATAAAAAGTACATATAAAAAACTCAAAACTACCATTACATGCAATAGTGAAAGACTAAAAACTTCCTCCCTAAGATCAGGAACAAGACAATGATAGTTGCGTTCATCACTTCCGATCAAAATTGTAATACAAATCAGGACAGAATAATTGAGAAATACAAAAGAAACACTCAAATTGGAAAAAAAAAATAAGCTTATTTCTACATATAGATTATATATAATTGAAGTCCTAAGTACTAATAGTAAAACTGTTAACAGTAATACAGCTGCAGGAGCTGTTGACAACCATTTAGTTCATGTATTTTAGCCTTTTTTTTTTTTTTTTTTTTTTTTTGAGATAGAGTTTGGCTCTTGTTGCCCAGGCTGGAGTGCAATGGCGTGATCTCGGCTCACCGCAACCTCCACTTTCCGCATTCAAGCGATTCTCCTGCCTCAGCCTCTCGAGTAGCTGGGATTACAGGCATGACCACCACACCCGGCTGATTTCATACTTTTAGTAGAGACAGGGTTTCACCATGTTGGTCAGGCTGGTCTCCAACTCCCGACCTCAGGTGATCCACCTGCCTCTGCCTCCTGAAGTGCTGGGATTACAGGCGTGAGCCACGGCGCCCGGCCCACTCTAACCAATTTTTTAGCTTGGGTTGCTTTCCCATGCACCTTATAAAAACATTTCCTTCATGCCCCTCGCGTGGGGTGGGTGCTTTCCATTTCACCAGTCACTGTTTGCTCAAATAAACTGGTTAACGTTTTAACATGGACTCCCTTTAATTTTTCACAAGACAGACTGGGGACCCCACGGGCCGCAGCTCCTCCCACGCACACACCGTTTCGGGTTTCTGCCCTGATGATCCACCTGGCGCCCCGGACGATCTGGGGAACACTCAGGGCTTTGGGCGGGTAGCAGGACTCCGCGCAGGGACGGGCCCTGATGGCACGGGCGGGATGCGGAGGCCCCCGCTGCTGGCCCAGCCACCATCCTGCAGCCACAGGGGACTGAGGGACACGCTGCGCCCGAGACTCGGAGCTGACCTTGGGGAGGCCGATCCTGCCGGTTTCACAGCCTGCTCTCCCCTCTTGGGACGCCGAACCCCGCATACTCACCATTTCCCAGCTTCCAGGAGGTCCTGGCATCTTAGCGATGCGTCCCCAAGGACAGCAGATCACAGGGCAACAGAGGCTGTGAGGAGTCGCCCGGAGCTCCCGAGGTGGAGAAGGTGGAAGAGTGGAGATGAGATAGATCCCAAGTTCCGGCGCGAGCAAGAGACAAAGTTCCGGCCAAAGGCTGGAAGCCATGCCCGCCCCTCCTCTCCAACGGCCCGCCTGATTGGAGGGTTCCCACGCTGGCGCCACTGACTGGATAACCCTAACCCCCACCAGGGGGGCGGATCACGAGGTGAGGAGATCCAGACCATCCTGGCTAACACGGTGAAACCCTATCTCTCCTGAAAAATTAAAAAAATAAAAAATAAAAAATAAAAAAAGCCTAGTGTGGTGGCAGGCACCTGTTGTCCCAGTTACTCAGGAGGCTGAGGCAGGAGAACAGCGTGAACCCAGGAGGCAGAGGTTGCAGTGAGCCGAGATAGCGCCACTGCACTCCAGCCTGGGTGACAGGGCAAGACTCCGTCTCAAATAAATAAATAAATAAATAAAATAAAATAATAATGGCCGAGTTTGGTGGCTCTCATCTCTAATCCCAGCAATGTGGGAGGCCGAGGCGGACGGATCACCCAGTCACGTGTTAGAGACCAGCCTGGCCAATGAGGTGAAGCCCCGTCTCTACTAAAAATACAGCAAATACCCGGGCGTGGTGGCGCGCCTGTAGTCATAGCTACGGGGGTGGGGGGAGGAGTGAGGCAGAGGGATCTCTTGAACCCAGGAGGCGAAGGTTGCCATGAGTCGAGATTGCGCCACTGCACTTCAGCCTGGGTGACAGCAAGACTCCATCTCAAAAAAATAAACAGAAAAGAAAGAAAAATAAAAAAGAAGGAGGAAGAGAGAAATATGGAAAGAGATAGAGAAAGAAAGAAAATAAAGAAAAAGAAGGAAGAAAGAGGAAGAAAGAAAAAGAAAAGAAAAAGAGAAAGAAAGAAAGAAAGAACTGGAGAATGAAATTCGGAAGACAGAAATGAAGGAAAGAAAGATGAAAAAAAAAAACAAGAAAAAGAAAACAAACAAACAGAAATCTCTAAAGAATAGTAAGGCCCAGGGCAGGGTTATGAGGCACTTTCAACTTTACCAATATGCAGCCGGGGAAAGAAAAATATTAAACATAACGTAAGGATAAAAAGTGACTATGGCAGCCAAGCCAGGGTGGTTGCATTTCCCTACGGAGTGAGGGAGAGTGAAAGACGGAAGCTGTTCGAGTCGAAGGAGAGAAACCGAGGTGGGGTGGGGCGGGGGGACAGAAAGAGGAGGTGGAAGGGACAGCGGTACAGTAGTTTACTCTGGAATGTTTTCAAGCCTGGGATGGGTGAGGGGACACGGAGGGCAACTCAGGAAACAAGCTGACTCCAGAAATGACACCTAAATTCATAGTGCTGCCATTGCTGCCTTGAAAGATGCGCAGTGCATGTTTCTTTCTCCATACTCTTCGGGTTATTGCTAGGAAGTGCCATTAAGTCACACACACTTGACATCTACCTGCTTTCACAACATCTGGGGAGAATCAGAAAATTCCCCACTAACGAAAAGGCCTAGTGTGGGGCGCCATCTGTAGAAGTCCACGCGGGTCAAACACACGAAGAACGAAAAGGAACCAGCTGATCAAAAGGATCAACAATCTGGCCCAGCCAGGATCTCCAGAGGTTTTCTGGGCAACCAGGGAGTGGGGGACGGATGGAGAGAGGTAGGGCGAGCCTCTGAGGGTGGGGGTGGGGGCGGGGGAGCGGAGAGAAGCCACACTCGTTCCTTACCCGGCGTGGGCCGCCTAGACTTCAAAAACGGTGACCGCTAGATGACGCCCGACGACAACGGATGGAAGTGTCAGCGCGGCGCCCTCCCAGGAGCTCCTCACAACTAATCAATCAGAGCCCCTGCGGGGAAAGAAGCGCCAGGACTCGGGAAAACGTGGAGAAACGCACGCGCCTACGCACGCACGAGGGCGCCACAGCCCCCGTTGCAGACCGGTGTGTGCTGTGACAGCGGGAGAGCTCACCTCCAGCGGCAAAACAAGGCTGGCTGTGGCGGCCTACGCCCGTCACCGTCGCCGCAGTGCGTTGGGAGGCCGAGGTGGGCGGATCACCTGAGGTCAGGAGTTCCAAACCAGCCTGGTCAACATGACGAAACCCCGTCTGTAAGAAAAATACAAAAATAAGCAGGGGCGTCGTGATGGGCGCCTGTAATCCCAGCTCCTCGGGAGGCTGAGGCACGAGAACCACTTGAGCTCGGGAGGTAGGGACTGCAGTGAGCTGAGATCTCACCACTGCACTCCAGCCTGGGCAACAGAGGGAAACTCTGTCTCAAAAAATAAAAAAGTCAATTTCTTCCGTCTTTAGATGAATGCACTCTTACGCTTAGATAGATAGCTTAGAAGGTATATAAGCTCTGTAAACCTTTGTAATTTTGAGTCGGTCTGGCGATATTTCCAGGCCTTCTCCCTGTAAGTGATCACAGAAATAAAAACTCCCTCCTTTTTCAATTCATCTGCATCTCCTTATCAGACCTCGAGAATAAGCAGCCCAACCCTCAGTTTCATCCGGGAACAATTACACTGCAGCCCGGGTGACAGAGGGAGAACTTGTCTCAGAAAAGAAATAAGAAAACCATAAAACAAGAAGGAAGATAATTAGCCGAGCGTTGTGCTGTGTTGTGGCTCGTGCCCGCGCCTGTAGGCCCAGCTACACGGGTGGCTGAGGCAGAGGAGGATCGCTTTAAGGCCAGCAGTTCAAGGTCACAGTGATCTATGATCCTACCACTGCACTCCAGCCTCCGCGAAAGAGTGAGACTCTGTCTAAAAACAAACAAACAAACAAACAAAATGAATGAATGAATACATTAATGTAAAAAAAAAAAATGCAAGGAGGTGGCAGAGCACGGGAAGGCTCCACTTGTTTCTA
This sequence comes from Macaca mulatta, assembly GCF_049350105.2. NCBI lineage: Eukaryota > Metazoa > Chordata > Mammalia > Primates > Cercopithecidae > Macaca > Macaca mulatta. The sequence goes on along the minus strand of NC_133407.1, from coordinate 203,589,637 downwards.
AAGACCAGAGCAGAAAAACAAGACCATCTGTTTGAGACATAGGCTATTCCGAATCACAGTGGAGGCCCTGAGGATTTCGGAGTAAGGCTCTGCCATTATCTGCAGATAACCACCATTCTTACGAGCCAGTGACAGGGCTCTCTCAGCTAGCCTGTGGCTGTTAGTAGAAACCTAACACCCAACCATGGGGCCACGAAGTTACCATGTGAGCTGAGCCGCTCATCACACACTGGGCATAAGTGGGTGTGCACAGCAGCACTCTAGTGTGACACGGAAGTGCTATGAACCTGATCAGGTCCAAACAGATCCTGAAGCACAAGTAAGTTAAATGAGCAAGCGGCCCAAATGTCCATGGTCCCCAGTCAAGAAATGAGCTGAGTTAAGAAATTATACCAGCCTGGAGACCACAGCAAAACCCTGTCTCTACTAAAAATATAAAAATTAGTTGAGTGTGGTGGTGCATGCCTATAGGCCCAGCTACTCAGGAGGCTGAGGCAGGAAAATCGCTTGAACCTGGGAGATGGAGGTTGCCATGAGCCACAAATGCGCCACTGTGCTCCAGCCTGTGTGACACAGCAAGACTCTGTCTCAAAAGAAACAAAAATTAAATTAAATTAAATTTAAAAAAAAAGAAAGTCCACATAGAAATTACAGATAGCCGGGCGCAGTGGCACACGCCTGTAATCTCAGCACTTTGGGATGGCAATCTTGGCTCACGGAAACCTCTGCCTCCCGGGTTCAGCTGATTCTCTTTCCTTGGCCTCTCAAGTAGCTGGGATTACAGGCAAGTGCCACCACACCTGATAACTTTGTGTTTTTAGTAGAGACAGGGTTTCAACATGTTGGTCAGGCTGATCTCGAACTCCCGACCTCAGGTGATTTGCCCGCATCGGCCTCCCTCAGTGCTAGGATTATAGGCATGAGCCACAGCCCTTGGCCTTTTTTGTTTGTTTGTTTGTTTTTTGACGGAGTCTCACTCTGTCACTCAGGCAGGAGTGCAGTGGCACCATCTCAGCTCACTGCAACCTTCACCTCCGGGTTCAAGCAGGTCTCCTACCTCAGCCTCCCAAGTAGCTGGGATTACAGGCGTGCATCACCATGTCCAGTTAATTTTTTGTATTTCTAGTAGAGATGGGGTTTCACCATACTGGCCAGGCTGGACTTGAACTCCTGACCTCGTGATCCGCCCACCTCTGCCTCCCAAAGTGCTGGGATTACATGTGTAAGCCACCACGCCCGGCATATTTATTTATTTTTTAACTGATGAAAGAACAATCAGACCCAGTCGACAGGGTGGAGATTCCCTAGACAACAAGGGAGGGAGGAACTTGGAGGCGTGGGCGGGGGTGGGCGCAGTTGAGAAGACACAATTGCCTGGGCTCTGCGCGGGCTCCATGGGCGTCATTCCTCTTTGAGGCCTGGGTTTTCAGAGTAACAGTGGCCGCTAGGTGATACCCAACGTTCGCCAATGAGAGTGTCAGCCCAGAATGAATTGGGATCAGCAGGAGAAGGAGGGAAAGGCGCAAAAGGGAGGCCCCCACAGCACAGTGGGTCGCTGCGCCCTCCCGGGTGGTCCCCACAACTAATTGTCCAGGGCCCCTGGAAGACGCAGCCTAAGTCCTCACCCATCGGATCATCTGGAACTTCCGTCCGGAGACCGACTGGAAATTCTCTCAGTCAAGGTCCAAACCTAAAAGAATCACTGGCACACCCACCAGGACTAACACAACTTTTAAAAGAATCGTTTCTGTGTTTTGGGTGCATCCATGTATTTCTGTAGAACAAAATTATTTATTTTAAACGTTAGGACTTTTTTGCTTCTTACATATACAGTCCCGTGATAGACAGACCAGGGCACTCCTCAGCTCAGTCCTTAAGGCCAGAAGCTGACATCCCCAATTACTATTTAGAACGAATTTAAACAAGTCAGCCAAACACTCTGCCATGAAGCTCCTGGAAAGACAAGAGATTAAAAAAAGAAAAGAAAGAAGAAAAAAACCAGTGCTGTCAGGAGCAGGGGCTCACACCTGTCATCCCCGAACTTTGGGAGCATGAGGGCGAATTAATCCCTTGATCCCAGGCCATCAAGACCAGCCTTGGCAACATGGTGAAGCCTCCTTTCTACAAACATACAAAAATTGGCTGGTTTCATAATCTGGACTCAAAATTAATAAATAAATAGTAAGAAATTTAAAATTAAAAAACCTTAAATACTATATTTTGTTAATTTTCCTTCTGCCCTGAACAGGACATATCTGTTGTCTGTCTGTCTGTCTGTTTGTGACAGGGTCTCACTCTGTCGCCCAGGCTGGAGCGCAGTGACGCCATCACGGCTCAATGCAGCCTCAACCATCCTAGGGTTAGGTGATTCTCCCACGTCAGCCTCCTGAGTAGCTGGTACAACAGGCAAGTACCTCGGGTTTTGGCCACATTGTCCAAGGCTGGTCTCCAGCTCCCCAGCTCAAGTGATCCTACTGCCTCGGCCTCCCAAAGTGTTGGGGTTGCAGGCGTGAGCCACTGTACCCGGCCTGACTTAATACATCTGGTCTCACTACGCCCTGATCACAGGCTCTTGAAGAACTAGAGTCAAGACAGGGTCAGCAAGAGAGTTTCAGCATTCCTTACCGAAAGCAGTGAGTTGGATGGTGGCTGAGTGTCCTGCGCTCCTGTGGTTTTAGGTGGCCACCCGTAGAGGATAGATTTCAAATGTTTCCGGAGAGGCAGAGCCACAGTCATTGGGGCATCCATGCTCGGGTTGGAGTTTCTGACAGAACCTTAAGGGCCAGGAAGGGCCAGGATCTGCCAAGGCCTGTGTTCCAGGGTGGGGACAATGAAACCCAAGGTAGAGGGAGCCATTGGTCCGCACTGAGCTCCAGCCCTAGGCCCCACTGTCTGACCAAATCATAAGGAAGAGTCCCTCATCCAACATGCCGCATCCCTCTGCTGAAAGTGGGAGTGGGAGTGGATCTGTTTTCCAAACATGAGCTGACTCTAGGTTTAAAATGAATCACAAGGGGCCCAGCTTTCCTGAGTCGGCAGGATAAAGAAGTCATTCTGTGGCACAGAATGAGGTGTGTCTTGAATCTAGAATCTGCAGTCAAAACCAATGATGGTGGCCCAGCGCAGTGACTCACGACTCTCATCCCAGGACTTTTGGAGACCAAAGCTGGCAGATCAAGAAATCAGGAGTTTGAGATCAGCCTGGTCAACATGGTGAAACCATCTATACTAAAAAAAAAAAAAAAAAGTTGCTGACTAGGGTGGCACACGCCTGTAATTCCAGCTACTGGGGAGGCTGAGGCAGGAGAATCACTGGAACCAGGGAGGCAGACATTTTAGCCAGCCGAGACCACGCCACAGCCTGAGCAACAGAACAATACTCCATTTGAAATAAATTAATAAATAAACCTCGACCGGGCGCGGTGGCTCACACCTGTAATCCCAGCACTTTGGGAGGCCGAGGCGGGTGGATCTTGAGGTCAGGAGATCGAGACCATCCTGGCTAACACGGTGAAACACCATCTCTACTAAAAATACAAAAAATTAGCCAGGCATGGTGGCAGGTGCTTGTAGTCCCAGCTACTCCGGAGGCTGAGGCAGGCGAATGGCTTGAACCTGGGAAGTGGAGCTTGCAGTGAGCCAAGATGGCACCACTGCACTACAGCCTGGGTGACAGAGCGAGACTCTGTCTCAAATAAATAAATAAATAAATAAATAAATACAGTGAATGAATGTAAGTAAAAACAAAAATGCAAGGAAATGGTGGAGCACGAGAAGGCTCCACTCATTCATAAAGAACAGAGCAGAAAAACAGGACCATCAGGTTGAGACATAGGCCATTTTAAATCTGTTGTTATCGTGCTCAATTGGCACCAAAGAAGGGCAGGTTTCTGTGCCGCCCATCTATCATCACCGCTCTCATCAAGTATAATTCAAGCTTCACGACTACACAGAGATCTTTCAACCCACCAAATGTGTCCATACCTTTATGAGCCCAGTTGGGAGAATAAACAGGGCATTGGGCAAAGTACTCATCATACATGGTCTCCCATGTCTCTTGTGAAACCAATCAAATTCATGGTCTGTTTTTTAATTTTTTTCCAGTTCTCGACAGTCCACAGAGTACTGAAATAAAGTAACAGTGAATGCATTTTATGCAACACGGAGGAAAACCAACCAAGCAAAAGTCTCAGAGGCTTGTGATACACAGGGGGATACAGAATGAGGAGACTTCCAGAATCCACACAGAGATAGACAGACGGAGGGATGGGAGGAAACAAACTGAGAAAAGAGAGAGAGTAAAAAAGATCAGCAAATATAAATGTAAAGAAAAAGAGACAGAGATGTGAAGGGAAGAAAGATGAAAAAAATAGAAAGAGAGAAACAGAAAAAAAAAGGGAATGAGAAATGAGAGAAAGAGGGGAAGAAGAAAAAGAGAGGGAAGAAAAAAGAAAAGAAAAAGAAAAGGAAAGAAAGAAAGAGAAAGAAAAAAAGAAAAATGAAGGAAATAAAAAAGAGGGCAGAACATCACATCATGGCTCACGCCTGTAATCCCAATACTTTGGGAGGTTGAGGTGGAAGAATCGCTTGAGCCTGGCAGTTTGAGACCAGCCCAGGGAACACAATGAGACCATGTCTCTACTTTTAAAAAAATTAAAAAGCCGACCATGATGGCAGGTACCTACAGTTTCAGCTCCTTTGTTGCCTGAGGTGGGAGCATTGCTTGGGTTCAGGAGAAGTAGGCTGCGGTGGGCCTTGGTCAGGCAAATGCACTGCAGCCTGTTGCCCAGGCTGGTCTCAAACTCTTGAGCTCTATAGTGAACTGCCTGCCTCAGCCTCCGAACTTGCACCTGCTGTATCCAACGGCCCTGCGGATACCCGTAACAGATTTTAGTAGACATGATGTTATGCCATATTGCCCAGGTTGGTCTCGAATTTGAACCTGGGAATTTGAGCCAAGGGCATGCAACTGCACTGCAGTCTGGGTGATAGAGCAAGACTCCATCTCTAAATAACTAGATAAATAATAAAAACAACAAAAATAATAACAAACAGTAGTACAAAGAAATAATAACAAACAATAGCAATAATAATAAACAAACTAGTGGGAGTGAGACATCAAAAATATAAAAGGTAATTTAGCTCACAATTAATTGTAGTAATTTCAAGAAGTTCTTTCTTTTTTTTTTTTTTTTTTTAGACAGAGTCTTGCTGTGCTGCCCAGGCTGGAGTGCAGTTGACCAATCTTGGCTCACAGAAACCTCCGCCTCCTGGGTTCAAGCGATTCTTGTGTCTCAGCCTACCCAGTGGCTGGGATTACAGGCACGTGCCACCACACTCAGCTTATTTTTGTATTTTAGTAGAGAGAGTGTTTCACCAGGTTGGCCAGGATGGTCTCGAACTCCTGACCTCGTGATCCGCCCGCCTTGCCTTCCCAAAGTGCTGGGATTACAGGCCTGAGCCACCACATCCGGCCAGGAGTTATTTCTTTAACCTGTCTCTCTTACTTTCTGAAACAGGGTCTTTCTCTCTCACTCAGACTGGAGGGCAATGGCGTAATCATGGCTCACTGCAGCTTCTGTATCTCAGAACCAAGCGATTCCTGCATTTTCAGCCACTTGGAAGGCTGAGATGGCAAGATCACCTGAGGGAACCCAAGAAGACAGAAGCTGCGGTGAGCCGAGATTGCATTCTCACACTCCAAACTGTCTAAAAAAATAGTAAATGTAAAACCACAGCAACTTCAGTGTGTAGAAAGAGTAAGAAAAGTAAAAGAAAAAAGAAAAAATGAAGAGCAACTGAAATCACTGTGGAAACAGTTGGAGAGGAAGAAACAACGTAGTGAACGAGCGCCGCCTCGTGGATGCAGGTGGTAGTGCCGCGGATCAGAGATACCTGTTCTACGTTAGAAATCCCAAGTAGACGGTCAAGGCCAAAGCTCGCCGCTGACATCTGGTGGACCCGGCGCTCGCAGACAGAAGCGATCAGACCCGGTTGGAACCTTATCACACCGAGCCGGCCCACCTTTGTGGCCATCTAACTCTGCCGACCTGCCTGCTGTTCCCCCACTGTCCGCTGGTTGACCCGGGCAGCCGGGAGAGGAGGAAAGGCACAAGGGCAGTGGGTGGCTCAGATCCCATCCCCGCGCGCCTGGGGCGGGGAGAGGGGCCGTGACCCCGACGGCCACCACCGGGCATGCATGAAGGCTACTCGGACAGGAACTGCAGGGTCGCACCCTTTGACACCCACCCATTCTCACCAGGCTCGATGAATCCTATCCCATACCCTAGAGGAGTTCCCAGCAGGGTGGGAGGAGGCGGTGGAGTCAGAGATGCGGAACGCCGAGCAGGGGCGCCACCCCTACCTCGGCAACCCCCAGCGCGGCACCTTGGAAAGCCCGCGGGTGGAGCAGGGCGCCTCCCGAATGCACAGCAGGCGCTGATGGGCTCTGGCGAGAGACGCCCGCTGCTTGCTCCGGGGCTCCGGGGCGGGTGGGCGTGAGCAGGACCGGGAACAAGGTCTCCGGGGGCAACAGGAAGGAGGAAGGGCTGAATTACACATGTGCCGAGAGACCCTTGTGTGGAAGTCTGACTTTCAATAGATGCAGCCAGGAAGCTGCTCTGCTCCATAGAAAACCCTGACCCAGAAGCAGGGCGTCTATGAGTAGTTTAGCATCAGGTTCCTCACGTTATGTGATGGGTCCGGGGGTGACCGCCTTTCTGGCAGCAGCCCGTTTCCCAGGACAAGGGGCTCTCTGCACCAGACCCCAGTTCCTGGCACGGGGACAGCGGAGGACTGGCTATGGGAGGCCACCAAAGGCTCTGTGGTGCTGCCATGTCCTTCCTCCTGGGCAGGATTCTGACTTAGAGTCCTTCAGTCATAACCCCACAGACTTAGCTTTACCCCACTGGCTCCTCAGCCAGGCACATACACCAAGTGTCTGAACCTGTGGTTCCTCTCCTACTGAGCAGGATTACCAGGGTAGCAACACGTGGGCAACCACACATGGGGAACACACACAGTAAAACTAACCTGTGTCACACGGGGCTAACCATGATGATTTCCAGGGCGTGCCCACTGCTCTCCGGTGAATCCATTCCAGTTTGCCTTGCCCTTTGCAAAGAAAAGAGAACTCTTCAGGCGCCGTGGCTCATGCCTGTAATCCCAGCACTTTGGGAGACTGAGGGGGCGGATCACCTGAGAACAGGGGTTCAAGATCAGCTTGGCCAACATGGTGAAACCCTGTCTCTACAAAAATACAAAAATTAGCAGGGCATGATGGCGGACGCCTGTTTTCACTCGCGTCTGTGTGGAAAGACCACCAAACAGTCTTTGTGTGAGCAACAAGGCTGTTTATTTTACCTGGGTGCAGGCAGGCTGAGTCCAAAAAGAGAGTCAGCGAAGGGAGATAGGGTTGGGGCCGTTTTATAAGATTTGGGTAGGTTGTGGAAAATTGCAGTTAAAGGGGGTCGTTCTCTGGCTGGCAGGGGTGGGGGTCACAAGGTGCTCAGTGGGGGAGCTTTTGAGTCAGCATGGGCTGGAAGAAGGAATTTCACAAGGTAACATCATCAGTTAAGGCAGGAACCGGCCATTTTCACTTCTTTTGTCATTCTTCAGTTACTTCCGGCCATCTGGATGTATACGTGCAGGTCATAGGGGATATGATGGCTTAGCTTGGGCTCAGAGGCCTGACACCTGTAATCCCAGCTACCTGGGAGGCTGTGGTGGGAGAATCGCTTGAACCCAGGAGGTGGAGGTTGCAGTGAGCCATGATCGCGCCCTTGCAATCCAGCCTGGGCGACAAGAGTGAAAATATGTCTCAAAAAAAAAAAAAAAAAAAAAAAAGACACAAATTATTAGGTGGGCTCTGTTGCCCAGGCTGGAGTGTAGTGGCTTGATTTCAGATCTCTGTGGCAACCTCCAACTCCCGGGTTCAAGTAATTATCCTGCCTCTGCCTCCAGAGTAGCTAGGACTACAGGCACACATGCCACCATGCCTGGCTATTTTTTGTATTTTTAGTAGAAACGGGGTTTCACCATGTTGGCCAGGCTGGTTTTGAACTCCTGACCTCAAGCAATCCGCCCGCCGTAGCCTCCCAAAATGCTAGGATTACAGGTGTGAGCCACCGCCACTGGTCTATGTGTTTGTTATTTAAATATCTCTTCTGAGGGTCATGAGAATTCTCAATTTCACTTAGAGATTCTGGAGAGAAAAGCCTCTGTTATTGTCATTGTAAAAGTAAAAAAAAGTAGACCTTTTTTTTCTTTTGAGACAGAGTTTTGCTCTTTTTGCCCAGGCTGGAGTGCAATGGCCCAATCTCAGCTCACTGCAACTTTTGCCTCCTAGGTTCAAGCGATTCTCCTGCCTCGGCCTCCTAAGTAGCTGGGATTACAGACATGTGCCACCATGCTGGCTAATTTTGTATTTTTAGTAGAGACGGGGTTTTACCATGCTAGTCAGGCTGGTCTTGAACTCCTGACCTCAGGTGATCCACCTGCCTTGGCCTCCAAAAGTGCTGGGATCACAGGCATGAGCAACTGTGTTCAGCTTTTTTTTTTTTTTTTGGACAGAGTCTCTTTCTATTGCCCAGGCTGGAACACAGTGGCACAATGATAGCTCACTGCATCATCAAACTCCTGGAGCTCAAGCAATCCTCCTGGCTCAACCTCCCAAGTAACTAGGATTACAGGTGCACACCACCATGCCCAGGTAATTTTTTAATTTTTTCTTTTTTTACACAAAAATGTCTCAACATGTATTTTTTTTTTCTTTTTTTGGCGGAGATGATGCCACACTATGTTGCCCAGGCTGGTCTCAAACTCCCCGCTTGAAGTCATCCTTTTGAGAGATAGGACTAGCTGGAATTCATAGGCTGACTACGAATCCCTAAGCCTAGCTGGGAAGGTGACTGCATCCACCTTTAAACGGGGGGCTTGCAACTTACCTCACACCCGACCAATCAGAGAGCTCACTAAAATGCTAATTAGGCAAAAACAGGAGGTAAAGAAATAGCCAATCGTCTATGGCCTGAGAGCACAGCGAGAGGGACAGTGATCGGGATATAAACCCAGGCATTGGAGCCAGCAATGGCTATCCTCTTTGGGTCCCCTCCCTTTGTGTGGGAGCTCTGTTTTCACTCTATTAAATCTTGCAACTGCATTCTCTTCTGGTCCGTGTTTATTATGGCTGGAGTCGAGCTTTGGCTCACCGTCCACCACTGCTGTTTGCCACTGCCTCAGACCTGCCTCTGACTTCCATCCCTCCAGATCCGGCCGGGTGTCTGCTGTGCTCCTGATCCAGTGAGGCGCCCATTGCTGCTCCTGATCGGGCTAGAGGCTTGCCATTGTTCCTGTAGTGCTAAGTGCCCAAGTTCCTCCTAATGAAGCTGAACACTAGCCACTGGGTTCTATGGTTCTCTTCTGTGACCCACGGCTCCTAATAGAGCTATAACACTCACCGCACAGAATCTGTGAGGCCAGGAACCCCAGGTCAGAGTACAGGAGGCTTGCCACCATCTTGGGAGCTCTGGGAGCAAGGACGCCCCCCCCCTTAACATTTTAGCGACCACGAAGGGACCTCCAAAGCAGTGAGTAATATTGGACCACTTTCACTTGCTATTCTGTCCTATCCTTCCTTGAATTGTAGGGAAATACTGGGCACCTGTTGGCTGGTTAAAAACAATTAGCATGGCGGCTGGACTTAAGACTCAGGTGTGAGGCTATCTGGGAAAGGGCTTGCTAACAACCCCCAGCCCTTCTGGGTTGGGGACGTTGGTCTGCCTGGAGCCAGCTTCCACTTTCAATTTTCCTGGGGAAGCCAAGGACCCACTAGAGGCAGAAAGCTGTCAGCATCCAGCTCCCAGCATTAGCCGGTGGAGATCATGGTGCAGCCAGAAGTCTCTATTCAACTTCACCCATGCATGAGCCCCTACCTTTCCTTCTGACCTATACCTCCTGGCTCTCAATCACAACTTTCTTGAAAGTTTAGTCCCAAAATTCTCCTTACCTCTGAATCTACTTCCTCTGATCCCTGCCTCCTAGGTACTAATGACTTTCATTTACTCTAGCAAGTTGTATCGCCAAAGGAATCTAAGGAAAATCTACCCTGCGTTCTTAGGCATCTAGGCTATAAACCCAGGGAGTCTCATCCCTGGCATCCCTCCCGATTTAGGTATACACCTCTCGACATGGGCAGTTATGTAGGACCTGTTCTCCACCACCCACACCAGGGCCCCAAGTTTATAATGGCTGAGAGAGAGAAAGAGAGAGAGAGAGATGAAGAGAAAAAGAAAGAGAGACAGAGAGAGAGAGAGACAAGGGAGAGAAAGAGAGAGAGAGACAAAGAGGGAGTCAAAGAGAAAAAGAAAGAAAAGGATAGAAATAAAATTTTTTTAAAAGTGTGCCCTATTCCTTTAAAAGCCAGTGTAAATTTAAAACCTGTAATTGATAATTGAAGGTCTTTTCTGTGACCCTATAACACTCCAGTGCCACTTTGTTGTCAATGTAAATAATGGCATAGCCCGAAAGCACTGACGCCACTGACAACCCGTAGCTTTCCTATGAAAAATCCTTAACCCAGTAACCCATGGATGGGCCAAATGCATTCAGTCAGTAGCGGCAACTGCTTTGCTAAAAGTAGAAAAATAACTTTTAGAGGAAACCTCGATGTAAGCACACCTCACCAGTTCAGAATTATTATAAGTCATAAAGGTAGCTTACTAACTCAAAAATCTTAAAGTATGGGGGTCTTCTGTTAAAAAAGGGTAAGGTAACTCCAACCACTGATAATTCCCTTAACCAGCAGATTTCTTAACAGGGGATTTAAATCTTAATTACCATACAAAGTTCCCACCGGACCTATGAGGAACTCCCTTCAGGACAGGATGATAGAAGGTTCCTCCCAGGTGATTGAGAAAAAACCCAATAGGTATTCAGTAATTAATACGGAGACTCTTGTGGAAGCAGAGTTAGAAAAGTTGCCTAATAACTGGTCTCCTCAAACGTGTGAGCTCTTTGCATTCAGAAATGTCCCTTTTTAGATTCCACAAAAATAGTGTTTTCAACCAGCTGAATCAAAATAAGGGTTTAACTCTGTGAGATGAATCCACGGATAATACAGAGAGTTTCTTTCTAGTTTTTATCACAGGATATTTGGTTTTTCACTACAGACCTCAAAGGGTTTGGAAATATCCCTTCTTAGATTCCACATGAGGAGTATTTCCAACCTGCTGAATAAAAAGGAAAATTTAATCCTGTGAGATCAATTCACACATCACAAAGCATTCTCACAAACAGCTTTGAAATGTTCCTTTGTCTATTCCACAGAAAGAGTGTTTCCAAGCTGCTAAATTGAAAGAAAGGCTTAACTCTGTGAGATGAATCCACAGATTACACAGTGTTTTCACAGAGAGCTTCTTTCTAGTTTTTATTACGAGGTATTCAGTTTTTATAGGACCCAATGGGCTCTGAAATTTTTCTTTATAGATTCTACAAAAACAGTGTTTCCATCCTTCAGAATCAATAGAATGCTTAAACTCTGTGAGATGAATCCACACATTGCAATGCATTTTCATGCAGAACTTGTTTCTTTTTTATCATCTGATAATCAGATTTTCACTGTAGGCCTCAAAAGGTTTCAAAATGCCCCTTCCTAGATTCTAGAAAACGAGTGTTTCCAACTTGCTGAATTGAAAAAAAAAAAAAAAACCCTTTAGCTCTGTGAGAAAAATCTGCACATCATAAAGTGTTTTCACGGAAAACTTCTTTCTAGTTTTTATCTCAAGAGATTCGGTTTTGGACTAAAGACGTCAATGGGCTTTGAAATGTCCCTTCCTATATTCCAAAGGAAAAAAAAAAAGTGTTTCCAATCTGTTGAATCAAAGAAAGGTTTAACTTTATGACATGAATTCACACATCACAAAGCGTTTTCACAGAAATCTCTCTATTTCTCATCAGTGAATATTCGGTTTTTCACTATAGGCCTCAAAGACCTCTGAAATTTCCCTACGTAGAGTTCATAAAAAGAGTGTTTCCAACCTGCTGAATCAAAAGAAAGGTTTAATTCTGTGAGATGAATCCACAGATTACACAGAGTTTTCACAGAGAGCTTATTTGTAGTTTTTGTCTTGGGATATTCAGTTTTTCACTATAGGCTTCAATGGGCTTGGAAATGTCCCTGCATAGATTCCACAAAAGGAGCATATCCAAGTTGCTGAATCAAAAGAAAAATTTTACTGTGTGAGGTGAATTCACATAGGCATTTTCACAGGTAGCTTCTTTCTAGTTTTTATTGGAGGATATTCAGTTTTTTATGATAGGTATCAATGGGCTCTGAAATTTCCCTTTGTAGATTCCTCAGAAAGTGTGTTTCCAAGCTGCTGAATCAAGAGAAAGGTTTAACCTGGTGAGATGAATCTACACATCGCCCAGCATATTCTAACAGACCTTCTTTCTAGTTTTTATTGTGGGATATTCAGATTTTCACTATAGGCCTCAATGGCTCTGAAATGTCCCTACATAGATTTTGGAAACAGAGTTATTAGCTGCTGAATTAAAACAAAGGTTTAACTTTGTGAGATGAATCCACACATTGCAAAGCAATTTCACAGAGAGCTTCTTTCTAGTTTTCATCACAGGATATTTTGTTTTTAACTATAGGCCTCAATGGGCTCCAAAATGTCCCTTCATTGTTTCTACAAAAAGAACATCTCCAACCTGCTGAAACAAAAGAAGGATTTAACTCTTTGAGATGAATCCACACATTATGAAAAGTTTTAACAGAGAGCTTCTTTCTATTTTTTATTGTGGCATATTAGGTTTTTTATTATAAGCCTCAATGGAATTTGAAATGTCCCTTCATTGATTCTACAAAAAGTGTGCTTCCTACATGCTGAGTAAAAAGAAATGTTTGACTCTGTAAGATGAATCCACACTTTGCAAAGCATTTTCACAGAGAGATTCTTTCTTGTTTTCATCAGGGGATATCCTTTTCTAAACTGTAGGCCTCAATGGTCTCCAAAATGTCCCTTTGTAGATTCCACAAGAAGAGTGTTTCCAACATACTGGATCAAAAGAAAACTTTAACTCTGTGAGATAAATTCACATATTGCAATGCGTTTTCAAAGATAGCTTCCTTCTAGTTTCTGTCAGGTGATATTTGGTTTTCACTACAGGCATTAATGGTATCTGAAATGTCCCTTCATAGTTTCCACAGAAAGAGTGTTTCCAACCTGCTGAGTCAAAAGAAAGGTTTAACTCTGTGAGATGAATCCACACATCACAAAGCATTGTCAAAGAGAGTTTCTTTCTAGTTTTTATTGTGAGATATTTGACTTTTCAATATAAGCCACAATGGGGTAAGAAATGTCCATTTGTAAATTCTAGGAAGAGTGTTTCCACCCTGCTGAATCAAAAGAAAGGTTTACCTTTGTGAGATGAATCCACATGTTGTAAACAGCTTTCACAGAGAGCTCATTTCTTGTTTTTATCAGGACATTCGGTTTTTGACTAAAGGCATCAATGGGCTTGGAAATGTCTTTTTGTAGATTCCACAAGAAAAGTTTCCCAACATGCTGAATGAAAGCAAAATTTACTTCTTTGAGATTAATCCACACGTTGTAAAACATTTCACTGTAGCTCCTTTCTAGTTTTTATTGGGGGATTTTTGGTTTTCACTATAGGCATCAATGGACTCTGAAAAGTCCCTTTGTAGATTTCACAGAAAGAGTGTTTTCTAGTTGCTAAATCAAAAGAAAGGTTTAACTCTGTGAGGTGAATCCACGTGTCACCAAATGTTTCTTAGATATCTTCTTTCCAGTTTTTATCGCTTGATATTCAATTTTTCACTATAGGCCCCGTGGGGCTCTGAAATGTCCTTTTCTACATTCCATGAATAAAGTTTCTCCAACCTGCTGAATCAAAAGAAAGGTTTAACTTTGTGAGATGCATTCACACACTGCAAAGCTGTTTCACAGATAGCTTGTTTTTTGTTTTTGTCGCTGGATATTTGTTTTTTTACTACAGGCCTCAATGGGCTCTGAAACATCCTTTTGTAGATATTAGAAAAAGAGTGTCTCCTACGTACTGAATCAAAAGAAAGGTTTAAACCTGTGAGACGGATACACCAATTGCAAAGTGCTTTCACAGAGAACTTCTTTCTAATTTTCGTCATGGGATAATCAATTTTACTCTATAGGCCTCGAACAGTGATAACATGTCCCTTCATAGATTCTACAAAAAGTGTTTCAAACAAAGAGAATCAACAGAATATTTAACTCTTTGAGATGAATCCACACATTGCAAAGAGTTTTCACAGACAGCTTCCTTCTATTTTTTTATCACGTGATATTCGGTTTTTCATTATAGCCCTCAAAGAACTCCGAAATGTTCCTACATAGATTCTATTAAAAAAGTGTTTCCAACAGGCTAAATCAAAAGAAAGGTTTAACTCTGTAAGAGGAATCCACACATCACAAAGTGTTGGCACAGATAGCTTTTTTCTAGTTTTTGTCACAAGTTATTCAGTTTTTCACTATAGAAGCCAGTGGGCTTTGAAATGTTCCTTTGTAGATTCCACCAAAAGAGTGTTTCCAACCTGCTGAATCAAAAGAAAGATTTAACTCTGTGAGATGAATCCACACATTACACACCATTTTGACAGAGAGCTTCTTTTTAGTTTTTATCACAGGATATTCGGTTTTTAACGCTAGGCCTCAATGGGCTCCGAAATGTCCCATTGTATATTCCACAAAAAGATGGTTTTGAAACTACTGAATCAAAAGAAAGGTTTAACGCTGTTAGATAAATCCACACATCACAAAGCATTTTGACAGAGCTTCTTTTTAATTTTTACTGTGGGATATTTGGTTTTTCAGTATAGGCCTCAATAGGCTTCAAAATGTCCCTTTGCTGATTTTACACAAAGAGTGTTTCCTCCATGAGGAATCAAAAGAAATGTTTAACTCTGAAAGATTAATCCACCCACCACAAAGCATTTTTACAACGACATTCTTTCCCGTTTCTATTGCAAGATATTTGGATTTTCATTATAGGCCTCGATGTGCTTTCAAATGTCCCTTCATAGACTACCCAAAACAGTGTTTCCAAACTGCTGTATCAAAAGAAAAATTTACACTTGTGTGATGAATCCACTCATCACAATGCGTTTTCTCAGATAGATTCTTTCTAGTTTTTACCAGAGATATTCGGTTTTCAACCATAGTCCTTAGTGAGTCCTGAAATGTTCCTTTGTAGATTCCATAAAAAGAGTGTTTCCAACCTTTGGGTTCAGTAAAAATGTATAACTCTGTGAGATTAATCCACACATTGGAAAGAGTTTTCACAGAGAGCTTCTTTCCAGTTTTTAACACGGGATATGGGCTCCAAAATGTCCCTTTGCAACTTCTACAAAAAGAGTGTTTCCAACCTGCTGAATCAAAAGGAAGGTTTAACTCTGTGAGATGAATACACCCATTGCAAAGTGTTTTCACAGAGAGCTTCTTTCTACTTTTTCTTGCTGAATATTCAGTTTTTCATTACAGGCCTCAATTGGCTTTGGAATGTCTTTTCATAGATTTTTTAAAAAGAGTATTTCCAACCTCCAAAATTAAAAGAATATTTTAACTCTGTGAGATGAATCTAC
Source organism: Macaca mulatta (assembly GCF_049350105.2). Lineage (NCBI taxonomy): Eukaryota > Metazoa > Chordata > Mammalia > Primates > Cercopithecidae > Macaca > Macaca mulatta. The sequence goes on along the minus strand of NC_133407.1, from coordinate 203,573,997 downwards.
CTGAATGAACAGAAATGTTTAACTCTGTGACATGAATCCACACATTGCAAAGCATTTTCTCAGAGAGCTTCCTTCTACTTTTTATCATGAGATATTTGGTTTTTCACTATAGGTCGTAATGGGCTGCGAAATGTCCCTTTGTAGATTCTACAAAAAGGGTGTTTCCAACCTGCTGAATTGAAAGAATGTTTTATCTCTGTGAAAGGAATCCACACATAGTAAAGTGGTTTCACAGAGAGCTTATTTCTAGCTTTCATCACAGGATACACAATTTTTTACTTTAGGCCTCAATGGCTTCCAGAATGTCACTTCATTGATTCTACAAAAAGAATATTTCCAACCTGAAGAATCAAAAGAAAGGTTTAACTCTGTGACATGAATCTACACATCACACACCGTTTTGACAGAGAGCTTCTTTCTAATTTTTACTGCAAGATATTCAGTTTTTCACTCTAGGCCTCAATGGGCTTCAAAATGTCCCTTCGTAGATTCCACAGAAAGAAGGTTTCAAAACGGCTGAATCAAAAGAAAGGTTTAACTCTATTCAATGAATCCACACATCGCAAAGTGTTTTGACAGACAGTTTCTTTCTAGTTTTTTATCACGGCGTATTTGGTTTTTCTGTATAGGCCTAGAAAGGCTCCAAAATATCCCTTTATTGATTCTACACAAACAGTGCTTCCACTGTACCAAATCAAAAGAAAGGTTTAAGTCTGAGAGATCAATCCACCCATCACAAAGCATTTTCAGAAAGACATTTTTTTTCTAGTTTCTATCACAGGATATTTGGTTTTTCACTACAGGCCTCAATGTGCTTTGAAATGTTCCTTCATAGATAACACAAAAAGAGTGTTTCCAATCTGCTGAATCAAAAGAAAAATTTAAATCTATGTTATGAATCTACCCATCACAATGCGTTTTGTCAAATAGATTCTTTCTAGTTTTTATCAGAGATATTTGGTTCTTCACTATAGGCCTAAGTGGGCTCCAAAATGTTCCTTTGTAGATTCCATAAAAAGACTGTTTTCAACCTGTGGTTTCAGTAGAAAGGTATAACTCTGTGACACGAATCCACACACTGCAAAGAGTTTTCACAGAGAGCTTCTTTGTGGTGTGTATCACAGGGTATTCGGTTTTTCACTATCGGCTGCAATGGGCTCCAAAATGTCCCTTTGTAGATTCTATAAAAAGACTGTTTCCAACCTGTTTAATCAAAAGAAAGGTTGATCTCTGTGAGAAAAATCCACACATCTCAAAGTGTTTTTCACTATAGGCTTTCTAACTTTTTTCACTCAATATTCAGTTTTTTACTGTAGGTGTCAATCAGCTTCAAAATGTCCCTTCATAGATTCTAAAAAAAAAAAAAAAAAAAAAAGTATTTCCAGCCTCCAAAATCAAAAGAATGTTTTAACTCTGTGGGATGAATTTACACATTGCAAAGCATTTTAACAGAGAGCTTCTTTCTAGTTGATATTGTGGGATATTCGGGTTTTGACTGTAGGAATCAATGGGTTCTGAAATGCACCTTCATAGACTCTACAAATAGATTGTTTCTAACCATTTGAATCAAAAGAAAGACTTAACTGAGGGAAATTCAAGTTTTTACTATAGGCTTAAAAGGAGCTGAAATGTCCCCTCACCAATCCTACAAAAAGAGTGTTTCCAACATGGTGAAATGGAAGAAAAGTTTAACTCTGGAAGATGAATCTACACTTCACGAAGCAATTTCAAAAAGAGATTTTATCTAGTTTTTATCATGAGATATTCAGTTTTTCACTATAGGCCTCAATGGGCTCTGAAATGCTTCATTTTAGGTTCTACAAAAAATGTTTCCAACCTGATGAATAAAGGAAAATGTTTAAATCTGTGTGATGAAATCACACATGGCAAAGCATTTTCAAACAGAGCTGTTTTTAGTTTTTATCCCAGGATATTCAGTTTTTCACTATGTGCCTCAATGGGCTCTGAGATATCCCTTCATAGATTTACAAAAACAGTGTTTCCAATGTGCTGAACCAAAGTAAAAGTTTGAAATGAATCCACACATCACAAAGGGTTTTCACAGAGAGCTTCTTATGGTTTTTATCATGGGATATTCAGTTTTTCACTGTTGCCATCAATGGGCTCAGAAATGTCCCTTTGTAGATTCCACAAAAAGAGTGTTTCCAACTGGCTGAATCAAAAGAAAGGTTTAACTCTGTGAGAGGAATCCACACATCACAAAGCATTTTCACAGAGAGCTTTCTTCTAGTTTTTATAGTGGGATATTTTGTTTTTCACTATAGGCCTCAATGAGCTCTTAAACTCTCTTGTGTATATTCTTCAAAAAGAGTGTTTCTAACCTGCCGAATCAAAAGAAATGTTTAACTCTGTTTGATGAATGCACATATCAAAAAGCATTTCCACAGAGAGCTTCCTTCTACTTTTTATCATGAGATATTTGGGAGGAATCAAAAGAATATTTCAACCCTGTGAAATTAATCCACATTTCACAAAGCATTTTCACAGAGAGATTCCTTCTAGTTTTATCTCGGGATATTTGGTTTTTCACTGTAGACTTCATTGGGCTTTGAAATGTTCCTTTGTAGATTCTACAAAAAGAGTATTTCCAACTTGCTGAATCAATAGAAAGTTTTAAGTCTTTGAGATTAATCCAGACATTGCAAAGCATTTTCACAGAGATCTTATTTCTACTTTTTATCATGAGATGTTTGATTTTTCAATATAGGCATTTATGGGCTGTGAAATGTCCCTTCATAGATTCCACTAAAAGAGTGTTTCCAACCTGATGAATCAAAAGAATGTTTTAACTGTTTGAGTCAAATCCACGCATCACAAACCATTTGTACAGAGATCTTTCCTTCTAGTTTTTATTGTAAGATATTTGATATTTCACTATAGGAATCAATGGGCTCCAAAATGTCCCTTTGTAAATTATAGGAAAAGAGTGTTCTCAACCGGCAGATTTCACTCTGTGAGATAAATTTACATATCACAAAACGTTTTCACAGAGAACTTTTTTTTCAGTTTTTATTGTGGGATATTCAGTTTTTCACTACAGGCCTCAATAGGCTCTGAAATGTCCCTTCGTAGATTGTACAAAAGGAGTGATTCCAACCTGTGGAATGAAAAGAAAATTTTAACTCTGTGAGATGAATCCACACATCAGAAAGTCTTTTCTGTAACAGTCTCTTTCTAGTTTTTATCACAATATATTTTGTTTTTCAGTATAGGTCTCAATGGGCTCCAAAATATCTCCTCATAGATTCTACAAAAAGAATGATTCCAATGTGTGGGATTAGTAGAAAGGTATAACTCTGTGAGGTTAATCCTCACATTGCAAAGCACTTTCACAGAGAGCTTCTTTCCAGTTTTTATCATGGTATAATAGGATTTTTACAATAGGCTCCAAAATGTCCCTTCATAGATTCCACAAAATGAGATGCTTTCAACCTGCTGAATCAAAAGAAACATTTAATTCTGTAAGATGAATCCACATATCCAAAAGCATTTTGATAGGGAACTTCTTTCTAGTTTTTGGAATATTCAGTTTTTCACTATAGGAATCAATGGGCTCTGAAATGTTCCTTCGTAGATTCCCCAAAAAGAGTGTTCCCAACCTGCTTTATCAAAAGAAAGGTTCAACTCTTTTTGATGAATCTTCAAATAACACAGCATCTTCACAGAAAGCTTCATTGTAGTTTTTTCTGGGGATATATATTTTTTTACTATAAGCATCAATGGGCTCAGAAATGTACCTTTGTACATTCCACAGAAAGAGTTTTTGCAACCTGCTGAATCAAAGGAAAGGTTTATCTTTGTGACACATATCTACACAGCACAAAGCATTGTCACAGAGAGTTTCTTTCCTGTTTTCACTGTGGAGTGTTCGGGTTTTCACTATAGACTTCGATGAGCTCCGATATGTTTCTTTGTAGATTCTATAGAAAGAGATTTTCCAATCTGCTGAATCAAAGCAAGTTTTAACTCTGTGAGACAAATTCATGTATCACCCAGCAATTTCTCTGAGAGTATCTTTCTGGTTTTGATCATAGCATATTCAGTTTTTCAAAATAGGCCTAAATGGACTCTGAATTGTCCCTACGTAGGTTTTACAAAAAAGTTTTTCCAAATTCCTGAATCAAAAGAAAGCTTTAACTTTGTGAGATGAAACCAAACACCCTAAAGTAATTTCACAGGGAGCTCCTTTCTACTTTTTATCATGGGATATTCCCATTTTCAGTATAGGCCTCAATTGGCTAAGAAATTTCCCTTAGTATATTCTAGAAAAAGAGGGTTTCCAACCTGTAGAATAAAAAGAAAGGTGTGACTCTGCTCTGTGAGATGAATCCAAACATCTCAAAACTTTTTTCAGAGAGATTCTTTCTAGTTTTTATCATGAGATATTAGGTTTTTATTATAGGCCTCAATGGGAGTCAAAATGTCCCTTCGTAGACACTACAAAGAGAGTGTTTCCAACCTGCACAATTCGAAGAAGGTTTTAACTCTGTGAGATGAGTCCAAACATCACAAAGCGTTTTCACAGACAGTTTATTTCTAGTTTTTATCGTGGGATATTTGATTTTTACCTGTAGGCCCCAATGGGCTCTGAAATATCCCTTTGTAGATTCTATAAAAAGAGTGTTTCTAACCTGCTGAATCAAAAGAAAGGTTTAACTCTGGGAGAGGAATTTACATATCCATAAGCATTTTCACAGAGAGGTTCTTTCTACATTTTGTGGCAAGATGTCAGGTTTCTCACTATAGGTCTCAAAGGGCTTTGAAATGTCCACTCATAGAGCCCACAAAAAGAACGTTTCTAACCTGCTGAATCAAAAGAAAGGTTCACTGAGGCCTATAGTGAAAAACCAAATATCCTGCCATATAAACTTGAAAGAAGCCATCTGTGAAACTGTTTGGTGATTTGTGGATTTAGCTCACAGAGGTCAACTTTTCATTTGATTCAGCAAGTAGGAAAAACTGTTTTTATAGAATATGCAAATGGACCTTTCTAAGCCAACTGATTTCTATATTGGAAAACAAAATATCACCCCATAAAAACTAGAAGGCAGCTGTCTGTGAAACCACTTTTTGATGTTTGGATCCAGCTTGCAGAGTTAAACCTTTCTTTTGATTCAGTTGGTTGGAAACAGTCTTTTTGTGGAATCTGAGAAGAGACATTTCAAGGTCCACTGAAACCTATCATGAAAAACCAAATATCCTGCCATAATAAAAAAGGAAGAAGATACCTGTGAAACCACTCTGAGATATGTGAATTCAGCTCACAGAGTTGTTTGACCTTTCTTTTGATTCAGCAGGTTGAAAGCAAGCACTCTTTTTGTAGAATGTGTGAAGGAACATTTCAAAGTCGACTGAGGCCCACAGTGAAAAACTTAATACATAGCCATAAAAGTTGGAAAGAGTCTATCTGTGAAACCACTTTGTGATGTGGATACTCAGCTCAGAGTTAAACCATTCTTTTTATTTTGCAGACTGGAAACACTCTTTTTGTTGAATCTGCGAAGGGAGATTTTGGAACCCACTGAGGCCTATAGTGGAAAACTGAATATCCCATTATAAAAACTAGAAAGAAGTTATCTGTGAAACAGTTGTGCGATGTTTGGATTCACCTCACAGAGTTAAACCTTTCTTTTGATTCAGGAGGTTGGAAACATTCTTTGTGTAGAATCTGAGGAGGGACATTTCAGAACTCACTGAGTCCCTGAGTGAAACATTGAATATCACACCATAAAAACTAGAAAGAAGATATTTATGAAACTACTTTGGGATGTGTGGATTCAGCTTATAGTTAAACCTTTTTTTGATCCAGCAGTTTGGAAACACTCTTTTAGTAGAATCTGCGAAGGGACATTTCAGAATCCACTGTGGTGTATGGTGAAAAAGCAAATATTCTGCCACAAAAACTAGAAAGACGCTATCTGTGACACTGCTTTGCAATATGTGGATTCAGCTCACAGAGTTAAACCTTTCTTTTGATTCTGCAGTTGGAAACACTTTTTGTAGAATCCTTGAAGGGACATTTTGAGCCCACGGAGGCCTATAGTAAAAAATCAAATATATCACTATGAAAAGAGAAAGAAAGTACTGTGAAACCGCTTTGTGGCATTTGGATTCAGCTCACAGAGTTAAACTTCTCTTTTGATTCAGCAGGTTGGAAACACTCTTCTTGCAGAATCTGTGAAAGAACATTTAGGATCCCACTAAGGCCTATAGTGAAAAACGGAGCATCTTGTGGTAAAACTAGAAAGAAGCTATTTGTGAAACTGCTTTGTGATGGGTGGATTTGGCTCACAGAATTAAACCTTTCTTTTCATTCAGCAGGTTGGAAACACTCTTTTTTCAGAATCTGTGAAGGGACATTTGAGAGTCCACTAAAGCTTATAGTGAAAAACAAAATAACCCGTGATAAAACTAGAGTGAAGCTGTCTCTGAAACCACTTTGTGATTTTTGGATTCAGCTTACAGAGTTAAACCTTTCTTTTGATTCAGCAGGTTGGAAACCCTCTTTTTGCAGAATCTACAGAGGCACATTTCAGAGACCACTGAGTCCTATAGTTAAAAACTAAATATCCCACTAGAAAAACTAGAAGGAAGCTATCTGTGAATCTGCTTTTGCAATGTGTAATTCATATCACAGACTTAAACTTTTCTTTTGATTCAGCAGGTTGGAAACACTCTTTTTGTAGAATATATGAAGGGATATTTCAATTCCACTGAGGTCCATAGTGAAAAACCAAGTGTCTCACCATAAAAACTGGAAAAAAATCTACTGTGAAACTGCTTTGTGATGTGGGTATTCATCTAATGGAGTTAAATCTTTCTTTTGATTCAGCAGGTTGGAAACACTCTTTTTATAGAATCTGTGAAGGCACATTTTGGAACCCACTGAGGCCTATAGTGAAAACCAAAATATACTGCCATAAAAACTAGAAAGAAACTATTTGTGAAATTGCTTTGTGATGTGTGAATTCAGCTAACAGAGGTTAATATTTCTTTTATTCAGCAGGTTGGAAATACTCTTTTTGTAGAATCAGCAAAGGAACATTTTGGAGTCTACTGAGGCCTATAATGAAAAACTGAATGTCCCACTATAAAAACTAGAAAGAAGCTATCTGTGAAACAGCTTTGCAATGTTTGGAATCACCTCACAGAGTTAAACCTTTCTTTTGATTCAAGAGGTTGGAAAGGCCCTTTTTATACTATCTAAGGAGGAACATTTCGGAGTCACTGAGGCCTTTAGTGGAAAAATGGGTATCCTGTCATAAAAACTAGAAAAGAGCTACATGTAAAACCTCTTTGCAATGTTTGGGTTGAACTCAGAGAGTTAAACCTTTCTTCTCATTCACAGGCTGTAAACCCTGTTTTTGTAGAATATGCAAAGGGTCATTTCGGACACTGAGGCCCACGGTGAAAAACTGACTATACCACTATAAAAACTAGAAAGAATCTATCTGTGAAACCATCTGGCAATGTGTGGATTCAGGACATAGTTAAACTTTTTTTTTTTATGATTATTCAGCAGGTTGGTAACACTCTTTTTGTAGAATATGTGAAGGAACATTTTGGAGCCCACTGAGGCCTATAGTGAAGAACCAAATATACGGCCATAAAAACTAGAAAAAGGGTATGTGTGAAGTGACTTTGTGATATTTGGATTGAGCTCACAGAGTTAAACCTTTCTTTTGGTTCCACAGATTGGAAACCCTCTTTTTGTAGAATCTGTGAAGGGACATTTTGGAGCCCATGGAGGCCTATAGTGAAAAACCGTATATCCAGCCATAGAAACTAGGAAGATTTTTTTCTGTGAAACCTCTTTTTGGTGTGTGGATTTAGCTCACTATGTGAAACCTTTCTTCTAATTTAGCAGCTTAAAAACACTCTTTTTGTAGAATCTGTGAGGGTACATGTCAGAGCCTACTGAGTCATAAAGTGAATAAGCGAATATCTGACCATAATTAAAAACCCATTGATGCCTATAGGGAAAAAACAAATACCCCGTGATAAAAACTATAAAGAAACTGTCTGTGAAATTGCTTCATGCTGTGTATGTTCATCTCAAAGAATTAAACTTTTCTGTTGATTAAGCAGTTTGGGAACACTCATTTTGTTGAATCTATGAAAAGGCATTTTGATGCCCATTCAGGCCTCTTGTGAGTAAGCAAATATCCCACAATACAAACTAGAAAGACACTATCTGTGAAACCTCTTTGTAATGAGTGGATTCATCTCATAGGATTAAAACTTTTTTTCTTTTTTTCTTTTTTTTTTTTGATTCAGTAGGTTGGAAAAATTCTTTTTGTAGAAATTATAAGGGACAATTAAAAGTCCTTTGAGGCCTTTAGTGAAAAACCCAATATCCTGCAATAAAAACTAGAAAGAAGCTACCTGTGAAACCTGATGAAACAGCTGGATTCATCTCTTCGAGTTAAACCTTTCTTCTGATTCAGCAGGTTGGAAAGAGTCTTTTTGTAGAATCTATGAAAGAGCAATTAAATGCCCATTGAGTCCAATAGTGAAACACCAAATATCCCATGGGGAAAAAAAAAAAAAAAACTGGAAAGAAGCTATCTGTTAAACCACTTTGTGATGTATGGATTCGTCTCTCAGAGTTAAACCTTTCTTTTGATTGAGCAAGTTGCAACAGTCTTTTCATAGAATCTACATTGGGATGATTAAAAGCACTTTGAGGCCTATAGTAAAAGACACAATATCCTGCAAAAAACCTAGAAGGAAGCTATTTGTGAAATTGATTTGTGAATTGTGGATTCATGTCACAGAGTTAAACCTTTCTTTTAATTTATCAGGTTGGAAAGAGTCATTTTGTAGAATCTGCAAAAGGATAATTAAAAACCCATTGAAGCCAATGGTGAAAAAGCAAATCTCTCTCTCTCTCTCATACACACACACACACACACACACACACACACACACAGATTTTAAAAAAGCTATCTGTGAAACCACTTTGTGATTTGTGGGTTTTTCTCACAGAGTTAACTCTTTCTTTTGATTCCATAGGATGGAATCAGTTTTTATTTGTTTGTTTGTTTGTTTTAAGAATCTACAAAGGGATAATTAAAATCCCATTGAAGCCAATAGTGAAAAACAAAATATCCCAGGATAAAAACTAGAAAGAAGTGATCCGTGAAACTGCTTTGTGAGGTGTGAATTCATGTCACAGAGTTAAATCTTTCTTTTCATTCATCAGATTGGAAATACTTGTTTTATAGGATTTACAAAGGGATATTTTGGAGCCCACTGAGGCCTATGGAGAAAAACCGAATATCCTACAATAAAAATTAGAAAGAAGCTATCTGTGAAACCACTTTGTGATGTGTGGATTAATTTCTCAGAGTTAGATTTTTCTTTTGATTTAGCAGGTTGAAAACACTCTTTTTGTAGAATCTATGACGGGATAATTAAAAGTACATTGTTTTCTATATTAAAAAATATATACCTTGCAGTATAAACAACAAAGAAGCTCTCTGTGGAATTACTTTGCAATGTGTGGATTCATCTCAAAAGACTAAACCTTTCTTTTTATTCAGCAGGTTGAAAACAATCTTTTTGTAGAATCTACAATGGGACAATTAAAGTCCATTGTGGTCTATAGTGAAAAACCAAATATCTTGCAGTAAAAACAAGAAAGAAGCTCTCTGTGAAAGCACTTTGCAATGTGTAGATTCATCTCACAGGGTTAAACTTTTCTTTTGATTCAGCAGGCTGGAAACCCTCATTTTGTAGAATCTACAAAACATTTTGGAACCATTGATGCCTATAGTGACAAACAAAATGTCCCACGATTAAGAACTAGAAAGAGGGTATCTGTGAAACTGCTGTACATTCATCCCAAGAGTTAAATTTTTTCTGTTGATTTAGCAGATTGTAAACTGCCTTTTTGTAAAATCTACGAAGGGACAATTAAGAGCCCTTTGAGGCCTGTAGTGAAAAAGTGAATATCCCGCGACAAAAACTAAAAAGAAGCTACCTGTGAAACTGATTTGCAATGTGGGTTCATCTCACAGAGTTAAAATTTCTTTTGACTCAGCAGGCTAAAAACACTTAGGTTATAGAATCTACAATGGGACAATTAAAAGCCCATTGAGGTTATAGCGAAAACCGAGTATCTCACGATAAAAACTAGAAAGAAGCTGTCTTTGAAACCACTTTGCCATGTGTGAATTCATCTCACAGAGTTAAACCTCTCTTTTGATTCAGCATATTGGAAACACTGTTTTTGTAGAATCCACGAAGGGACATTTCAGAGCCCTTTGAAGCCTATGGTAAAATAAAAAAAAGAATATCCTGTGAGAAAACAGAAATAAGCTGTTTATGAATCTACTTTGCAATGTGTGATTCATCTCACAGAGCTAAACTCTCTTTTGATTGAGCAGGTTGGAAACAGTCTTCTTGTAGAATCTACGAAGAGACAATTAAAAGTCCATTGAGGTCTATAGTAAAAAACCGAATATCCCATGATAAAAACTAGAAAGAAGTTATTTGTGAAAGCAATTTGTGATATGTGGATTCATCTCACACATTTAAACCTTCCCTTTGATTCAGCAGTTTGGAGACAGTGTTTTTGTACGATCAATGATAGGACAATTAAAAGCCCCATTAGACCTCTAGTGAGAAACAAAATATCCCCTGATCAAAACTAGAAGAAGCTAACAGTGAAACCATTTTCCCAATGTGTGAATACATCTCACAGAGTGAAATCATTCTTTTGATTCAGCAGGTTGGAACCACCCCTATTGTATAATCTACGAAGAGACATTTCCGAGACCACTGATGCTTATAGTAAAAAACTGAATATCCCACGATAAAAACTAGAAAGAAGCTACCTGTGAATCTGCTTTGTGAAGTGTAATTCTTCTCACAGAGCTAAACCTTTCTTTTGATTCAGCAGGTTGGAAATAGTCTTCTTGTAGAATCTACAAAAAGACAATTAAAGGTCCATTGAGGGCTATAGTGAAAAACTGAATATCCTGTGATAAAAAACTAGAAAGAAGTTATCTATGAAAGTGATTTGCAATGTGTGGATTCGTCTCACAGATACAACCTTTCTTTTGATTCAGAAGGTTGGAAACAGCATTTTTGTACAATCTATGATGGGACAATTAAAAGTCCTTTGAGACCTCTAGCGAAAAACCAATTATCTTGCAATCAAAACTAAAAGAAACTAACTGTGAAACTGTTTTCCAATGGGTGGATTCATCTCACAGAGTTAAATCATTCTGTTGATTCAGCAGGTTGGAAACACCCCTCTTGCAGAATCTAGGAAGAGACATTTCAGAGTTCATTGATGCTTATAGTAAACAACCGAATATCCCACGATAAAAACTAGAAAGAAACTATCTGTAAAACTGCTTTGCAATGTGTGGATTCATCTCACAGAGCTAAACCTTCCTTTTGATTCAGCATGTTGGAAACACTGTTTTTGAAGCATCTACGAAGGGAAATTTTGGAGCCCATTGTGGCCTATAGTGAAAAACTGAATATCCCGTGATGAAAAATAGAAAGAAGCTATTTGTGAAACCCCATTGTGATGTGTGGATTCATCTCACAGAGTTAAACCTTTTTTTTTTTTTTACTATTATTCAGAAGGTTGGAAACAGTCTTTTTTGTAGAAGCTACAAAGAGACCATTAAAAGCCCATTGAGAACTATATTGAAAAACCTAATATCCCACGAAAAAACCTAGAAACAATCTATCTGTGAAACCACTTAGTGATGTGTAGATTCATCACACAGAGTCAAACCCTTCTTTTGATTCAGCAGTTTGGAAAGAGTCTTTTTGTAGAATCTACTAGGAGACATTTCGGAGACCATTGAGGCCAATAGTGAAAAATTGAATATCCCAAGATAAAACTAGAATGAAGCTATCTGTGAAACTGCTTTGTGATGTGTGGATTCACGTCTCAGAGTTAATTCTTTCTATGGATTCAGCAGGTTGGAAACATTCTTTTTGTAGAATCTACGTTGGGACAATTAAAAAAACCTTTGAGGCCTATATTAAAAAAGGAAATATCCCACAAAAAACCTAGAAAGAAGCTATCTGTGAAACCTCTTTGTGATGTGTGGATTCATCTCACAGAGTTAAATCCTTCTTTTGTGATGTGTGGATTCATCTCACAGATATAACGTTTCTTTTGATTCAGAAGGTTGGAAACGGCATTTTTGTACAATCTATGATGGGACAATTAAAAGCCCTTTGAGACCTCTAGGGAAAAACCAATTGATTCAGCAGGGTGGAAACACTCTTTTTGTAGAATCTGCAAAGGGACATTTGGGAGCCCATTGAGGTCTGTAGTCAAAAACAGAATATCCCATGATAAAAACTGGAAAGAAGCTATCTGTGAAACCACTTTGTGATGTGTGGATTCATCTCTTAGAGTTAAAACTTTTTCTGTTTTGGCAGGTTGGAAATAGTCTTTTGTAGAACCTATGTTCAGACAATTAAAAGCCCTTCAGGGCCTATAGTGAAAAAATGAATATCCTGCAAAAAAAACAAAAAACAAAAAACCTAGAAAGAAACTCTCTGTAAAACTGACTTGCAATGTGTGGGTTCATCTCACAGATTTAAAACTTTCTTTTGATTCAGCATGTTGAAAACACGCTTTCTGTAGAATCCAAGGTGGAACAATTAAAAGTCCATTGTGGTCTGTTGTAAAGAATCTACAAAAGAACATTTCTGAGGCCATTGAGGTCCACAGTGATAAACCAAATATTTCACAATTAAGAACTAGAAAAGAAGCTATCAGTGCAAGTGCTTTGCAATGTATGCATTAATCTTAATCTCACAGAGGTAAATTTTTCTTTTGATTCAGCAGGTTAGAAACAGTTTTTTTTTTTTTATAGAATCTATGAAGAAACAATTAAAAGTTCATTGAGCTTACAGTGAAAAATAAATATCCTGTGATAGAACTTAGAAAGAAGCTCCCTGTGAAACTGATTTTTTATTTGTGGATTCATCTTACAGAAGTAAACATTTCTTTTGATTCAGGAGGTTGGAAACAGCCTTTTTGTAGAATCTACGATGGGGCAATTAAAAGCCCCTTGAGGCCTATAATGAAAAATCAAATATCCTGCAATAAAAATTAGAAAGAAGATCTCTGTGAAAATGCCTTGAAATGTGTAGATTAATCTCACAGAGTTAAGCCTTTCTTTTGATTCAGCAGGTTGGAAACAGTCTTTATGTAGAACCTACTAGGAGACCTTTGAAGCCTATAGTGAAAAACAGAACATCCCATGATAAAAACTAGACAGAAGCTATCTTTGAAACTGCTTTTTGATATGTGGTTTCATCTCTTGGAATTAAGCCTTTCTTTTGATTCAGCAGGTTGGAAACAGTTTTCTTGTAGAATCTACATTGGGACAATCAAAACCTTATTGGAGACTTTAGTGAAAAACCAAATACACACACACACACGTGTGCGCGCGCGCACACACACACACACACAAATAGAAAGAAACTCTCTCTTAAATTGATTTATGATGTCTGGATTCATCTCACAGAGTTAAACTTTTCTTTTGATTCAGCAGCTTGAAAACACTCTTTTTGTAGAGTCTACGATGGGACAATTAGAAGTCCTTTGTGGCCTATAATTAAAAACCAAATATCTAGAAATAAAAACTAGAAATAGGTTATCTGTGAAACCTTTTTGCAATGCGTGGATTCATCTCACAAGGTTAAACCTTTCATTTGATTCAGCACGTTGGAAGCATTAGTTTTGAAGGATCTGCAAAGGGATATTTCAGAGTTCATTGAGGCCTAAAGTTAAAAACTGAATATCCCGTGAGAAAAACTACAAAGAAACTATCTGTGAAACTGTTTTGTGATGTGTGGATTCATCTCACAGAGTTAAACCTTTCTTTTGATTCAGCAGGTTGGAATCAGCCTTTCTGTAGAATCTATGATGGGACAAATAAAATCCCCTTGATGCCTATAGTGAAAAACTGAATATCCTGAGACAAAATCTAGAAAGTTGCTATCTCTGAAATCACTTTGTGAAGTGTGGATTCATCTCACAGAGGAAAACACACTTTTTGATTCTGTAGGTTGGAAATGTCTTTTTGTAGAATATACAAAGGGATATTTCAAAGGCCTTTGAGACCAATATTGAAAAACGGAATATCCCATGATAAAAACTAGAAAGAAGCTATCTGTGTAACCCCTTTGCAATATGTGGATTCATCTCCCAGAATTAAACTTTTCTTTTGATTCAACAGTTTGGAAACACTCTTTTTGTAGAATCTGCTAAGGGACATTTCAGAGTCCACTGAGGCCTGTAGTGAAAAACTCAATATCCCACCATAAAAACTAGAAAGAAGCTATGCGTGAACCTGCTTTATATGTGTGGATTCAGCTCACAGAATTAAACCTTTCTTTGAATTCAGCAGGTAGGGAACAGTCTTTTTGTAGAATCTGTGTATGGACATTTCTGAGCCCACTGAGGATTATAGTGAAAAACTGAATATCTTGCCATAAAAACTAGAAAGAAGCTATCTGTGAAACCACTTTGCAATATGTAGATTCATCTCACAGAGTTAAACCCTTTTTTTAATTCAGCAGGTTGAAAACCTACTTTTTGTAGAATCTACTAGGGTGGTACTAGAGAGTCCTTTGAGGACTGTGGTGAAAAACCAAATATCCTGCAATAAAAACTAGAAAGAAGCTATCAGTGAAGATGCTTTGCCATGTGTGGATTCACCTAACAGAGACAAAACTTTCTTTTGATTCAGTAGGATGGAATCACTTTTTCTTTAGAATTTACAAGGGGATATTTCAGAGCTCATTGATGGCTACAGTGAAAAACCGAATATCCCATGATGAAAAAGAGAAAGAAGCAATCTGTGAAAATTCTTTCCAATGTGTGGATATATCTCACAGAGTTAAACATTTATTTTCATTCAGCAGGTTGGAAACACTCTTTTTGTAGAATCTATGAGGTGACATTTCAGAGTCTTTTGAGGCCTATATTGTAAAGCCAAATATCCCACAATGAAAACTAGAAAGAAGCTCTCTGTAAAAACGCTTTGGATTGTGTGGATTCCTTTCACAGAATTAAACTTTTCTTTTTATTCAGTAGTTTGCAAACACTGTTTTTGTAGAATCTACAATGGGACATTTTGGAGCTGAATGAGGAATATGTTAAAAACTGAATATCCCATGATGAAAACCAGTAAGAGGCTCTCTGTGATAATGCTCTGCAATGCGCAAATTCATCTCAAAGAGTTAAACCCTTATTTTGATTCAGCAGGTTGGAATTTTTTTTTTTTTTTGGTAGAATCTACAAAGAGACATTTCAGAGCCCATTGAGGCATATGTAGAAAAACCAAATATCCCATGATAAAAACTAGAAAGAAGCTCTTTGTGAAAACGCTTTGTGATGTATAAATTCATCTCTCAGGTTAAACCTTTGTTTTGATTCAGCAGGTTGGAAATACTCTTTTTGTAGAATCTATGAGGGAATATTTTGGAGCCCATTGGAACTTATGGTGAAAAGCTGAATATCCTGCGATAAAAACTAGAATGAAATGCTCTGTGAAAATGTTTTGCGATGTGTGGATTCGTCTCACAGAGATAAACATTTCTTTTGATTCAGCGGGTTGGAAACACGTTTTTTGTAGAGTCTATGAGAGGACATTTCTGAACCCACTGAGGACTAGGGTGAAAAACTAAAAGTCTAGCAATAAAAACTAGAAAGAAGCTATATGTGAGGTCGCTTTTATATTCATGGATTCATCTCACAAAGTAAAACCTTTCTATTAATTCAGCAGGTCAGAAACACTTACTTTTTAGAAGTTAAGAGGGGACATTTCAGAACCCGTTGCAGCCTATAGCAAAAAATGAAATATCTTGCAATAAAAACTAGAAAAAAGTTTTCTGTGAAAATACTTTACGATGTGTGGATTCATCTCACAGAGTTAAATCTTTATATTGATTCAGAAGGCTAGAAACCCTTTTTTGGTACAATTTCTGAGGGGATATTTCGGGTATCATTGAGGCCTATGGTGAAAAGCAGAATATCCTATGATAAAAACTAGAAAGCTCTCTGTGTAAATGCTTTGTGATTTGTGGATCATCTCACAGAGTTAAACATTTCTGTCCATTGAGCATGTTGGAAACACTCTTTTCATAGAATCTATGAGATGATATTTCAGAGCCTATTGAGGTCTATGGTGAAATGCCAAATATTCCTCAATAAAAATTAGAAAGAAGCTCTCTGTTATAATGCTTTGTGATGTGTGGATTGAACTCACAGAATTAAGCCTTTCTTTTGATTCAGAAGGTTGGAAATACTTTTTTGTAGAATCTACAAGGGGATATTTCAGGTCTCGTTGAGGCCAATGGTGAAAACCCAAATATCCCACAATAAAAACTACAAAGAATCTCTCAGTGAAGAGGCTTTGCCATGTATAGATTCACCTCACAGAGTTTAACCTTTCTTTTAATTCAGCAAGTTCAAAACGTTCTTTTTGTAGAAGCTACGAGGGCACATTTCTGAGCCCATTGATGCCTATTGTGAAAAGTTGAATATCCCACGATAAAAACTAGAAAGAAGCTCTCTATTCAAAAATTTTGCCATGTGTGGATTCATCTCACAGGGTTAATCCTTTCTTTTGATTCTGCATGTTGTAAACACTCTTTTTGTAGAATCAATGCAGGGAAATTTCAGAGCCCACTGAGGCCTATAATGAAAATTTGAACATCTGGCAATAAAAGCTAGATAGAAGCCCTTTGTGAAAACCCTTTGCCAGGTGAAAATTCATCTTACAGAGTTAAACCTTTCTTTTGATTCAGCACATTAAAAACACTCTTTCTGTAGAATCTATGAGCGGACATTTTATAGCTCATTGAGATCTCCAATGAAAAGTCAAATATTCCACGATAAAAACTAGAAAGAAGCTTTCTTTGAAAACTTTTGGTTGTGTGGATTTTCCTCACAGAATTAAACCTTTCTTATTCAGTATGTTGGAAATACTTTTTTTGTAGAGTCTACAAAGGGACATTGCAGAGCCCATTGAGGCCTATGAATAAAAGTTTAATTCATGATAAAAAGTAGAAAGAAGCTCTCTCTGAAAATGCTTTGTGAGGTGTGAATTCATATCACAGATATATACCTTTCTTTTGATTTAGAAGCTTGGAAATATTCTTTTTGTAGAATATACAAGAGGATATTTCTGAGCTCATTGAGGCCTATGGTGAAAAGCCAAATATCCCACAATAAAACTAGAAAGAAGCTCACTGTGAAAATGCTTTGGGATTTGTGGATTGATTTCACAGAATTAAATCTTTTATTTCAGTAGATTGGAAACATTTTTCTGTAGAATCTATGGGGGGACATTTTGGAGCCCATTGAGTCCTATAATGAAAAACCAAGTATCTCGTGATAAAAACTAGAAAAAAGATATCTGTGAAACTGTTTTACAATGTGTGGATTAATCTCACAGAGTTAAACCTTCTATTTGATTTAGCAGGTTGGAAAAATTTCTTCTGTAGAATATACGAGAGGACATTTCAGAGCCTATTGAGGCCTACAGTAAAAAGCCAAATATCCCATGGTAAAAACTAGGAAAAACGTCTGTGTGAAATCGCTTAGTGATGTGTTGATTCATCTCACCGAGTTACATTTTTCTTTTGATTCATCAGGTTGGAAACACTCTTTTTTTAGAATCTATGTGGAGACATTTTGGAGCCTGTTGAGGCCTGTGGTAAAAAATCAAATATCCTGCAATAAAAACTAGAGAGAAGCTTTCTTTGAAAATGCTTTGCATTGTGTGGATTCATGTCAAATAATTAAAATTTTCTTTTGATTCAGCAGGTTGGAAACACTCTTTTTGTAGAATATACGAGAAGACATTTTGGAGCCCAGTGAGGACTATGGTGAAAAACTGAATGTCCCATGATAAAAACAAGAAAGAAGCTATCTGTGCAGATGCTTTACAATGTGTAGATTCATCTCACAGGGTTAAACCTTTTTTTAATTCAGCAAGCTGGACACACTCTTGTTGTAAAATCTACGAGGGGACATTTTGTATCCCATTGAGTCCTAGGGTGAAAAACCATATATCTCACAATAAAAACTAGAAAGAAGCTATCTGTAAAAGTGCTTGTGATGTCTGGATGCATCTCAAGGAGTTAACACTTTCTTTTGATTCAGCCAGTGGGAAACACTCTTTTTGTAGAACGTATGAAGGCCCATTGAGGCCTATGGTGAAAAGCTGAATATCCCCTCAATAAAAAGTGGAAAGAATCTACTCAAGAAAAACCTTTGCAGTGTGTGGATTCATCTCACAGAGTTAAACCTTTCCTTTCATCCAGGAGGTTTGAAACACCCTTTTTGTAGAATCTACGAGGGAACATTTCTAAAACCATTGAAGCCAATGGTGAAAAGTGGAATATCCTGAGATAAAAACAAGAAATAAGCTCTCTGAGAAAATGCTTTGCAATGTGTGGATTTATCTCACAGAGTAAAAACTTTCTTTTGATTCAGCAGATTAGGAACACTTTCTTTGTAGACTCTATGAGGGGGTATTTCAAAACTCATTGAGGCGTATGGTGAAAAACCGAATATCCTGTGATAAAAACTAGAAAGAAGCTACCTGTGAAGACATTTTCCTATTCGTGGATTCACTTCACAAAAGTAAACCTTTCTATTAATTCATCATGTTGGAAATATTTATTTTGTAAAATCTATGAGGGACATTTTGGAGCCCACTGAGGCCTATGGTCAAAAATTGAATATTCCATGATAAAAACTAGAAAGAAGCTACCTCCATGAAAACGCTTTTTGATGTGTGGATTCACATCACAGAGTTAAACCTTTCTTTTGATTCAGCATGTTGGAAACATTCTTTTGGTAGAATCTATGAGAAGACACTTCGGAGCCCGTTCAGGCCAATAGTGAAAAGCTGAATATCCTATGATAAAAACTAGAAAGAAGCTGTCTGTGACAGAACTTTGCGATGTGTGGGTTCATCTCACAGAGTTAAATATTTCTATTCATTTAACAGATTGAAAACACTCTTTTTGAAGACTTTACAAGGCAACATTTTGGAGCTTATTGAGGCCTACGGTGAAATGCCGAATATCCCACAATAAAAACTAGAAAAAAGCTCTCTGTGAAAATGCTTTGTGATATGTGGATTTATCTCCCAGAGTTAAACTTTTCTCTTGAGTCAGCAAGTTTTAAACCCTCTTTTTGTATAATCTACGGGGAGATATTTCAGAGCCTATTGAGGCCTATGATGAAAAGCCAAATATTTCACCAAAAATAAGTAGAAAGAAGCACTCTGTGAAAACTTCTTGCAATGTGTGGCTTCCTTTCACAGACTTAAACCTTTCTTTTGATTAAGCATTTGGAAATACTTTTATTGTAGAATCTACAAGGAAATATTTCAGGTCTCATTGGGGCCTATGGTGAAAAGCCAAATATCCCAAGATAAAAACTAGAAAGAAGCTCTCAGTGAAAAGCCTTT
Organism: Macaca mulatta; assembly: GCF_049350105.2. Classification (NCBI taxonomy): domain Eukaryota; kingdom Metazoa; phylum Chordata; class Mammalia; order Primates; family Cercopithecidae; genus Macaca; species Macaca mulatta. The sequence goes on along the minus strand of NC_133407.1, from coordinate 203,554,495 downwards.
TCCATGTGTGGATTCATCTCACAGAGTTAAACCTTTCTTTTGATTCAGCATGTTGGAAACACTATTTTTGTAGAGTCTATGAGAAGACACTTTGGAGGCCATTGAGGCCAATGGTGAAAAGTCGAATATCCCCTGAAAAAAACTAGAAAGAAACTCTCTGTGAAAACACTTTGCCATGTGTGGATTCATCTGATAGAGTTAAACTTTTCTGTACATTTCGCAGGTTGTAAGCTCTCTTTTTGAAGAATCTACAAGGTGACATTTTGAAGCTTATTGAGACCTATGATGAAAAGCTGAATATTTCACCAAAAAAAAGTAGAAAAAATATCTCTGTGAAAATGCTTTGCAATATGTGGACTCATTTCCCAGAATTAAACTTTTCTCTTGACTCAGCAGGTTTTAAACACTCTTTTTGTAGAATCCACAAGGAGACATTTAAGAGCCTATTGAGACCTGTGATGAAAAGCCAAATATTTCACCAAAAAAAGTAGAAAGAAGCTCTCTGTGAAAACTTTTTGTGATGTGTGGATTCATCTCACCGACTTAAACCTTTCTTTTTATTCAGCAGCTGGAAATATTTTTATTGTAGAATCTACAAGGAAATACTTTGGGTCTCATTGAGGCCTATGGTGAAAAGCCAAATATCCCATGATAAAAACTAGAAAGACGCTCTCAGTAAAAAGCTTTTGCCATGGTGGATTCATCTCACAGAGTTAAACCTTTCTTTTGATTCAGCACGTTGGAAACCCTCTTTTTGTAGAATCTACGAGGGCATATTTCTGAGTCCATTGAGGCCTATTGAGATAAGTCAAATATCCTGTGATAAAAACTGGAAAGAAACTCTCTGTTTAAACACTTTGCAATGTGTGGATTTATCTCACCATGTTAAGTTTTTTGTTTTGATTCAGCAGGTTGGAAAAACTGTTTTTGTGGGGTCTATGCTATGATGGTTTGCCACCCATTGAGGCCTCTGGTGAAAAGCCAAATACCCTGCAATAAAAATTAGAAAGAAGCTCTCTGTGAAAACATTTTGCAATGTGCAAATTCATCTCACAGAGTTAAACATTTCTTTTGATTCAGTTGGTTGGAAATACTCTTTTCTATGAGGGGACATTCCATAGCCCATTGAGGTCTATGGTAAACAAAACGAATATCTCACAATAAAAACTAGAAAGAAGCTATCTCTAAAAATGCTTTGTGATGTGTGGATTCATCCCACATACTTAAACCTTTCTTTGGATTCAGCAGGTTGGAAACACTCTTTTTGTAGAACGTACGAGGGAATATTTCAAAGCCCTTTGTGACTTATGGTTAAAAACCAAATATCCTGTGTTAAAAACTAGAAAGAAACCATCCCTGAAAATGCTTCGTGATGTATTCATTCATCCTACAGAGTAAAACTGTTCTCTGATTCAGCATGTTGGAAACACTCTTTTTGCAAAATCCATGAGGGAACATTTCAGAGCCCATTGAGGTCAATGATGAAAATCGAATACCCCATGATAAAAACTAGAAAGAAGTTATTTGCGAAAATGCTTTGCAATGTGTCATTTCACCCAACAGAGTTAAGCCTATCTTTTGATTCAGCAGGTTGGAAACGTTCTTTTGTAGAATCTACAAGGAAACATTTCAAAGCCTATGTAAGCCTATCGTGAATAACTGAATATATTGTGATAAAAACTAGAAAGAAGCTCTCTGAGAAATACTTTCCAATGTGTGGATTTATCTCACAGAGTTAAACATTTCTGTTGACTCAGCAGGTTGTAAACATTCTGCTTGTGGAATCTACGAGGTGACATTTCAGAGCTTATTGAGGTCTATGATGAAAAACCAAATATCCTGATATAATAAGTGGAAAGAAGCTATCTGTGAAAATGCTTTTCAATGTGTGGATTCATCTCACAGAGTTAAAACTTTCTTTAATTCAGCAGGTTAGAAACACTCTCTTTGTAGAATATACAAAAGAACATTTCAAAGCCCATTGAGGACTAGAATAGAAAACAAAATATCCCGTGATAAAAACCACAAAGAAGCTGTCTGTGAAACTGCTTTACAATGTGTGGATTCATTTCACAGAGTTAAACCTTTCTTTTGATTCAGCAGGTTGGAAACACTCTCTTTGTAGAATCTACGAAGGGACATTTCAGAGCCCATCGAGGACTATGGTGAAAAACTGAATATCCCGTGATAAAAACTAGAAAGAAGCTATCTGTGAAGATGCTTTTCTATGTGTGGATTCATCTCACAATGCTAAACCTTTCTTTTGATTCAGTGGGTTGGAAGCACTCTTTTTGTAGAATCTACAAAGGGACATTTCAGGACCCATTGAGGACTGTGGTTAAAAAAGCGAATATCCTGTGATAAAAACTAGAAAGAATCTATCTGTGAAGACACTTTTCTATATGTGGATCCATCTCACAATGTTAAACATTTCTATGAATTCAGCAGGTTGGAAACACTTATTTTCTAGAATCTATGAGGGGAAATTTTGGAGCCCACTGAGGCCTAGGGTAAAAAAAACAAATTTCCCCCAATAAAAACTAGAAATAACCTATCTTTGAAAGTTCTTTGCAATTTGTGGATTCATCTACCAGAATGAAAATTTCCTTTTGATTCAGCAGGTTGGAAACACTCTTATTGTAGACTCTACAAGAGGATATTTCACAGCCTATTGAAGCCTATGTTGAAAAATCGAATATCCCGCAATAAAAAGTAGAAGGAAGCTACTTGTAAAAACGCTTTTTGATGGGTGGATTCATCTCACAGAGTTAAACCTTTCTTTTGATTCAGCATGTTGGAAATACTTTTTTTTTTTTTTTTTAATAGAATCTACGAGGGGACACTTGGGAGCTTTTGTGTTCTATGGCAAAGAACTCAATATCCTGCGATAAAAACTAGAAAGAGGCTCTCTGTGAAAACACTTGGCAATGTATGGATTCATCTCATAAACTTAAACTTTTCTTTTGATTCAGAAGTTTGGAATCACTCTTTTTGAAGAGTGTCTGAAAGGACATTTTGGAGCCCATTGGGGCCAGTACTGAAAAACCCAATATCCTGTTATAAAAACCAGAATGAAGCTATCTGTAAAGATGCTTTGCTATGTGTGGACTCATCTCATAGAGTTAAACCTTATAATTCAGCAATTAGAAACATTTAGCTTGCAAAATCTACTAGGGGACATTTCTTAGCCCATTGAGGCCTATGGTGAAAAACCAAATATCCCAGGATAAAAACTATACAGAAGCTGTATGTGAAAATGCTTTGCAATATGTGGATTCATCTCACAGAGTTAAAACTTTCTTTTGATTCAGCAAGATGGAAACACTCTTTTTTTAGAATCTACGGGGGAACATTTTGAAGTCCTTTGAGGCCTATGGTAAAAAATAGAATATCCCACAAAAAAGCTAGAAAGAAGCTATCTGTGGAAATGCTTTTAGATATATGGGATTCATCTCACAGAGTTAAACCTTATTCTTTTTTTAATTCTGTAGGTTGGAAACATTATTTCAGTAGAATCTACGAAAAGATATTTTGGATCCCATCGATACCTATGGTAAAAACCCGATTATCCCACAATAAAACCCAGAAAGACACTATCTCTGAAAATGCTCTGTGATGTGTGAATAATTCATCCCACAGAGTTAAATCTTATTTGGATTCAGCAGGTTGGAAACACTTTTTTTTTTTTTTTTTTTTTTTTAGAATGTACAAGGGAACATTTCAAAAAAGATAAAAACAATTGTGACCTATGGTGAAAAACAAAATATCCCATGATACAAACTAGAAAGAAGCTTTCTGTGGAAATGCTTTGCAATGTGTGGATTCATCTCACAGGGTTTAACCTTTCTTTGGTTTCAGCTGGTTGGAAACACTCTTTTTATAGGAACTTTGAGGGGAAATTTTGGAGCCCATCGAGGCTTATGGTGGAAAACCAAATATCCCATAATAAAAACTAGAAGGAAGTTATTTCTAAAAATGCTTTCTGATGTTTGGAACCTACTGAATTCAAAGAAAGAGTTAAACCTTTCTATGGATTCAGCAGGTTAGAAACACTCTTTTTGTAGAATGTACAAGGGAACATTTTAAATCCCATTGTGGCCTATGGTGAAAAAATGAATATCGCATGATAAAAACTGGAAAGAAGTCATCTCTGAAACTGGTTTGCAGTGTATGGATTCATCCCATAGAGTACAACCTTTCTTTTATTCAGCAGGTTGGAAACACTCTTTTTGCAGAATCTATGCAGGAACACTTTGGAGCCCACTGTCGTTAATAGTGAAAAACAAAATATCCCACCATAAAAGCTAGAAAGAAGCTATCTATAAAAATGGTTTTGTGATGTGTCAATTCACCCAAAGACTTAAACCTATCTTTTGATTCAGCAGATTAGAAACATTCTTTTGTAGAATTTACAAAGGGACATTTCGGAGCCCATGTAGGTTTATAATGAATAACTGAGTATCCCCCAATAAAAACTAGAAATAAGCTATCAGTGAAAATGCTTTACCATGTGTGGATTCATCTCATAGATTTAAACTTTTCTTTCAATTCAGCAGGTCAAAAATACTCTTTTAATCAAATCTACCTGGGGACATTTCAGAGCTCATTGAGGCTTATGGTGAAAAACAGAATATCCCGTGATAAAAACTAGAGAGAAGCTCTCTATGACAACACTTTGGAATGTGTGGATTTATCTCACAGAGTTAAACCTTACCTTGATACAGCAGGTGGGAAAACACTTTTTGTAGAATCCATGAGGGGACATGTGGAGCCCCTCGAGGCCCACAGTGAAAAACTGAATATCCCACAATAAAAACTAGAAAGAAGCTATCTGTGGAAACACTTTGCAACGGTGGATTCAACTCAGAGTTAAACCTTTCTTTTCATTCGTCAGGTTGGAAACACTCTTTCTGTAGAATCTACAAAAGAACATTTAAGAGTCCATTGAGGCCTAAGTTGAAAAACTGAATATCCCACAATAAAAACTAGAAAGAAGCCATTTGTGAAAATGTTTTGTGAAGGGCAGATTCATCTCACAGAGTTGAACCTTTCTTTTGATTCAGCAGATTGGAGACACTCTTTTTGTAGAATCTACGGGGGTATATTTCAGAGCCTGTTGAGGCCTGTGGTGAAAAACTGGATATCCCATGATAAGAAAACTAGAAAGAAACTATTTCTGAAAATGCTTTGTGATGTGTGGATTCATCTCACAAAGTTAAACCTTTTCAGCAGGTTGGAAAAACTCTTTTTGTAGAATCTATGAGGGAACATTTCAAAACCCATTGAGGTCTTTGAGAAAAGCTGAATATTCCGCAGTAAAACCAGAAAGATGCTATCTGTGAAAACACTTTGTGATATATGGATTCATCTAACAGAGTTTAACCTATCTTTTAATTCAGCAGGTTGGAGACACTTTTTTTTTTTTTTTGTAGAATCTACAAGGGGACATTTCAGAGACCATTGAGTCCTAATGTCAAAAATTGAATATCCCACGATAAAAAGTAGAAACTATCTCTAAAAATGCTTTGTGATGTGTGGATTCATCTAACAGAGTTTAACCTTTCTTTGGATTCAGCAAGTTAGAAACATTCTTTTTGAACAGTGTACGAGGGAACATTTCAAAGCCCATTGTGACCTATAGTGAAAAACCGAATATTCTGAAATAAAAATTGGAAAGAATCCATCTCTGAAAATGCTTTTCCATGTGTGCATTCATCTCACAGAGTTAAACCTTTCTTTTGATTCAGCAAATTGGAAACACTCTTTTTGCAGAATTTACAAGGGGACATTTCGGAGCCCGTTGATACCTGCAGTGAAAAACAGAATATCCCAGCATAAAAAGTAGAAAGAAGCCATCTGTAAAAATGCTTTGCCATGTGTGAATTTATCTCATGAAGTTAAACCTTTCCATGGATTCAGCAGGTTGCAAACAATATTTTTTACAATCTACAAGGGGACATTTTGGAACCTAATAATGTCTATGGTGAAAAACCGAACATCCAGAAATAAAAACTAGAAAGAAGCTCTCTGTGAAAATGTTTTGTGATGTGTGGATTCAGCTCACAGGGTTAAACCTTTTGCTTGATTCAGAATGTTGGAAACACTTTTTTTTTTTTTTTGGTAGAATCTATGAGGGGACATTTTGGAGCCCTTTGAGGCCTATGATGAAAACCTGAATATCCTGTGATAAAAACTAGTAGGAAGCTATCTGTGAAAATCCTTTGCAATGTGTAGATTCATCTCACAGAGTTAAACCTTTCTTTTGATTCAGCAGGCTGGTGATCTTTTTTTGCAGCATCTACAAGGGGACATTTCCAAGCCCTTTGAGACCTATGGTGAAAAACTAAATATCCATGATAAAAACAAGAAAGAAGCTATCTGTGGAAATGCTTTACACTGTGCTAATTCATCTTACAGAGTTAAACCTTTCTGTTTATTCTGCAGATTGGAAACACTCCTTTTTTAGAATCTACAAGGGGACTATTCAGAGCCTATTGAAGTCTATGGTGAAAACTTGAATATTCTGTGATAAAAACTAGAAAGAAGCCCTCTGTGAAAATTCTTTGTGATGTGTGGATTCCTCTCACAGAGTTAAACCATTCTTTTGATTCAGCAGGTTGGAAACACTCTTTTTGTAGAATCTACGAGGGGACATTTCTGAGTCCATTGAGGCCTATGGTGAAAAACCAAATATCCCATGATAAAAACTAGAAAGAAGCTATTTCTGAAAACGCTTCACAATGTGTGGATTCATCTCATAGAGTTAAATCTTTTTTTTTTTATTATTCAGCAGATTGGAATCACTCTTTCTGTAGAATCTATGATGGAATATTTTGGAGCCCTTTGAGGTCTTCAGTGACACACTGAATATCCTGTGATAGAAACTAGAAAGAGCTATCTCTGAAGACTTTTTGTGATGTGTGAGTTCATGTCACCAGGTTAAACCATTCTTTTGTTTCAGTAGACTGGAAGCACTCTTTTTGTAGAATCTACGAGGGGGCATTTTGGAGCCCACTGAGGCTTATGGTGAAAAACTGAATATCCCACGATAAAAGCTAGAAAAAAGCTGTCTGTGAAAATGCTTTGTGATGTTGGGATTCATCTCACAAAGTTAAAACTTTCTTTTGATTTAGCATGTTGCAAAACACTCTTTTGGTAGTATCTACGAGGGGACATTTTGGAGCCCATTCAGGTGCATCTGCATTGAGTTATCTAAAATAAGAACATATAGAGGGTAACGAAAGAATGAAAAATAGGAAGGAAACTTAATATACTAGTATAAAAATTGAAGTGGTTGAGATAATATGGGATCTGGAGAATTAAGAAAATGTATTAAGGAAACTAAAAATTAACAGCAGATTTTTAATTAAAAGCAATAAGTATCACAAGATATATCATAAAGGATGTGTTCAAAAATTTGAAGCATGCCTCCTAAAAGAAAAAAATTACATGATAAAACATTGAGATAATATATTATAAGTAGGAAAGGCAAAGACTAAAATCTAATTTAATGATCATTAATATTCCTGAAGACATACAGAAATTAGAAAAGATAAAATATAATTTAAAAATACTAAAATATAGTGAAAATTGATATGAAACATTAATTTTCTTAGTGAAATTAATGAAACTGGGACATTTAGACATATCCTTAGAAAAGCTTTGAATATTAAGGGTAAAGAAAGTAATACCATAAGCAGAAAAGGAATCTTTATGGACTACAAATATAAAGTAGCCAACATTTCTGCTGCACTAGCCAAGGATAATTAGAAGCAATATTTGAAGGTGGAAGAAACAGATTTTTTTTTTTTGAGACGGAGTCCCACTCTGTCGCCCAGACTGGAGTGCAGTGGCACAATCTCAGCTCACTGCAATCTCAGACTTCCAGGCTCAAGTGATTCTCTTACCTCAGCCTCCCAAGTAGCTGGGATTATAGGTGTCCACCACCATGTGCGGCTAATTTTTCATATTTTTAGTAGAGATAGGATTTCACTATTTTGGCCAGACTGGTCTCAAACCCCTGACCTCATGATCTGCCTGCTGTAGCCTCCCAAAGTGCTGGGATTACAGGCCTGAGCCATTGCACCAGGTCATGGAAATTTTTTATGCTGGAATAAAATATGTAGACTAGATTCAGCTATGTGAGATGTAATAGGAACACAATCTCAGCATTTAACAAAAGATTTTGGAAATCAGTAGTATAAAAAGGAGCTGGCAGTGAGTGTTTCTACTAATGAAATGTACATTTATCTAATTTTAAACATAAAAATTTACATATTTGGCCTACAGGTTGAACAACTATACATATACAAATTAATTAAAATCTGGTTTTATAGTTTCAGGTGGCATCTAAAAAGAATGCTAGTGACTGAGAAACAGGTAAGGAAAATCAGAACATGTTAAACTGCTCACAGTACTTAGAGAGAAACTATAAACAGTTATTTAGAAAATATAAGTCCAAAATATTTTTCTGGATTTCTGCTACTTGAAGGATCCAACAATCTCTGTTTCTTTCATTAACTAGTAAATCTCCTCTTCCTCTCCCTTCCCAACTCCTATGTTTTTTTCTGTTCCTTATTTTATTTTCTTCCTTTGCACAACACCACAAACAATAATCCTTTTGAAAAACCAAAGCCACACAGCCAATTTGTTCACAAGGAAGCAAATTCTGTCTATCACTTTTGTAATCAATTATGCTGAAGAAAGGGAACACAAGACCCAGCTATTTGCTTATAATTCTCATAGAAAAATTCAAAAAAAAGCAAAACACAACTTAAAGTGTTCTTTTCCCTGTAACCAAACAAAAAACAAAGTCTACTTAGTATTAAATAGAAAGCAAGGAAAACAATTAAAAAGCTAAAAAAAAAGTCTGAAAATCATATAACATAGTAAGAATAAATATGTTTAAAAAGAATGTACATTTATTGCATTCATGTTTTAATGATAAAGACTTAATGCTAAGCAAAATAGCATCCAAATACACAGTCTTGGAATTTTGAACAATTAGTAAAGCTAACAGAAATAGATACAATGATTGACATAGTTACAGTGGGAAACAACTTAGATGTTTCAGAAATTTTTAATATGTGTCCAAAAATGAATATAAATCATTTGAATTATCTAATGAACATGTATATCTGTGTGTGTGCACGACTCTGTGTGTGTGTGCATGACTGTGTGTGTGTGTGTATATATATATAGAGAGAGAGAGATGCCACTGATACTTAGAAACCACTAATAAATATATTCTAGTATCCTGCAAAGTTTTATAAAATTATGCCTTTCTGGTCAATTGACAATTATTAAACCATAGAGAAAAATGTTAATATATATTCCAAAGACAAAATATCAAGAAGGAATTTTTAAGCTACAATGCCGTAAACTAAAAATTGAAAATATAATTCTAAAAGCTTCTATCATTTAGAAATTTAAAAACACTTCACCAAATAACTCAAAGAGGACATTGAAACAATTATATATAACTATTAAAAAACAATGCAAACAATAATATATAACTGATGTGACCAGCGTTTCTCAGAATCAATTTAAACTTTTAACTACCTTTAATATCAGGAATAAACAAACAAATACACAAAACAAAAAAAGATAAAACCAAAAAGAACCCTCAAATTATTTGGCAAAAGCTTAAGAAGAATATACACACACTTCCAAAAGAGAAGAAAAGACATTACAAATGAAATAAGATAGACTATGTTAATACGTTTTCAAATTTAGATTAAATAAAATGAAAGCTTTTCTGATATAGAATACTACATTTTTAAGTAGATAATATCATAGTTTATGCAGATGAGGAACTTTAGAAGACATTTAGATGTTTATTTAGATTTATGTTCAAAAGGCACTGACTCTAGATTTCCCTCAAACATTCAAGGAAAAGTCACATATCACATAAAGAGTACTAGAATATGAATAGATAATATGTTTCACAATTTGTTTTATAAATTAACAACAACTCATATCAAAGACTAACAAATGAAAAATTAATTCCCATTGTATTAGGAAATCTATATTGAAGATAGAAAAATCCAATGATTAGAAAATCCAATGATTATTTTATTATATTTCAAAATGTATTTGATTAAATCTATATTAGTATACTAGGGATGCTGTAACAAATATCACAAACTGAATGGCTTAGAACAACAGAAATTTATTATTTCACAGGTCTGGAGACTGGAAGTTCAAATTCAAGTATTGACATCATACTGAGTGGGCAAAAGCTGAAAGCATTCCCGTTGGGGTGATCAGACTCAACACTAGGTCGTGGGGGTGACGAAGTCCAGCAGAGTCAAAGGAATGAGAAAAAGACAGTTTGAGAGAGAAAGTGGGACCAGGGGCCATCGCGAGTGTGGAGGCTGCAAAGGCCCTGAGCTCTGGAAGGCCACGCTATTTATTGGTGCTCAAATAAAGAAACAGGTGGTGAGCTTGTGCGGGTTGAAAGGAAACGGTGTATGAAGTGAATGAGAAACATATGGCTACTTGAGATGATGGGAGTGCAAGAAGCAAGGAGCCAGCAAGTCTAGCAGACATGCAAGCTCCACCTCAGCTTCTCTTGCAACACTCAGCTTTTCTCCTAACATGCCCCCCTTCTCTTTTTTGTAAAAACTGCCACAGCTATCATTATTACTAGCATAAGGTGGCCCCTTTTTAAAATTAATTGAGCAAGGCAATTGCAGGCTGTGCAGCCCTTAAATGCTGGTGGGTTATCCAGCTTCATTTTTCTTAGCCCTTATTCAAAATGGAGTCACTCTGGTTTGAATGCTTCCTACATATCTCCCCTTTCTCTTTTATAAGAGAACCTTTAATTCTAGGGGTTGCGGAAGGATGAATGTTCGTCTTTTGTAACTTCTTCGTGCTGAATAGCGGCAATGATATTCTTGCCTACCTATCAGAGTCTCTTGTATTCAGGGTAGAAAGGAGTTCAATCAGAAAGCATTGGTCCGTTAAGCATCTATAGGTAAAACCTTGGTGTTCCAGCCGTTTCTCAGCATGGCTCGTACTGGGGGAACCCGGCACATGGTTGGGATGTAATGGTCCTTCCAGTCTTCTGTTCTATGATCGTACACACTTTGAGGGCACTTACATGGTTTATCTCCTACAAAAACACAAACATACCTTCACCTCTATGTTAGTAAATCTACTGAAACAGAAGCAAAAACTTTTGTGGCTGTAGCCGGGAGGCATGCCATTGCTGAAGCATTTGTAACTTAGCTTGTGCTTCTTTCGTTAATTGCCATGGGATAAAACTGTTGATAATGAGAAGCAGGCCCCTTCTAACAGAAGGCACAGAGAAAGCAAATTGAGGCTTAAAAGCAATCCTTAAATCTTCCATTTGCACTGTACAGGTGAGTCTACTAGATGCTGTGGTTTATGATAGATCTTCAGATGTTTGGTGGGCACCCACACAGGCACCTGATTGTCACCTGGAGAGACACAAGCAAATTATCCTTCTTATAAAATTATTTTTCTTTTTTCCTAGCTGTTTGTATGTGCATTCCTTCACCATATATCTTGTCCAGCCCTTCTATTTTCCTTTTGTCCTGTCAGGTGTTGTTCAGCTGCAGTCACGGGTTGATCTTTTTGTAAATTTTAAAAAATTTAATGTTAATAAAGCTAAATGCAATTGCATATGTGGTGTCTTATATTCCTGGTTCCTTCCTTTTTGCTTTTGTATTTGAGTTTTTAAAGTATGATTAGCTCATTCCACTGTTGCTTGTCCTTGTGTGTTATATGGAATACCTGTAGCATGGGTAATAGTCCATTGTAGGAAAAATGTAGCCATGCTTTACTACAGTATCCTGGGCCCTTATTAGTTTTAATTTTGGGGGGAGTTCCTGTAACTGAAAAGCAAGCTGAAAGATGTCTTTTAACATGAGCTGTGGCTTCCTGTTTGACATGTGGCCTAGATAAAATGTGAATAGGTATCTACTGAAACATGAACAAAGGACAATTTTCTAAAAGCAGGAATATGTGTTGGATCCATCTGCCAGATGGAATTTGGAGATCAACCTCTAGGGTTAACTCCTGTTCCTTGATGTGGCAGGTGCAGGACTTGGCAGGCAGAACAGTGTTGCACAATTTCTTTACCTTGTTTTAATGATAGACCATATCTTTTTCTAAGGCCTGCAGCATTAAGATGGGTTAAAGAATGAAACATTTGTGCATCAGCAAAGGATGCAGACACCAATGCATCTGCCCTTTGATTAAGTTTACTCAAAAGGCCAGGGAAGTTAGTATTTGCTCTTATATGACTGATATAGAAAGGTGAATGCCTTTGTTATACTGCTTGCTTTAAAGAATGAAATAAAAGATCAAGTTGTTCTTTGGACAGGGAGCATTTACCGTTAAGGTTAGAATCACCTTGTAAACTAGAAAAGAGGTGAGACATAGCATAGGTAGGAATGCCTAAAGTTGGACGAATCCAATTAATGTCATCTAATAATTTTTGAAGGTCATTTAAGGTGTTTAAATTATCTTTTTGAATTTCAACCTTTTGAGGCTTAATAGCACTTTGTTCTACCTTCATTTCTAAATATTGAAAGGGAGTAGAAGTTTGGATTTTATCGGGTGCTATAACTAAACTTATCACATTTATAGCCTGGTTTAACTGTAGCACAATGTTAATTCGTCTTTAGTCTCAGCTGCACACAGAATATCATCCATGTAATGGATTATATAACATTTTTTGAACTGTTCTCTAACTGGCTTAACAGCTTCCCTGACATAAGTTTGACAAATAGTTGGGCTATCTAGCATGCCTTGTGGTAGTACCTTCTAATGGTATTTGTCTGCTGGTTCTTTATTATTTATGGTGAGAACAGTAAAAGCAAATTTTTCCTAATCTTGGGCAGCTAAAGGAATGGTAAACACGCAATCCTTTAGATCTACTACTATGGGAGGCCAGTATTTTGGGGTCATTGCTGGGGAGGGCAGCGTTGGTTGTAGCATGCCCATGGGTTGAATCACAGAATTGACAGCATTTAGATCTGTTGACATTCTCCATTTCCTTGATTTTTTGTTAATGATATATGCAGGAGAATTTCAAGGGGAGAAAGTAGATTCTATATGTCTCTTTTGGAATTGTTCCTGCACCAGTTCTTTTAAAGCCTCCAGTTTTTCCTGTTTCAGCAGCCATTGCTCCACCTAAACTGATTTGGCAGTTAGCCAAACAAGAGGAATGGGAGCCCAGAGGGTCAACAATGGCTGCTCCTAAAAATGACACCTCAATCCTGTCTGATCTGTTTGCCTTTTTAATTCTAAAACCTTTGATTGATCATTTTTATCTTTTCCTAGTCCTTTTCCCAGGTGATAGCCTATATTTTTCATTATTTGTTTATTATTATTACTATATTGATCTGCAGGAATAGATATTTTAGCATCGTATTGTTGCAATAAGTCTCTATCTAATACATTGACAGGAATAGGTGCAATGATAGGCTGAATTGTCCATTCCTGACCATCCAGCATTTGACATGGTAAAATTAAAGAACTTTGAAAAACTTGTGAGGCAGTCCTTACTCCAACAATACCAGTGGGTGCTTTCTGCTTAGGCCAGTGCCGGGGCCATTGATTTATAGCAATAATAGAGACATCAACTCCAGTATCTACTAGTCCTTTAAAATCTTTTCCTTGAAAAGTTATTGTGCAAATAGGTCATTTGTCAGACACTTGAAGAACCTAATACACAGCCTTTCCTGCTGGATTAGTACCACCAAAGCTTCCTGTTCTTTTCACTGTGCTACTTCCTAGTTTCATGTAAGGTAACAGCAACAACTGAGCAATTCTTTCTCCTGGGGAGGCAGACCACGGGGTTGAGGAACTAATAACTAATTGAATTTCTTCAGTATAATCAGAGTCAATTATTTCCATATGTACAGTAACACCTTCTAAACTTAGACTAGACCTTCCAAGTGATAGATCAAATGTTCCTGAGGGTACGGGTCCCCTAACTCCTGTGAGGACCTTCTTTGGTGGCTCACTAGGAAGTAACGAGATGGGAATTGTGCTGTAGAGGTCTACAGCAGCACTGCTTGCTGAGACAGGTGACAATTGTTGTATATTTGTAAGGGCACTGGCTGTGCTGAGTATGCCTCGGTTCGTTGAGGGGCTCAAGGTGGGTCTCTCTTCCTAGTTCCTGAAAGAGATTGTCCATCTTTGCTAAATTTAGAATGACACTGACTTGCCTAGTGATTGCCTTTCTTAAACCGGGGGCATACACCAGGACTTTTCTGTTGATTGATGGTAGTAGTTTTTGTCTTTTTATTTCCTTTTCTACATTCCTTTCTTGTGTGTCCAAATTGCCCACAATTAAGGCAAGAGCCTGAGATATGGGGCATATTTTTTCTTACTCTTAATCTAGCCATAGCCTGAGCTAAAAGAGTAGCCTTATGTAAGTTACCTCCAATGCCATCGCAAGTCTTAATATATTTAGTTAAATAAGCCTTCTCTCTCAGGGGTCTAATAGTAGTTTGACGCTCTGCATTAGCATTATTGCATGCAAGAAGCTATATTACAACATCCTGAGCCATTTTATCGTTTATGGCTTTATACACAGCCTCTTGGAGCTGAGCAATAAAATTAATATATGGTTTTTTAGGTCCTTGTGGGACAGAACTGAAATAAGGATATATTTTCCCTGTAACATTTATCCTTTTCTATGCCTGTAAGCACACAAAGCACAGCTGAACAATGGCAACATCCTTCATTACTGCTTGATTCTCTAATTGACCTCAATTAGGGCCAACTACTATTAACTGATCAAAGAAAAGAGGCACAGGAGGCTGCACTTGTATGTTTTCCTTTGCCTGAGTTTAAGCTTCATCAGCCTACCAGGTTTTAAACTGCAAGTACTGACATGGAGTGAGAACAGATTTTGTTGACGTATCCTAATTATATGGTATTAATCCATTATCAAGAGCCATATTTTTTAATAAAGTTTGCACAAAAAGAGAGTTTGATCCATATTGACTAAAGGCTTGCTTAAATTCTTTAGTAACTTAAAAGAAAAAGCAGCCTAATTAGCTATATTCTGTCCTCCTTGCTGGATTATAGTAATGGGAAATTGCCATGCTTCAAGGTCTCCCTTGGCTCTAGCTTTTTGAATAGAATTTTGTACAGCACCACCAATTGCTCCAGGTTTTAATGTTACAACTATAGGAACAGTAAGTTTTACAGCTAATTTATTTCCTCACCATTAAGGGGAGAGAGAGGAGGTGGCCATTCACTTAATTCAGCAGGTGGAGCCGATGGGCTAGTAAAACATACTTTTTAAAGTTTTCCTTTCGTTTCTTTAATCTCCTCTGGTAGCTGTTCCTCACACTCAGAATTTGAAGTTAGTTTTTTATACTCATCCTCCTCTTTCTCATCTGAGTCTGCCTCATCATCTATTTGAAATAGCTCAAGGGTTGCCTTTATTAGCACCCACATTGACCAAACAGAAACTGGAATTTCTGCTCCATCTTTATACGCCTTTTTAAAATCTCTTCCAATTCTCTCCCATTCATCCAACTTCATAGTCCTTTGTTCTGGACACCATGGGCAAAACTTCTTTACTGTACTAAAGACTGTTAACAAATTCTGAGTACTTTCACTCCCCCTCTTTGTAATAAATGCCTTAAGAAATTTAAACAAGCAGAATGTCTGCTTTCACTTTGTCCCATTGTTACCCTTGTTCTTCTGAGCGCTCAGTTTTCCCACCAAGTCCTTTTAGACATCCTCAGGTGTCTTTTGATGATGTGTCACACACTCTAGCATTCCTTCACCGGGGTCTTTGTTGCCCCATGTTAAGAGCCAGGAAAGTTGGAGTGATCAGACCCAACACTAGGTCGTGGGGGTGATGAAGTCTGGTGGAGTCAAAGGAGTGAGAAAGACAGTTTGAGAGAGAAAGTGGGAGCAGGGGACCATCGCGAGTGTGGTGGCTGTGAAGACTCTGAGCTCTGGGAGCTGACGTTATTTATTGGTGCTCAAAGAAATAGGTGGTGAGTATGTCTGGGTTGAAAGGAAATGGTGTCTCAAGTGAATGAGAAACATATGGCTACTTGAGATAATGGGAGTGCTAGAAGCAAGGAGCCAGCAAGTCTATCAAACATGGAAGCCTTGCCTCAGCTTCTCTCCCATCACTCAGTTTTTATCCCAACACATTCCCCTTAAGAACAGGAATAAAATAGGGATGCCTGTTCTTACCACTCCTGTTCAACAAGTCCTAGCCAGAGTAATCAGGTAAGAGAAAGAGATAAAAGGCATCAAAATAGGAAATAAAGTCAAATTATCTTTCTTCACTGATGATATGATTCTATACATAGAAAACCCTAAAGACCATGCTAAAAGGTTCCTAGAACTGATAAACAACTTCAGCAAAGTTTCAGGATTAAAATAAAATCAACAAACAAATAGAAGTAACATTTCTGTACACCAAAAATGTTTAAACTGAGAGGTAAATCAAGAATGCAATCCTGTTTACAATAGCAACCTCCAAAATAAGATAAAATAAAACAAGAATATGTCTAACCAAGGAGGTAAAGGATATCTAAGAGGAGAACTACAAAACACTGCAGAAAGAAATCATAGATGACAAAACAAATGGAAAACCATTCCATGCTCATGGATTAGAAGGATCAATATTGTTAAAATGGCTATACTGCCAAAAGCAATCTACACATTCAACACTATTCCTATCAAACAACCAATGTCATTTTTCACAGAATTAGAAAAAAAATTATTCTAAAATTCATATGGATTTTTAAAGAGCCCAGAAAACCAAAGGAAACCTAAGCAAAAAAGAACAAAGTTGGAGACATCACATTACTTGACTTCATACTATACTCTAAGGCCACAGTAGACAAAACAGCATGGTACTGATATGAAAACAGACACAAAGACCAATGAAACAGAATAGAGAACCCCAAAATAAACACATGCACATACAGCCATCAGCTTTCCCAGGGTAACATGAAGAGAGCCAAGCGGCTTGTGCACATTACACTGTGGGAGAAAAACCCAAGCTCAAGAAACCCCAATTTGTATTATGGGAAGTTCACTTGGCTGTACCTTTCCCCAGAGAGAGAAATTATCTACATTATACTAGACAGCAAATAAGTCTTTCCTTTGTTCCAGAAGGAGGTACTGGTTTTCTATTCCAAGGCTGTTTTCTATACAAACATGCTTGAAAACAATCATTTGGAACAAGATAGTCAGTGTCCATACATGCAAAATGTGCAGAAATTAAACAGACCCAAAAATTGTTTCTCTACCAATTTCTATTTTTTAAAAATCATATTTTCCCCATTTAATATGCTTTTAATATGTGATTATATCCTGAAATTGTCTTAGCAATTACCCCCACTTCTGAGTCCAGAAGGATACAATAAATTTAATTTAATTTAATTTAGTAACACTTCAAATTGTAGTGATTCTAATAGGAGAGCTAGTTTGTAGCATAAAGAAAAAATAATATTATTAGGTGACACATATAAATAATGCTAGTCACCATTTGTAAGTGTCATGGTAAGTACAGTGATTACTTTGTTTTTTTTTTTTTTTGGACTCTTTTTTATTTTATTTTATTTTTTCCATAGGTTATTGGGGTACAGGTGGTATTTGGTTACATGAATAATTTACTTAGTGGTGATTTGTGAGATTTTGGTGCACCCATCACCCAAGCAGTATACACTGCACCCTATTTGTAGTCTTTTATCCCTTGCCCCTCTCCCTATAAAATAATAGACAAAAAATAATGGGTTTAGAATAAATGAGCTCAAGTAAATTGTCAAATGTATGTGGGATAAGTGGAATCAGTTTCTGAGAAAAAGCAAAAAACTCAACAGAAATGCTCATAAAGCATCATCCCTTCATGGCTGGAGCTGCCAGGACACCAGAACACCAGGGTCAGCCAGGGACATTTTGTAGAAGTCCTAGATGTACTAACTGCTCTGTGAATACACAGAGATATAATTATAACTGTACCTGCATGTAAAGATGAGAAGAAGGCATTGGTCATAGTGGCAACTACCTCAGGAGTTACAAAGCAGACGTGGTTCCAGGACAGTATATGTCAGGGCAGAGGTGCCCTTGGAGGCTATTAGGAGCTGGTCATGGCACAGGCATTGTAAGTCAGATGGTCTCATCACTTTCATTGACAAAACCAAAATTACTTTTGCATCAGCCTAATACAATGGCCTGGCAAGAGCACAGAAAAAGTCCCTGTGCTGTTAGGTGGGGGCCTCTGATGCAGCACAACTCCTTCATCCCCTTCTCCAAAACCCCCTCTTCCAATTCCACTGAAGAGAAAATCTGATGGACGTCCTGTAAGCAGGCTCAGATATATCTGCTATTTAAAGAAGCAGTGGTAGAGGTGATTCACAAATCCAAGCCTACCAAATACACCATAAATAGGTTACATGTTATTATTTTTTTTTTTGAAATTAGGGGTCATGATGTGAAAGTTATCAGAATCAAAACTGTCATTAATGTTTAAAAAGAAAAGAAAAAACCCAGACAAAAAAATTCAGAGAAGGCCTCAAAGAGAGGGTTCTTACGCTTCTAGGCCTGATAACAAAAACAAAATACCACGAAAACTACAATCTTGCACAAAGGCCGTAGCAACCTTACACAAAAAATACTTCTGTGGGGACATCTATCCAGCAACCACCTGCCCAACCTACAACTGACATCGACCTTGTTGTCGATCTTTATAGTCAAAGATAACTGTGTCAAAACAATTATACAAGCCTCTTCATTTTTCCTTTATTTTTTTCCTACTCCCCCATACTTCCAGGTTGATCATTTTTCTTTTAAAAACCTTGTCTCCTTTACCTATTTGAATCTACATAGTTTACTCTGTCATGCATATTCCCATTGCAATGCCCTCCTCCCTAAGATATGTCTTTTTCCTTTAAAGAGCCTTTCTATGCTTGTTATTTAGGTTTACAACGAGAAGGGGTCTAAAGTATTTTTGTAAAATTGTTACTGTCTTCCCAGGAAAAAAATCACTGACTTTTACTGTTTACATTGACTTATTTACATTCCTGGGGATGAGGTATTAAATATTTCACAAATTTTCTTATTGACAAGATCCAAGTTTTCATGTGAGCAAAACTGAATATGCAAATTGATATGTAAATTATACTGCAGATAAAATAGCCAAGTGTTTCCTTGTATTTAATTTGTTCCACGTGAATATTGCATGTGTAAGATAATACACCGAGAAATTCTCAAGTTTAATGAAATGCTTTAATCAAATTCCTCACTGAATTTTTGATAGCGGTGCCTTTCTCGTTGTTTAATCCATCTTTAGAGTGAACAGGGCTGTCTAGGCCAAAGTCCTCACTTCTATCTAAATTGCCTGAGCTACAGAACTTTTTGAATTTATTATGTTGTCACAGGAAATTTCCTGTTGCTTGTTTAAAGGATTCTCTCTCAATATGATGCAGAATCCAAAAGCACTGAAGGGCATATATGCTGAGTTTCTGGTACTGAAGCTAAAGCTGTTGCCGATTTCTTGGAGAGCCTGCCGGAGTTAAACTTCATTTAAGTAATCATTAAAAGCTGCATTTATTCCCTCACTTGAAATTTTGATTTCACACTATTAGGACTAATCCTCTAAGTCTTTGCTAAGTTAAGTTTCTGCTTTTCTTATTGCTTGACTCTGATGATCTCTATACGCAACATCAATTGATGTAAATTAAAGTATATTCAGGGCAAGAGAGTTTCCTTAAATATTACTTTGTTATTCATACTAATCACAAAAGCACTCATCATAGAAAAACTTGTGAGGATTCAAATATAGGAAAACACTTTTTCTTTCTAAGGTATAATTCTGTAAAGAAATTCACCTTAATTTGAATATATATGGGAAAATCTCCTTGTTCACTAATATTCTATATTCACTCAGTTTTCTTCCCTCATAGACCAGCCAGCTCACTATTTTTCTCCGAATGATGTGCACCTCTCCAGAGTTCAGGCTATCTGCATACCTAATTTTTCCCACAGATTAATTACTGTTCTGAATTGCAATGAATTCAATTCAAGGTGATGTCATTTATAAAGAGTAAAGAGTGCAAATATATACTGCACGAGGGATCTTAGAAATCACATACATGGTTCGATCCATAAGCTCATGTGAGCATGCAATGTCAACTTTTTTCATGTCTTTTTAAATCCACTTAAATTCTATTTTAAGCCACCATCTGTCTGTGCTGTTAGGGCAGTCAGCCTCAAATCATTTTAAGATGCTCCCCCCTGAGTATTGCGATAGTGACAGAGATGTCACCAGTCATGTGTCCTAGGAAGCCAGCTCCGAGATGGAGATTCGCATGCAAGGAAGTTGAAATGGATATTCCCAACACCTGTGGAAGAGTGCCAGCAATAGGATTGGGCAGAGCAGGAAGTGGGCTGGAAGGCAATCACTATCATGGCCACAGCCCGCTCTTCAGGGACCCTGATGAGTTTACCTAATGACCTCAAATTGGAGCAAGGAAGCCAGGCCATTATATTTCTGTACCAAGCAGTCCTCGGATGTGGGATGCCCTGAGAAGGGACATGAACTTGGATGAAGGAACTTTACTGTGCTGTGAGTATTATTGCCAGGAGTCAGCTGTCAGCACTCCCAGGAGAGGGCGAATGATGCTTTCTTTAGTCACTGAGGAGGCATCTAGTGCCAGATCACGGCCTGGTTAAAAAGAGCCAGAATTTGGAGGATGGACGGTGGGTTTAACATTTGGGGCTTGACTTCTTGTCCTCACAAGCTGCTGCTGGCCTCTTCCTTGTCCACTTCTGTGAGGCCTGTTTAGGCCCACGAGCTTCCTGCTGCTTCTTTCCTGTATTTGGAATGCAAAAATATACTAGTAATTTCTCCCATGGTCCCTTCTGCTTAGACATATCCTTGTAGCTATTTTAAAGATGACGATTCCTTCTAGAATATTTCTAAACTGCCTAAGTCACCACTGCTCACCAAGAGGCCTTTGCTTCTTAACCGTGGAAAGGAACGTAGGAGTGTAGGGAGTAGATATTTTCTAACCTGGAAAAATCTCATTTTACCCTGTATAATTTTTCTTAGCAAATTCCTTCTTTGCACTTATTCCACAATCTTTCCAAATTCTCCCAAATGCTCAAGCTTTTAAAAAACAAAAGACAGAAATAATAGCAGGTTGTTATTTTTTCCACTAAATCTTTTCTTTCTATTCCTTTACATCAATGAGCTTAGAATAACTCTGCTCCTGGAATTGGGAAAGGGACTTGGGAAAAGAAAGAAAAAAAAACTCTCAAAGTTTAACATCACAAAACATTACAGTCACTGTTTTATTTATTTATTTATTTATTTATTTATTTATTTATGAAATGGAGTCTTGTTCTGCCGCCAGGCTGGAGTGCAGTGGTGGGATCTCGGCTCAGTGCAACCTCCGCGTCCTGGGTTCAAGCGATTCTCCTGCCTCAGCCTCCTGAGTAGCTGGGACTACAGGCATGTGCCACCACACTCAGCTAATTTTTGTATTTTTAGTAGAGATGGGGTTTTACCATGTCAGCCAGGATGGTCTTGATCTCCTGACCTCGTGATCCACCCGCCTTGGCCTCCCAAAGTGCTGGGATTACAGGCCTGAGCCACCGCGCTTGGCCTTGCTTTGTAATTTTTACATCATATATCCCCTGTGTTAGACCAAGAGCTTGTAAAAGCCAGAAGACACACACTATGTATAGTTCAATTAGAGATGTTTACTGATAAAACTGATTCTTCAATCTGAGGGTGGCATTTGTAGTTACAGTAATGTAGATGACAATCTAAGTTATGTTCTATAAACTGTGTCACTGACATCTCAATCTACAGCTAACTTTAATTTTTTAAAAGCAGAGGAGTGGGTTGTATAGGTTTAGAAATACATCCATTAAGCTCATTAAGTGAGGTAAATTCAAACCTTCACCTCATTGGAATATTTACCAAACTGACTATTCATTATCTAAAGGAGCCATACCAACGAGGTACTTTTTAAAATTCAAAACTATGTAAGGTTTTATTTCCTTTTTATACTGTTATGAATTGGATTGTAGAGGTTATAAGGTAAAATAAGATTACTTTTACAGTAAAATATACAACACATTGTCACAAGAGGGCAGCCTTTGAACATGAATTGCTTCGCAGGCATTCCTTGAAATTTTGAGACAGTTACTTTAATTCACACAATTAAATAAAACACTACTGAGGATCTAAGCAGCTAGTTTGACTTATGCATCTTGTTACTTTTTTATTACTGCTAATGGAAAACATAATCTATAAGGAAGGCAAGGGCTGAATTTGTTTTAGGTAAAAAGATAAATTTCTTTGGGTTGTAGCTTTCAAACATCAAGATAGTAGGTCAATGTCTAAATGAGTGTATCAAAATTCTCACACTAGCACATGTAAATCCACCTCTTATCTACCCAGAATTCTAACCAAGCAAAGGCAACTTGGAAGAACCAGACAAATGTAAGAGCCTAGGATACATACGTAAATGCCACTGGATTTTATGTTTTTAATTTTCAACCTCCCAAGTTTCACGAAGAGACATATTATTTGGAGACGTTGGTAAAGTGTAATTGTATGATGTCTTGACGTACGGTTGGTCTGGACCCCTCTCTGTCCAGTGGTTGCCCTCAACTGATTAGAGCCACCTCTCTAAAGATCATGCTTATGTCCATGGAGCAGTCCACAGCACTATAAATGACCTCCACCTTGCTCCAACTGAGATTTCTAGACTTACTGAATTGGAAAACACACAGGTGTTTTTTGCCTGGTCACTTGTGGTTTTACAACACTACCCCTCGCCCCACCACTGCCCCAGGTGATTTTGATGCCAGCCAAAGTGTGAGAACTACTGGCAGCTGCTATCAGAGAGCAACAGAGGCCCCGATCCTCTGTGTGATTTCAAGACCCGTATCTGCTTTTCAGCCATGTTGCCTTCTCCTTCTCACAGCTGAGCCTACTCCTCCTCCCTCACCACCTG
The DNA here is from genome assembly GCF_049350105.2 of Macaca mulatta. Classification (NCBI taxonomy): domain Eukaryota; kingdom Metazoa; phylum Chordata; class Mammalia; order Primates; family Cercopithecidae; genus Macaca; species Macaca mulatta. Next base: position 203,531,504 of record NC_133407.1, on the reverse strand, counting down.
TGGGCTATGCTTTGCTGTCTGTGTCCAGGATTATTCCTGACGTAAGGCACGTGGGGTTTAAGGAGCTCTCTCTTCAGTCTTATTTCTGCACCAACTCTGACAGATGTGTTCTAGTTGTAATCATGGGGCTACCTCCTTTTGTTTTCAGTCCTATGCTCTTTTTCTCTATCATATTCTACCTTGTAATAACTAAATCTTCAGGTGGGCAAGCTTCTTCCTCAATCAAATTTGTGTTTATGAGTTCCTGCTTTGGGGATTGGCCTAGTAATCAAGGTATTGCTACTGCCTTGAATTCTCAGACTGCATCCTTCTGTCTGGATTTCTTCTGAGTTTCTGGATCGTAAACCTTATTAGGGCCTTATTTTTCCTAGAATTGGAGCTCTCCTTTGTTCTTGCTACTTTAGTTCACCCAGAAAGGCATGATCTCTGCCTGAATTTCAAAGTGTTGGCTAGTTTAAATATCCTTTTGTGGGACTTTTGTCTTCTTGTGGGGTGATTTTTTCATCTTAGATACCATTGTTATTCCTTTTATCTTGAATGTAATTGAAATAGTTTTAATCTGTGCTACCAACACCAAGAATGCCTTTTATGAGATGGAGAAGGCAGGTCAGTCTCATAGCACGTGTCCCCCTCCATGTGTTGAATTTATGTCAGAGCTAGGCTCTTTCCAATTCGATTTCTCCCACCAAATTCCAGTGTTTATGTCCTAGGAGGTGCCCAGTAAATTCTAGAGTTGATACAAGCTGTAATTTTAGCAATTTAATTTAGAAATTAAATTAAGCAACTTAATTTGATTTCTCTAAAATTAAGCCCAAAACAAGTAGAATTAGATTGTATACAACCTAATCAACATTTTTTTTTTTTTTTTCCTGAGAATGACCAATATTTGGGCTTCAGTGACAATAGTTGTCCCCTAAACATTCATACTCAAAATCTAGGATCACCGGTACAATGTTGAATAGAGGTGAAGAACACACACATCCTTTTCTTGTCCTAATCTATGTGGTTTAAACATTTAGGATTTCACCATTAAATATAGTATTGTTTATGTGTTTTGTTGTGGATGCTTTCCATCACTTTGAGAAAATTTCTCTTTCTAGCTTACTGAGAGTTTTTTGTTTGTTTGTTTGTTTCTTTCTTTTTCTTTTTCTTTTTTTTTTTTTTTTTAAATCAGCAATAGATATTTCTCCAAAGAAAATATCCAAATGACCAACAGGTACATGAAACAATGCTCAACATCACTAATCATCAGGGAAATGCAAATCAAAACCACGAAGAGATAATTGCCTCAAACCTGTTAGACTGGTCTTATTAAAAGAAAAAGATAATGAGTGTTAACAATGGTGGGGAGAAATTGGAACACTTGTACAGTGTTTCTGGGAATGTAAAACTGTGCAGCCTCTATGGAAAACAGTATGGTGGTTCCTCAAAAAAATAACAAAGTAGAACTACTGTATGATCTAGCAATCTCACTTCAGGTTATTTATCTGAAATAATTGAAATTGGGATGATTCTCAGGCTCATTGCAGCATTATTTACACTATTCAAAATGTGGAAATAAGGTTAATGTCTATTGGCAGATGAATAGATAAATGTGGTATATTCATACAATGGAATATTATTCAGCTTTAAAAAGAAGAAAGCCCTGCAATATGCAGCATGGATGAACCTGGAGGACATTAATGCTAAGTAGAGTAAATCAGTCCCAGAAGGACAAACTGTATGATTCCACTTGTATGAAGTATCTAAGATAGCCAAATTCATTAGAATCACAGATTAGAATGGTGATAGCTCTTTAAGTGGAAATCGATTTTGCCTTCCTGGGTTTTGTAAAGTTTTGGTTTCAGGATTCTGACTCATAAAACAAGTTTGGCATTTCCCCCTTCTTTATTTCTGAAATAATTTAGAAATTTTATTTTATTTTTTAATGTTTGAAAGAATTTGCCAGCAAAACTCTTTGGATGTGGAGTTTCCTTATTTTTAAATTTTCTTTAGTTTTATGTTTTTATGTGCAGGTATTTGACAATTAATTTAATTACTTTAATAACAGTTACTTCCAATATTCCATTTAGTCTTGTGAGGTTTTTTGTAAGTTTTTTTTTCAAGGAATTGACCCTTTCATCCAAGTAATGAGAATTGCTATAAAATGTTTCACAATATTCCATTATCTTGTTAGTGTCTCTTGTGTCTACAGCTGCACAATCTCATTAATCCCTGATATTTGTAATTTGCATTTTCTTTTTCTCACAGAACTAATTTTGGCCATGTTAATTTTCCCCAATGTCTGTTTTCTGTCTCATTGATTTCTAATTTCTGTTTTATTTCCTTTCTTCTACTTGTTTTGGGCTTAATTTGCTCTCTTGTTTTAGATTTTCTTTTTAAGGTAGAAAATTAGTTCATTTGTTTTGAACTTCTCTTTTTTAGAACAAGTATTTATACAAAAAATTTATTCTAGGTTTGCTTAACTTTATCCCACACATTTTGATATAGTATATTTTTATTTGTATTCAGTTCAATGTATTTTAAGGTGTTTCTTGTGATTTCTTCCTTGAGCTAAAGGGCATTTTAAGGTGTATTTAAATCTTTCAATAGTGTAGACTTTTCTGGACAGCTTGTTTTACCCATTTCAACTCATTTTCATTATGGTCAGAAAGCATACTTTCTATAAAGTGTTTTGAAACTTCTTGAGAGATATTTTGTGGTCTATAGTCTACTGATAAATGTTTCACGTGTAGTATAATAGAACATATATTCTACAGTCTTGGTCAATATTGATTCGGTCAAGCTGTTGTCAAAATTATTTCATCTTAACTTTCTTTAGTTATTCTATCAGTTAGCAATATAGCATTATGTCTTCATAACTACTTGACATTTTATCATTATGAAATAGCCTTCTGGCGTAATATTGCTTGTTTGGAGATCTATGTTTTCTTATATTAATATGGCCACATAAGATTTCTTGTGATTGTTGTTTCTATGGTATATTTGGAAATTTTACTCTCAACTTATCTGTACCATAATATTTGCCATGCAACTCTTATAGGTACTTTTATTATCCAGCTGGACAATCTGTGTTTTATTTGGAGTGTTTAAATTACATTTGAAATAATTATTGATAAGGTTGGATTTAAGCTTACTATTTTGCTCTTTATGTTCTACTTTTTCCATCATTTTTTCCTCCACTGTTCTTTCTTTCATGGCTTTTTATATTAATTGAACAATATTCAGTGTTCCCTTTTAATTCCTTTATTGGCATTTTAGAAGAATATCTTCATATGATGTGATGGTTCTCTAGGGATTATAATAAAAATCCTGGGCTTATCGCCCTCCACTCAGTGTTAATACTCAATGTTTTCATGTAACATAAAGAAATATTGCAGCAAAATTGTTGCATTTAGTCTCCTGTCAGAGCTATTAATTTAGAATATTTTACTCTACATGCATTATCAATAGTACACTTAATTTTTTATTGAAACCATCAGTTGTTTGTTATAAAACTGAAAGAAAAAAACCCTTAATTTTTCATGTTTATGCACATGTCATTCCTAGAGCTTCTCCTCGCTTCCTGTAGGTCAGAATTTCCATCTGTTGTTATCTTTCTTTAGCCTAAAAAATTTTCATTTGCATTTCTTGTATTTAGGTCTGCTAATGACAAATGTTTGAAGCTTTCTTTTCTCTGAATAAATCTTTATTTTCTCAATAATTACTTTTTCTAGTTATAGAATTTGGAGTTGACAGGTATTGTTTTTTATTTTGAAGATGTAGTTTCATTGCTTTTTAAACTTTGTCATTTCTGATGACAGGTCATCTCTCTATTTGTTTCCATGTATGTAAATTATTTTCTCTATCCCTTTAGCTACTTTCAAGATTTACTCTTTTTTTGCCCAGTGGTTTGACTATGGTATGTCTACATTTGGTTCTCTTTATTTTTATTCTGTTCTTCGAGTTTCTTGAATCTGTAAGTTGATATATGCTGACAATTAGGAAAACTGTTGGTCTTTACTTTTTCAAATAGCTTTTTCTGTCTCATTTTCTCCTTCTCTACTCTTTCTAGGACTCCAATTATGTTAGTTCTATACTGGTCCTATATTTATTATTTTTCTTCCTCTGTATTCTTAACTGTATTGGGAAATTGTTCTTGATCTGTTTTTAAGTGTACTGATAGTTTTTTCTGCCATCTTTAATTTACTGGTATGTGCATACAATGGCATTTTTATATAAGATATTCTGTCCCTCAGTTCTAAATTTTGTTCCATTATTTCTTTATAGTTTTTGCTTCTTTGTCAAGATTCTCCATATATTCACTCTTATGACCATCTATTTCTTAAATCCTTGAAGATGCTTATAATAGCTTATTTTAAATTTCTTATCTTCTAATCCCAGCATGTGGGCTATTTCAATGTCTTAATCCATTGTTTACTTTTTTCTTATAAATTATATTTTCCTGGTTCTATGTCTAGGCATGTTAAATTATATGTTAGATTATGTGGATGATATTTTGTAGAGATAGGTTCTTTTATTTTCCTTTGAAGAGTGACTCTGTTCTAACATTAGTCTTCTTTCTGTAGTCAAACACCAAATTTCCACTCCTGAGCTACATGCAGTGGTTGAAATCTCTGCTCTGTACTAGCAATTTAGCTGTTGTTTTCCGCTGGATTCTATGGAGTCTCTTTTTATGAATGTGCAATGTAGCAGCCATCATATATCTGAATGAAGTTTAAGTGCTGATTTTAGATTTTTACTCAGTGACAGTCTCCTCTGTGACTTTCCCTTGTGTGAAATTTCCTCCCATGTCACTCAAATTTCCCAGTTCTTCTTTTGTGTCAGCTTGGAAGTCTGTACTCTTATTCCTCAAACCAGTAAAACTCACCGCTTTACTTGTAGACATCCAATTTTGCACAGCCCGGGGAGTGTCATCAGGTGTAAAGTTGCATTAATGCAAATTTAAATCATTGCAATTTTCTTTATTCAATGGTCAAATACTTCGTCAGTGGTTGAATATTCTACTATTTCTTCCTATTTTCTGTTTCTCATTACCATCAAATATATATATATATTTTTAGAGTTTATGTTTTTTTCCTCTGCATTTGAGTTAGACATGAGCTACTACCACATTTTGTAATTCAAACATTTGTCTAACAATGTTTAAAAAAAACTCTTTATTTGGAGGGAATTCTCAAATTTCTAAATACTCTGCGAACATTAGGATCAGGGCTCAAATTCCCAGGTTCCCTTGTAACCGGATGTGCATATGAAACATGGCCTCAGCTAATTAAGCATACCGACATATTTGAAAGTAAGAAAAGTGTTAAGATGCACCGTAGAGATCATTTTAGTGGATGTGAGGATGGAAAAAAAAAATAACCAGCTTTCACTGGTGAACTTTATCTTCAGTTGTTTTCCTGTAGATAAGTGGCTAATTTACTGGCGTAGAGGTGGAATTGGTGTGTTGGTAACAATTGATTTGATGATAATGTGCTTTTGTCTTTTTAAAAATTGCTAATCCACCATTGTTTCTGGTCCTGTTTTATAATTATGCAGTGTATAACCTCTCATGTAAAATTTAGTTCTTCCTTTGTTTCTCAGCTTAAACTGGCTTTTGATGAGCAGTTTTCACCTTCAAATGAAAGAAATGGCTTTGGTTGATGTTAGAGCAAAATAACAACAAGAGGCTATTAAAGAAATAAGTTTGTCATCTTGTAACATTACATAAATAAAACTTTGAAAATTCAACAATTCTGTTTTATAACAAAATAGAAAGTTTCTACTGTTTTTCATTATTTTCAAAGCTATATCATTAAGTGAAATTTCTGCCTCATGGAAGATTTTTAGAACTATGTAATAATAACATACAGATCATTAGGAGAGAAATGAATAAAGACTGAAAGAAGTAAGCACTGTGTGGTAATGTAGATGGTGCACAGTTGTGTGCATGGAGCTCTAATACATTTTACCATGGAATTTATACAATAAATGTTAGTTTCCTGTGAACCTGCTAATTAATATGACTTTCACAGACATTTCATTAACCTAAACAGTTTAGGTTTCCAGTAGATAGACTGCATGTATTCTCATCTTTAACCTTTCCATAATGTTCCCTAATTACAGACGTCATTGCTTCTTAATAGCAAAAGAACAGCAGTAGCTTATAAAGTTATATTATTTGTTTTTTACTAATATGTGAAGTGATTTTGTCTTTCATTTCACCTCTAGAGCTAATTATGTATTCTAGGTTAACAAAAATTCCAGATCACACCATCATTAGTTTAAACTTTACAATGAACTCATTATTTCCATTTATTACTAGCCTGCATTATAGCAATATTTAGCTAATGGATTCTCAAAATATTTCTTGAAAGGTGAAAGAGTACTTCAAGTAAATGGTGTAATTAATTTATTTATCAGAATTTTAAATTAAGTGTTCTTTTTAATCTCAAAGGGATACCAGTGAAGTTAGGGTGTAAGGACTCCCTGGTTAATAAAATGGCAAGAATTAAAAAGGATTATTATATTTTTCCTCATAATATGATGGCTCTAATTTTTTAAAACAGTAGAAATGTTTAATTTTTAAAAGCTGCTAGTGTCTATTTTATTCAAAGTTGTGAACTCTTCAGTTCAACTTGTTGTTTGAAATTTGAGCAGCTTTTCTTGCTCTTGTTCAGTACATTTATTAAACAGTCCAGGCAGGCCTCCAGAGTTACATATATGTATGTGGCTATGTGTGTATATATACATAGAAGCACTATGCAGTACAAATAGCACATAATCAATTTACATAAGACTTTTGCTTTTGATGAAAATTCTTCTAAAAGTAAATATAAATTAATAACATATGGCGCCTACAAAAATTGTCTAATAGGTAAGCAGGCAAAGATAATCTGTGAACAAAAAGTTTGCTAAAACATACTTTTTTTACATGTAATAACTTTATGTTGAAGGATTTCCAGAAATATATAATGTTATAGGGCACTTATCCTGAGACACATGAAGGAGACAAGGGATAGAGCTAGGATGGAAGTGAAAATAAAGGACAAATAGAGATAGATACTTAAGTGGAAATGTTTTTAGAAGAAAATCATCAGACAGGTGGTAATTTTAAAACATGGCTTTTCCAGGCAGCAAATTTTCTGAATGTATCACAAAAGAAGATAAATCATGTGTCTATGTAGATCATGACAATGAAATAAACAATAAAGGTTACTTATTGGAATATTGAAAGTGGTTGATAATAAATAAATTATTTATATTTATGATAAAAGCCATAAACTTGATTTTTAGGGAGTTCAACGACTTCCTGAAAATATCCTCTCACAGATTTTCTCAGTGTCTAGTTGGCAAAAGCACAGCTCCAAATAGCGATTTCTATCAACGCCTACAGAACATTTACAGTTCCACTTCTGAAAGTTTCCATTTCTACTGACCTTACAAATTTGTAAAATGAATGCCCACTAGGACAAAATATTAAGTGATAAAATTAATTGGATCCTACAAGTGAAAATCTAGGCAAGAAAAATCTTCTTCCTTCTTAATGAATGATTTTTATGTCTCTTCATTCATGTCCTTCTAGGTAGGGCAACACTCTGGAGACCTTCTTTTGAGGCATTTCTCCACCAGAATAAGTGTGATGTATGATTAATTAGTCCACCCACGGGGGGCTGGTGAAATTAAATTGGCAGTTATTTCCTTACTGGCATATCTTGGAGTAAAATTAATCTAATAACAGCTTTCATAAGCGAGCATAAGCTTAAAAGACAACATTTTTCATTCAACTTTACCAAACAAAGTGCAAATTTAGGTCTGCATTTGTGAAATTTGGTTGTGTGTGGATTGTACAGTGAAGGTACCAATGGACGATAGTTGCTCATCAAGTAAGTTTATACAAAAGCTTTGGGACAAGTCCAACTCTAGATAAAATGGTAAAGTATTTCATGCTTGTGTTCAGAGTTTCTTTTTCTCTCTCCAAGATAACCCACATCTCAAAAGACATATGGGTTGTGGGTAGAACTTCCTAAAATTGCTGGTGGGAAAAGTGCCGCACATAAACATACTTTACTAGCTTGCATTTCTGTTGGTCTCACAGGCAACAATTGCAATCCTGTATGTTGTTCTATCGCCACACACTCCTGTTCATAGAAAGACCAAGTACCATACCTGGGTAAGATGTGTGCAGGTCACAAGATATGTCTAAATATGTTCACCAAGAGGTTTATTATTTTCACAGTGGCATTCACTACATCAGTTATCGATGTAACAATAATCAAGGAATAAGCAGGGAATAAACTCTTTATCAAAGTTTGGAGTCAATCCCAATTTAGATCACTGAAGCACATAACTATAGATAAGGTCACTCAAAAGCACAAATCTAGGTTATAAATATTCAGTAGTATTTTATATGCATTTAGCAATTTGAGTGCTGGGAAGTGTAGCCCAGAAAATCAACAGACATGGAACTATTAAAGAGGCGTGCATGGCACCTGCACTTTGAATCTCTTCAAACTCAGGTTAAACAGGAGACACGGTGTCTCATGTATACCGCAATAACCCTTCCTCATTGCCTTTTTATCTACAAACTCACCCTTTTCAGTGTTATCTAGATGTCTGAAGGTATGAATACCCTTGATCTTGGTAAAAAATGGTGCCACCCCTCAGCAAAATGTCACCGATTGGTGTCTATGTCACCTCACTGAGTTAGCCTTTTGTGTTGTTGTGGACCCGAATGACAATGTTGACATAATCCAAACCAGTAGTTGGAAAGTTAATGTTGGATGCTTCTGTGACAGTTGATGGAATGACCTGAAATCAAATGTGAGGCAGTGGAGACTCAAGAATGCTATTCAGGCAGTTAGTGATCTGTGGAGACACTACGTGAAATATCTAGAAGAGACTGTAATCTTGCAACTATGCTTGTATGTGTTTTTTGACATAAAGGTATAAGCAATGGCAGTTTTCCAAGACCAATATTTTTTCTTTTGAAACGGTAAATTTTGAAGATTAACTGGTTAGTATAATCCCATAAAATAAGAAAGTTTGAGTCCTGTGAACTGTGTTTTTGGCTAAAGTTGTGTTTTATGCTAAATCATCATTTACTCCTTGTATGATTTTTCTTTTTTGGGGGGGACGGAGTCTGGCTCTGTGGCCCAGGCTGGAGTGAGCGGCGCCATCTTGGCTCCCTGCAAGCTCCGCCCCCCGGGTTCCCGCCATTCCCCGGGTTCCCGCCATTCCCCGGGTTCCCGCCATTCCCCGGGTTCCCGCCATTCCCCGGGTTCCCGCCATTCCCCGGGTTCTCGCCATTCCCCGGGTTCCCGCCATTCTCCGGCTTCCGCCTCCCGAGGAGCTGGGACCACAGGCGCCGCCACCGCGCCCGGCTCATTGCTTTTTAAGATTAAGGGCAAAATCAAAGCTGCTCCCCTATATTACATTCATGAATCAAAATGATTAAAGCAAGCTATTTACTTATTAGAAACACATACTCCAAATTTAGCATCTAAGACATGACAGCCTTTCAAGAGACATCAATTTACTTTTTAGTGTCTATAGCTGTATTTGTATTCATGTTATTGGTGTCCATAATATTTCATTAGATGTTCTGGCTAACTTGATAAATGAAAATAATGTATATGATAAGGAGAGCAACCCAGGCCTCCTGGAGGGCCCCTTACAACTCAGCTGGTGTTAGCAGAAATGCCTGGGTGTGATCAGCAGAAAAGTGTAGAGCAGTGTTTCAGGCAGAGGAGTATGTATGCCAATCCGGGGAGCAAGGTAGGTGGAGGCCACTTAAAAGTTCAGGTATGTGATTACACGTTTCTGTTTAGGTTTCTACTGAGAGGAAATATAACACTCGGTGATTGTTTTCTCCGTATGTCTCTGGCTGTTTTGTCACAACCTTTACGTAAAAGCTGCTACCAAACACAGGGTTATCCAAGATCTGTGGGTCATCTTCAATGTTTGCTTTTCCCCCAACTCCTAACACGTTTGATTCCCTTTGTAACTTTCTCCCCTATTTCTCCTTTCAACCCGTTTTCTCCAACCGCACTGAGTTAGTGAGTCTCCCTGTATACTCTCATACCCTGTTTCATCTCTCAGCGCCCTTGACCTAAAGAGATCTCCTTTTTCTACTCTTATACGCATCTCATTCCCTAATTTATTTCTTTTTGTTTCTCTCTATATTTTTTATTCTTTTAGGCACAGCTCATGTCTCGTGACTTTCAAAAAGCTTTTCTTCTGATATTCCCAGCTTGAATTAGGTGCATCCTAATCCGTTTCCTTAGACTTACCACTCTGCATATTATTTGCTTGCAATCTCTTAGGCTAGGAATTAGCTCCTTGTAGTCAGAGGCCAGAATTTATTTACTCTTAAATGTCCATAATGCCTGACACAGGATCTATTCTCATATACCAATTGTAGGGCTGTAATTCCTGAGAACATATGTATATTGTAGTGACTCATAAAGGCTTGAAATAAATTTTAAATATGATGAATTGAGGAAGTCCATGACCTTGACCTCTCCATGTAGAAGAAAAGCAAGAGCAGATGAAGAAGTTATACAGGATACCTGCAATACCAGAAGAATATAGTCAGAGAGCAATACATTAATCCTAGATTTTTAGATGTGAAGAAGTTCTGAGAAATATTTAAAGACATGACTCTAGAAATGAGTACATAACAGAGACCAGTTTCCAGAGTCAGAGCTTTTAAGAGTGAAGAAATTGCATTGCAGGGAGAAGGGCTGTTGTATACTTAACAGAAATTGTCATTAAATGGAAGACTAAGCAAGAGGCTGATGATCTGTGGATGAGAGACGCAAAAAAGTGTGGAGATAGAGGTAGATGACATAATCTTCAAAGAAGATATTTTTGTGCCAGGAAGAAAGAATAGGTCTAGAATGTAATAAAAGATAAATAGGTAACTACATTGTAATGTGGTCTGAGAACTCACTGAAGGCATATCCATTGATATTAACCTCCACTTTGCTTCCAGACAAAAGATTTTAAACATCTTAAAAATTCCATTTGATACTGTATGATTCATCAAGACAGAAAGTAAAGCGGTAGTTGCCCTGGGAGGGCGGGGAATGGGGAGTCACTGTTTAATGGGTACAGGATTTCAACTTTACAAAACAAAAAATTATGGACATGGGTGGTGGTGATGCTTGCACAACGTTGTGAATACATTTAATAACACTGAATTGTAGACTTAAAAGTGGTTAAGATGCAAATTGTTGAGTGTATTTTGCCACAATAAAAAAATGAAAAACAATAATGTTTGAAGATATAGCCCATTTCATATGATAGCTAGCTGTATGTGTCTGCTCAACTGTGAATAGATATTTATGCTCTCTCTGAACTGGAGGTTATTGCTATTCTCTAAGGTATAGAAAAATTGTTCTTATGTGGCCAAGTGAGGTTGATATAGTTGTATCAGTCAGACAGTAATGATATTATAATCATGATAGTTTACATTTAACACAATTTACATGTGTTATACTTTAGAAAGCACTTCATAGATATTATTACTTAATACCATTTCCCCCTTACCTTATTTGTCTCTCCTTTCTCTACTGACTTCAGAAAATGTCTCTTCCACATTACTCAATTCATCTCCTTATCTTTGTCAAAATTTTAAGTCTCAGAGTCTCCAAAAAAAAAAAAAATTCCAGACAAGTGTCATCAGCTTTCAGTCATTGATTAATCAGTGTCCTTAGAGGCTTTCCCTTCCCCGTCTCAATTTAACACAGCTTCCAAATACACTTGCCAGTAAAACAAAGTTGTTTATATGGTTTTGTATTTCTTCCTGTTGAATTATGAACATTTATTCATATTGACATTGATTTCAATCTGGCCATGAAATACTCAAGGTGAAGAAAATGATACAAAATGGTCAATATTTATCAAGAGCCAGGTACAGTTTTAAGTGTCTTAGAAGCATAAACAAGTGTGATGCTCAGCAGCTCACATGAGAGGCAAAAATGGATGAAACTATAAAACCAAGACACAGAGAGTTAAGGGAAATTTCCCAAGATCACACAGCCACTAAGGATATGAACTAGATTTTGACTTCAGGCTGTTTACCCCAGAGCCTGTGCTTTCAACCATCATTTGTACTGCTTCCCTAAATTATACTTGACTAGACTGTGACATCAAATTTCACCTATGACACTGATTATTTGGGAACTTTGCAACTTATTCTGTATATGACTCAGTTTTCTTTTCTGTGCAGAGATAAAGTTGGTATATACCTCATAGATTCATTATAAGGATTATATGAAATGACACATGAGAAGGCTTTAAAAGGACTTGGAAAGCAATAAGCTTTTTTGTTCTCATTTTTTAATAGGTTATCAGTGTTGTGAATGGATTATGAAAAATGACTTTGGGCTCAGTGAGTAACTGAAATGTTGATGCTTAATAGTGTGCTTAATATTAATATAATAGTAATAAACGTTGTTATTGTTGAGTAATAGTTATTTTGCTTTTCCTGCTTTTCTTTTCCAGTGTTTTAGTCAGAGACTTCTTAAGTCTCTTCAAGAATGTACACATTTCTTAAATTTGTTGGAAAGTACCAAATTTAAGATCTCTTGCATTTTTTCTTCCTTAGTAAATGCTATATTCCATCGTGCAGCAGAAAAAGGGTTCTGTTATTGTCAGTACCATGGTTTAATATTCACTTTTATTCCCTGTATGGTGGTTCTGATTTAATTGCTATTTAGAATAAAACCTGTTCCTTACTATGTGCTTTTGTAATTACAAAATTTGTGTCTTAATGCCTTCTACACATATACTGTGCTTTTCTTTATTTCCTTTTATCTTTTACTGTTTCATAATCCTGGTATTTGAAATCTCGTTAAGTGTTATTTGGGGAATTTGCTGGGAATGCCATCTACATAGTAATGTCTCAAGTTTGTAGCATCTTTAAGACACAATAGGAGATGGAATTCACAGCAGAGTAATAAGCCTCCCCCTTTAGGCAATGTATTTGTGATTGGTATGACTTTGTTCCCAGAGGGCAGTTAGCAACACAATATTATGGCTATGTGTACAAGGAAAACAGACACATTTGTTTAATCTCCTTTGAAAAACACAGTGCCCCAGCCTAACTAGTATCATGCACAGAATCCATTTCCACCTCTTCTTATGGAAGGAGCGCTGGGTGAACATCTAGAAAGTTGGATAACTATTGATCACATATGATCTGCAGAGGGAGAGATTTATAAGAAAGTGCTAAATTTAATCCATAGGAAAGTCAAATCAAAAATCAATGAATTTTCCATTTGTAGTTTTCCCTAGGGGCTCTACTCTCAAGATGGCTTATTAGAATTCAATGACTAGTCACAAGTGTTTGTTGGTGATATCAAAGCAAGATAAACATTCCTGCTCTGTGAGTCCAAGCACAGGGACACTGGTTTCCTATGGAAGGATATCTTAAAGGCAATGTTTATGAGTAATCCCTCATTGTCTTTTCTTCTGTAGCATTCAATGGTATGTACTATAATTTAGAAACGAAAACTACTTAGAGACCGCTTGTTAAGTTTCATATATTTTGGATTCTCAGACCCTGAGTGTTTAAATATGCCTATATTTCTTCATGAAAAACCATAAGCTTTGCCAAGTTAGAAAAAGAAAGTCATATTCCCATTTTTAGCTAAATGTAGTCAGAAATTTGGACAGTTTTTAGCCTTCAATACATTATGTAATTTGGGTAATAGACTGAATAAAAGTAAGGAACTTCAGTTAAATTCAGAGAGAAGCTAGTAATTGTTTCTAAGACTCAAATGTATAGAACAGATTTCTGATATTAAGGATAAGACCCTCAAAGGTGACCCAAAATGGGTAATTGTGGGATTATTTTGGGAGGAATCATCATAGATTCTTACTGCTGTAAATAAAGTCAAATGTCAGATAAATATACTCCACTGAAATGTTTTCTAGGAATGATGTTGGAACCAATGTTGGTAATTTTGAAAGTCATGGAGAGGATTTCAGATGTTAGAAGTCGGGCAACTATCCCAGGTTTAATAAATAAGCAAATGGTGAATTCCAAAAATGCTGTATCAATGAGCCTTGTATTGATCCTGAGCACGATTTCAGGAAGGTCCATTAAGTGGGTCTTTGGAGAGCACTTAGGATAAAAGGCTGGCAGCAGGGATTCACTAAGAGCAATAGTGCCAAGGTTTGCCTCTTTGACATTGTTATCGGACTGATAAAGGTAGGCCACAGCAGTACACGATACGGATATTTCCAGGGTAAAGCTATTGAGCTGCTATAATTTTCCTTTCCTCTTCACTAGCTTCTCCTATAGCTGACCCCTGAGGAAAATATAGTTGACATTTAATCTAGAAATGTATGTTAATTGGCAAAAACAAGCAAATGAAACCATAAACTATCCTTTAGGCTTCTCTATGCTTAGTTATTAGATCATACGAATGTGCCCTTAGGAAACACGGAAGTCCCACACTATTATAGAACAGATTTCTTACATTCTCTGCTGTTTAATGCTCTTCAAAAGACTTACGATACTTCACTGGTTTGATTACCAACTACTTGAACACAGGGACCAAAGTACTCATTAAAAATTGTGCATATCATGAGGGCATTAATGTTTGAGTATTCGATTGTTAAGACAATGAATATTATTATGAACTATGGAAGGCACACTTATTACCTCCTTGAGAACCAGTCTCTATTTCTCTGGTTCATAGAACTCCCAGTTCATGAGGGATTAGACATCTGTGTGTTCAATTGGCCCTCTTCAACCCTAGGATAAAGAATAATTAATCTAAGCCAGTGGTTTTCAGCTCTGTCTGACCCAATGCCTCTACTTCATAAGAAATTCTTCAAAGACCCCTTCGCTATTCTAAACTATTAGTGAGAACACAATGTATACATTTGCGTTGTTGAAAATATTAATGTTATACTGCAGCTAACAAAGGAGAAATAATTTACCGTCAATATAGAATCCAAAGTGTGTATAATTGTGCCAGAACATTATATATCAAATACAGTGGAACATGATGAAATTTTCATATCTGCGCCCATACCTTGAAACATTGTAAATAAACGGCTACAAATACAATTTCATTGAAAAACTAAATGCCAAATCTGCCATTTCTATTGTTGACATGATTGATTTGCACTGGTCAATGCGATGGATACTTTCTGTTCGCCCCTTGTCCCCAGTTATACTACCCTATTTACTGGCTTTGTCCGAGTGGGGTGGTCCATATTGAATATCTCAATAGCTTCCCTTGCTCATTGCCTTCTATGCGTGTTCATGAGATTAAAGGGAAGGAGGAAACGGGACTGGGGATTATTGCCTAAACTCCCACTCTGCTAGGTCTCCTTGACCTCTCTTTTTCATAAGAAAATCAGTGTTTCCTTATGTGATCAGGGCAGTTTGCTCCCCAGAACTCTGCTGCTACTAACCCAGAGTTATTGTTGGGTGTGATTTCTGTGGTTCCTTCACCCTCTTTCCTGACATTTTTGTAAGTAGTCTCTTTGGAAATAAACCCATGTTAAATTATCTTAGTTTCAGTGTGTTGTCTTTGTCCTATTGAGACTCTGAAATGAGTATCTATATGAAAAATCTACCATCTTTTCTCATGTACATAGTAGTTTCATTCCTGGAAAATTCATGGCATATTAAAACCATGCAAAAGTACTTGGCACTTAGGCAGTTACATTTGGGTTTGTATAATTAAACAAAATGGGTTATTCACCTTCATTACGTTAGAAAGTCATTCAGGACATACAGCAATCCTTGATTAGCAGTGGTTATCCCATGTTACTGGACATTTGGCAGCCCTGTTTTCCAGTCCTTAAAGTTCTTCCTCAAAGTTCCCAAACATCCTCACTTATCCTTTCCTGCCATGGGATTTTGTCACATTAAGTTGTAAGGCTGGGAATGCCATAGCCATCTTGAAAACATAGGTAGAAAGATAAGAGAATCACAAAGAAGTGGATCATGTTGAGTTAACTAACCATTGATACATCTATTTGTTGTCCAATTTGGTAAAAGTTGCTCCTTATTTTTTTCTACGATTAGTTGACTATTCTGTTGCTTGAAGCTAAAAACTTGTTTTTCTTTTTGACAGAGTCTTACTCTGTTGCAGGCTGAAGTGAAATGGCATGATCTCGGCTCACTGCAATCTCTGCTTGCCTGGTTCAAGCAATCCTCCCACCTCAGCCTCCCAAGTAGCTGGGACTACAGGCACACGCCACCACACTCAGGTAATTTTTGTATTTTTAGTAGAGATGAGGTTTCACCATGTTTTCCAGGCTGGTCTCAAACTCCTGACCTCAACTGATGCAGCCGCCTTGGCCTCCCAAAGTTCTGGGATTACAGGCATGAGCCACTGCCCCTGGCCAAAAGCATTTTAACCAATAGCAAAACACATTATTTCATTTCATTTTTTCAAAAGTTGCCAGTAATTTCAATTAAAAATATTATATAACATGCTTAATGCGATACAAATGCTTTTCAATGTACAATGGGGTTAAGTCTTGATAAACTGATCATAAATTAAAATACTGTAAGTTAAAAATGTATTTAATATACCTGACATACTGAATATCATAGCCTGGCATACCTTTAATGTGCTCAGAATACTTACATCAGCTGACAGTTGGGCAAAATCATTGAATACAAAACCCATTTTATAATAAAGTATTGTATATTTTATGTAATTTGTTGAATATTATACTGAAAATGAAAAGCAGAATAGTTATATTCTATTGAAAGCTATCACTTTTGCTTCATCATAAAGTAAAAAAATCATAAATTGAACCATTATAAGTTGGTGACCATCTGTGTATATGTATGTGTGTGTATATGTGTGTGTATCTATATAAATATGTATGTTTATATATATTTGTGTGCATATATATCCTCTGTGTGTGTGAGAGAGAGTGTGTGTGTGTATGAAATTGTAGGAAAGTAAAATTTCTTATCTTGTAGATATAGCATTGTTAACATGTTGGTGCCTATTCTTCTGAGATGTAAAATTTTACATGGATAGATGTGTACATTTACAGGTGTACACAAAGAGAAACATATTCTGTAGGCTCTCTGTTTTTCTGCAGTTTCATTCAACACTATCTGGTTTATATGGATGATTACATATATAATGCTAGGATGAAGGTTCTTCCCTATAACTTTGAAACTTCCTTGATTATCAACCCTTGGCATATTCTTAGAATAGGATTTTATTTTAGAATTAGGATCCTTGTTTCAGGACTCTAGCCCGTTAACACACAGAGCCAATAATTATTCAGAATGGTCAGGTTAGTTTACATTCCCACAAGGGACATGAAATGTCCCGGCTGCACAGCCTCATTAATGCTAGATTTTCTGGATGATTTATACAGTATTTCATCTGGTATAAAAAGTAGAATTCTAATTTAGTAGTGGTCATTAATTTATTTTTACTTTCTTAGTCATTATGAAAATGTTTAACTACATGAAAAACCAGGAAAGCCTCTTTTTTGTTTTTTTTTAGGTAGTACTTCAGAAATATTTGTGACACTTAATTTCTAAAAATTCACTCTAGAAGGCTCTTGAAATGTCTCTTTAATGAAATAGGACATAAATGCTGATCACGTTAGTGAAAAATACGTGTTTAAAATTAAAATCTCTGCAGCAATCCTATAAATATTAATATATTTTTAAATAATGACATCTTCAAAATATAAATGTTATAAACTTATAATTGGTTAAATATGCCTCTATTAAAATAGCATACATAGATCTAAATAAATTTGAAGACTTCAAATTCCAGGTACAATATAATTTTTTCTATACTGTGATTTGTCATTCAGGATTTTGTAATTTGAACAGAAATACTTTGCCCTAACCACGTCTGTCTTTTCTCTTACCTAAAAATGATATTTTATGAAAAATTGTTTTAAAGGTCAGTTTGTATGTTTGAAAACCATCTTGTACAATGTTACACAATATGTTGCATATTTGGTTATATTGTTTTAACTATGTAAATATGGTTTAAATCTATGATGTTCTTTAGTGCCGATCATGATGCAAAGCAAATTTATCTGTATAAAAGGCTCCTGTTAAGTTTTAACTTTCAAAAGATTAGATACATTCACCCTCTTCTGAATTTTAATTCCTGATGCAAAGATTATGAAATCTCAAGAGGATAATGATTCAGCATCTGATTATATTCTGGAGTCACGATTTGATCACCCATCCAAGAATGTGTATTCACTTTTCTTTACGTTGCATTCTTAATACCATGCTGAGTGGTGCTAGAAGAGGTGAGCCTTCAGCAATGCCTTCATGAAACTACCGTCTCACTGCACCGAGGTATTTCCTTTCTGACCCTTTCTTTTCTGCTGTGAATAAGTGCCTTCTAAGAGATGAACAAGTGGGAAAAACTGAAAAAGGACCTTCATCCAATTCAGTAACTAGTTTTTGTATCTTCTAAGAATTTTTGTCTCCAAAAAGCTCTAATTTTCATTCCATTACAAGTTTTATTTCTCTCTCCTTTCCAACACCAGACTTTTCCCTGTTTGTTTTCTCCACCTTTTTACAGAGACGCCTACAATAGAAAAAAAGTATGACATGTTCAAAACATCTGAAAATTTTACATTGCCATAGATAAGAATGAATTATCTGTTTATAAAGAAGAAAACGTTAAAAATATGAACCAAGAAAGCACAGAAGGTAGTAACCACATTTAGATGTTTATCATGGAATCATCTTTACAATCCATCTGTCACAATTCCACAGAGCGAATTACAAGTAATTGTGAAGTTTCCCCTCATTTCATGGGTTTGGTCTTGTAAAGCATATGACACAAATTTTATTTGCTTTTCTTTTTGGTATTTGGATCTTAATTTGGTTAAGTGGCCACTGGGTAGATGATGGAGCCTCTTGGGACATACAGTCTTCTTCTAGCTTTGTTGATGTAAATATTACTGTATATTTTTCATTCACTTATTATTTTATGAGGCATACTTCATTAAAAATATGTCAGCATCACATTGACAAATCACAAAATTTTAAAGGAGAAAAAAACAATTTATTTAAAGCATTCCTGTGTAAAAGTAGTCACCACTCTTACTATTCTTCAAATATTTTTATTCTATTTAAATGCAAGTCTAGTTTTATCTCAGGTGTCTGATCTTCATATTGTACACTTTAAACTTAGAAAAAATTGAACTCTATTAAAAATTTCCTACAGATCAGCTTTTCTAGATGCCAAGCACCTTGTTTTGGCCACAGTGATGACAACAAATTGGGTTCTCAGGGATTTTGGCCTCTGGCATCATCTCAGTTGTTTATGATTGAAGTTGGCTCTGATGAGAACTCAGCTTAGATGCATGGTTGGACTGCTGGACTTAAGGCTGGCCTGCCAGGAGGTTGCCTTGAGATGTAACTAGGCAAAGAAAGAAGGAGGTTGAGCAAGATTACCAACAATCTTCAACTATGAACTTTTATTTTTGTGAGTAGAGGCTTCCCACACCGTCAGGCACTCTGAGCTGGAGAAACAGGGGATGTCGAATTGAACGTTTACGTTTTTAGGTTTGATAGATTAGGGAAGTTTTGGGTAAACCTTTCCCTCCCTAGTGTCTTCTCCTTAACTTAGGGCCAACTTGGGACATGGGTTCAATGGAAAAGAGTGCCAAGATTAATGAGAAATATCCATCATGAACACCGGGGCAGACATTCTGGCCAAGGGGTGCGTCTTCCCACTTTGTAATCCAGAGTGCGATTTCTTCTTGCTATCTGCCCCTCCATAAATAAGTGTTCAGCAGAGGACAAGCTGGTTACAGTTGAGGATGGAACGAGATTCTAGCAGAATTGCAAAATGAACTGAGAGCCACAAAGGTGTCCCTCTGTGAACCAGCAGAGATTGCTGTGTAAGGCAAAGGAAGAGGAGTCGAGAGGCCAGATCACATTCCTGCTTCCCCTACATTGTGAGAGTGAAATTGTCAGCAACCTGTATCAATAATTAACCAGAGGCTTTTTAGAGAGTAAGACTTCTAATAGCTACCTCGTAGCTGAAGTAGCTCTTTAGTACTGCACATAACCTGTGGATTTTCATCATTATTCATTTATTCAACAGATAGATATTAAATTCAAGGCATAGTTCTAAACTATACTGTCAATTACAAAAAATAAATAATAATGAAGGGCATTAGTTCTGCCTCATAGGATGTTAACACTCTAGCTGCTAAATGAGACAAATAGGGTTCCCGCATCGTGTGCCTGGCCTCCTGTTATAACCTGGACTCTGCTTCCAGTGGCTTCTCTTGTTTCTGTTTTGGTAAACGCACCATTTGGTTTAGTCCCTATCATTGCCATGGTCACCCACCTGTAGGTGGACCTCCTTGACTGTAGCTATGGGCATAGATCTTTGTTTCTTTTCAAATGTCTGCTTACTTTAGAGCTGCAATCAAATGTTGTTTGGACCATAAGACTCAGGCTATGTGTGGTTGAAGCTGTCTTGAGACTCAAAGAGGAAAGGATTTGGTAGCCGAACTCTTTTGAAATTTTTCTCTGTCTCTCACACATCTGGGCTGAATAGCTGAATATATTGTTTAATTTCTACATTGATGATAGTTTAATAGGCATTCATGCAAATCAGTTCTGCTGGGAGTTTATTATCCTACTCCAATAACAAGTAATGCATTCCTTAAATTCAGTGTAGGTATAAATTCTACATGGTAAGTGAAGCTGTCTTTATGAATTGCTGCTATAGAATATACTAGATTGTGTAGGTTTTAGTACAATCCAGGTAATTATCAAGCCTTGTAACATTTTCAGGAAAGTGACCCTTTCACTTCAATTTGTGGGACTTGGAAATTTTTCAGTTGTCACCCACTAGTTAGATCATAAACTTAATTCTATGTATCTGAATTTATTTTTCTATTTATAAATTTATCTGGATACTTTCTCAAAGGTTTCTCAGATTAAAAACCTATGGCTTTGTAAAAGTAAAAGAGAAGTAATAAGAATCGTGTTAAAAAACAGGATCAGGCCAAGCATGGTGGCTTATGCCTGTAATGCCAGCACTTTGGGAGGCCGAGGCGGGAGGATCATTTGAGGTCAGGAGTTCGAGACCAGCCTGGCCAACATGGCAAAACCCCACCTCTAATTTAAAAAATACACAAATTAGCTGGGCGTGGTGGTGAATGCCTTCAGTCCCAGCTACTCAGAAGGCTAAGGCAGGAGAATTACTTGAACCCGGGAGGCTGAGGTTGCAGTGAGCCAAGACAGTGCCACTGCACTCTGGCCTGGGTGACGGAGTGAGATCCTGTCTCAAAAAAAACAAAAAAAAAAAAAAAAAGAAAAGAAAATGAAAGAAAACCAGAATCAAACAATGAGAGAGGTTGTGTAGCCCTTTTAATTGTCCATAATGGATCCATTTCTTTTTCTATGTAATAGTTTATCAGCATGGAAAAAGAGTCACTGAACACTGATAATTTTCTTTCTGTCTCTCTCTTTTTTTTTTCCTTTTTTTTGAGATGAAGTCTCGCTCTGTTGCCCAGGCTGGAGTGCAAGGGCAACATCTCTGTTCACTGCAACCTCCACATCCTGGGTTCAGGTGATTCTCCTGCCTCAGCCTCCCCAGTGGCAGGGATTACAGGTGTATCCCACCATGCCTGGATAAGTTTTTGTATTTTTAGTAGAGATGGGGTTTCATCATGTTGGCCAGGCTGATCTCGATCTCCTGAGCTCAAATGATCTGCCCGCCTCAGCCTCCCAAAGTGTTGGTGATGATTTTCATTTAATGGTGTTCTACAAAGTGAGTTTAGGCAGTGAAAGGGCACATGTCATATATAGTTTACCAGAAAGTAGTACTGGTCACCAGCGTAGAAGCATACTCCTAACCCTGGAAAATTTCTTCAGCTCCCAGGATTAATCTCAGATTTTGAGACTGGAGCAAAGACTAATTTGGTATGTGTTCATCCAGATTAGTAAATCTCCATGGTGTTCGAACTGTATAATATCAAATCTAAAATAAGCCAAGAGAGTTGGACAATTTTTCATCTCTCAGAAAAAAATGCATCATTTTCAAGAGATTTAAGATTGAATTTAAAATCCAACTGCCTATTCCAGTGGATGTTTCTCCAGAATAAGGCCAAGCCCCACAAATTCTGGATAGTGTCCTCCAAGTTGTGTTTAAGTGATAATTGACAGATCTATGGTTTAGATACATATGGAATTCCATATAACTCTAGCTCCAGTCTTTGCAAGTAAAAATTGGCAGTAATTGTGGCCTTAGTGGAGGTATGTGGCTAATTGGAATTTTCGGTACCAAAAGTCTTCGTGTTATCAGGGTACCCTGTAATGGTATCCATAACTCATTGCCCACTTGTCCGTTTTGATTTCTTTTTTAAAAAGACAATTTTAAACTTAGAGGTTTTGTACCTCAATTCACATACGTGGCACATTTATAAAATAATCATGCCTTTGCATAGTTTTCCTTTGATATCTTAACTATATATCCAAGCCATTTATGTTTTTCAGTTGCCACAAATATCGCACCCAAATAGAGCATTAGGTACAAAAATGCCTGGCACAACATTTCTTCTTGTTCTTGAAAGTTATTTTAATCCCCATGTTTAATATATTCCTAGACAATTAGATGTAACTATAATTATTTCTGCTAGGTAGAGACATTTTTGTGGTCAACATTTGTGAAGTGCTTTGTAAATAAAAACATGCTTGAGTAGAAACAGTATTTTGGAAACAGAGCCCTAAATAGAGCTACTGATTTTTCCAAGAATTAAAGACTCCAAACTCTGTCTTTGTCTTCTAACTTTGGTTTATAGGAACATCTCATTACAATGAACCAAAAGCTTATTTGATCAGTAATGAGGTAATTTTGACACTTCCAAATGACCAGCTAATTTGTAATAGATTTTTGAAGTGCAAATTACATGTTTCTGTTTAAATAATGAGAGTAAAATATGGACACTATCTATTCACACTCTATATACACAACTAACCCCAACTTGTCTCTAGAAGAAAGATTTAATTTTTCAGGTCTCATCCACAAAAATGAAGTGTTAATAAGCTGCATCTTTATTCTCACTTTTAAGTGATTTCTTTTTAACCATTGTATAACACTACTACAGTTTGTATGGGGATAAAATAACTCATGGTGAGAAATCCAGTTCTTTAAAGAAATCATTTTACCTTCAATCACATTTAGGACATCTATGCTTTTAGAGTAAGGATGAAAATTTATAAACATTTGTTAAATTATGCAACTGTTTTTGAAGATGTTTTGAAATTACATTTTCCTTATTGTACAACTAGTTTTCATGTATTCACAAATGAGACACACGAGAATTATTAATGAAAAGCATAGCATATCGACAAAGTTTATAATGTAAATAGTTTCGTTTGGAAAGAATGTAATGAGTGAATTATCAAAGCTATTTTATTGGTTCCCAGATTTACCATAGAAGAAAACAAAGCACCCTTATACAAATTTCTCAGCCCTGAGTCCATTTAAGGTCTATTTTGTATGCCGTAAGTTCTAAAAAATGTTATTGCTGATAAAAATAGAGTGCCTGATAATAAAACACAACCTAAAATTGTCTTTTTAAAGATTCTCTCTTCTTCTTCTTCCCTTCCTATGTGCGCACAGAATATTGTAATCGTCTTGACTGCAACACCGTCTCTCTGTCTCAGAGGGTGTACGGTTGTAGAAGGGAGAAAATATTTGTTAATTTTGCTTCCTATAAGGTAAGGTCTCAATGGTTGAAGGTCAGTTAACAAACTTTTTGTTTGTCTTCATACTACTATCTTGGAATTACCAACTGCCTTCTATTTAGATTTTGAATAATGAAAGAAAAGAACTAGCGTTTGTTAGAACTTACTGTGTTCCAGAAACTTTATTGATTCCATTTCTTCTCATTATCACATTCATTCTTTCAATTAGTACTATTTTTTCCATCTCAAGAAGGTGGGACCAGAGGCTTTGTAATGTTCACCAACCCACTGCAGATTTCATGGCTTGCAAGAGGAAGAAACCATGGTGGAACTCAGTTTGTCTGATTCCAAATTCACGTTCTTTCATGTTTCCATGAAAAATAGAAAAGATAAATTGGCTCTATTCTAACAAGAGAAACATAATTTTCCATCAGATAAATGAATAATTCTTAAACCTCAAAAATAAAACGTAGCAAAAGCTCAATTCAAGAGTAGACATAAAGGTTGTGACGTGGGTCGCAGGGACATATGTCTAGTGACATAGGTTTGCTATGCATATCTGACCAAAAATCTCCCTCCTGATTTTCGAATCACATGCACAACTGCATTTAACGAGTTTCATGAATCATTAATATCAGGCTCTGAAAGCAGGATCATTAAAAAAGATTAAGATTTTCAACAAGAAAGATCTTATCTAAATAGTAAGGAAATTATATGAGAGGGCTGCATTCCCTGGGCAGTCTAGTTAACAACTCAACTTGTTCAAAGCTATAAAATATGGCAACTTAAAAAATTATGAAAGTTTTTCTAACTTTGTGCTTAAGGTGGTTGGCCATTCTTCCTCTTGGGAATAAAAAGGGCAGATTTTCTGTCAAAGCATTTTGCTATTGCTTTTCAATTTCCATTTATGGGAAATAGATAAAATAGCAATTTTTTAGTTATAAATTTAAAGTCAAAATGGGGATCATTAAGTAATTATCTCCACTAATTAAGTAAAGATTAATGCTTTTTAAATAGTATTTACTAAATTCTAATCAATTGATTGACTATTTTTATCTCTGGCTCAAAGTAACTCTCTTTGACATACTCTTGTCTTAATTCTAGTTTATGTCAACAATGTATAATCATAGATGACTCTTTGTCATCTTGTTCTCTCAGTTCTATGAGCACCTTTGATCTAATGATAATGTTTTCCAACAGAATTGTTTCTATTCAAACTTCTGAGATCAAATTTGTGGATTTAGTCTCACCCCAACCAATTCTTCAACTCTCAGGATACCAACTGCTGTCCTACAGTTCAATTCAATCCTGAGGCTATCTATCTGGAGATAGCATCAGATCCCACGAGTTCAGGGTTCAGTCCCACAAGACTGCCCCCGACATTAGAGACCAGCTGTGGGCCTCCCATACTCCTGACCAACTGGCTAGAAATTAGGACTTCCATGGATTCCTTCCCCAGGTTCTATAATGTGCTAGGATGGCTCACAGAACCCAAGAAAGCATTCTGCTTATATGTACTGTCTGATACAAATCAGGAACAGTCAAATAGAAGATACACATAGGGCCAGGTATGGTGAAAAGGGGCACATCGCTGCCATATGCCCTCTGGGCATATCATTGGGTCACCCTCCCAGCACCTCAATGTGTTCATCAACCCAGAAGCTCTCCAAATTCCATCATGGAGAAGATTTTATGGAGGTTTTATTATACAGGCAGGACTGATTACACCATTGGCCACTGATAATCATCTCAATCTCTAGCCCCTCTCCTCTCCTCTTCTCAGAGGTGATGGAGGAGAGGGCTGACAGTCCCAACAATCTAGTTATGCCTTCATCTCTCTGGTGCCCAGCACCCGCCCTGAAGCTATGCGGGTCTCCAGCCCACCAGTCATGTCATGCCAATAGCATAAACTCAGGTGTGGCTAAAAGGGACTTGTGACTAGTAAAGGGTGGTCCTCTCATCCCTATCAGGAAATTTCAAGAGTTTTAGGAGCTCTGCACCATGAACTGGGGAGGAAGACCAAATAGAACATACCCTAAACCAGTTGTGCTAACTACTGTGTGCCTCAAAATTGCCTACAGTTGTGTTAAAATGAGATTGCTGAGGCCTACTCTTGGAATTTCAGGTTTGGTAGATCTGGGGTTGTAACCTGAGAATATGCAGTTCTGGTAAGTTCCCAGGTGATGCTGATGCTGCCAGCACAGAGACCACACTTCCAGAAGGACTGAGTGAAGCATCGTCATTACTTATAATAGCAACTTCTCTGTAGT
Source organism: Macaca mulatta (assembly GCF_049350105.2). NCBI lineage: Eukaryota > Metazoa > Chordata > Mammalia > Primates > Cercopithecidae > Macaca > Macaca mulatta. The sequence goes on along the minus strand of NC_133407.1, from coordinate 203,505,554 downwards.
CACAACTTCATTCATCCCATTCTCTGAGCTCCTCCTTTAATCATTCCCTTTCATACCCTGACATAAAATCTTTCAATCTCTCTGAGACCTCCAAACTATTATTTTGTCATATTCACAATGACCCTTACCTCCTTGAGGTACTCTCTTGCCTGTTCTCCTGCCTAAATTCCATGGTCAACCATTCCCAGGAAACTTCAACTTCCTTGTTTCTCTTTCACTTTGCTGAATCTAACTAGGAAAATAACCCTGGTGAGATCCAAATTTCCACCAAATCCCCACATATATTTGAGCAACTAGTTATATGGAACAAATTGAAAAATATCCCACTTGAAACTGAGGATCTCAGTGCCGCCTATCAATCAATCATATATCTGTTCCAATCTATTCACTCTCTAATTTACCTAGTTTTGTATCTTATCCTGTCTCTAACCCCTAACACTTCCCCAGAAATCCTCATTCTCTTTTTGGTTCTGCTTCCCTGAGAACATTGAATCACCCAAAGACAAATTCCACAGATTCCTGAAACCATTTAAACTCACTTTCCCATGTCTACACCCACATACTCTCCCTTCTCACCTATTATCTGTGAACTAACTGGCCCCTCTCTGTATATTGTCTGATGATGATTTCTATATCACAGATGAAGAAAATGAGAATAGGGTTAGAGCTACTTTCTCATTATAACATAGCTTAGAATCAAACCCATGCAGTCCACCACTGAAAATGGGGTTCCAAATCAATGTATTTGGAGAAGGAGAGCTAGTAGAAAAACAAGGATGAAAAGATCCAGGATGAAGCTTCCGATGGAAGAAAAGGACATTTTTGCTATTATGAGCCCCTTGAAGTAGACCTTAAGCATTCTCATCTGGACAAATATCCATTCATCCACTCCAGTGAGTGACTAAGTGTTAGGATTTTAAGGGTCAATGAACAATTATTCCTCATTCAGCAATCAAAGGAGGATTAATATGAATGTTATCTTGAAGAAGTTTAATTTAAAACATATTTTATTGATCTTTGGCAACTGTCTTCTATCAGATCATTACCAATCCATATGATTTGGGAGGAAGGGAGAAAACCCAAAACTTAATCAGATGCCTGAAGTTAGGGAACATTTTATAACCAACCCAGAGGGAAAAAAATGCTCAAAAAGGGAAAGATGAGGACATAGAAAATACATTTCAAAGATTTTAACTTTTTGACAAAATTCTGTGCAAGAAAAACTGATGATTGTGTGAATATAACTTTGTCATTTACATCTACCAATGTGTTCAGAAATATAGAACCTGTAAGTTTTTTTAATAGTAGTTTGTTAACAAAATTTATTCATCAAAGTGTCTAAAACATTCTGAAAATACTAAAAATTTTCAATTTAAATATGAAACTAAACAACTCTGATAAATAAGCTCAAACAAATGGGCATGCTCCCCAACAATAACACTGCCACAGATATTGGCTGGTGGTGTTGGTTTCATTTCATTTTATAATGGCACATCTGGTTAAAACCCAGGTTCTGGGCTGGGCGTGGTGGCTCATGCCTGTAATCCCAGCACTTTGGGAGGCCAAGGCAAGCAAATCACAAGGTCAGCAGATCAGCACCATCCTGGTCAACATGGTGAAACCTCATCTCTACTAAAAAAAAAAAAAAAAAAAAAAAGAAACCATACAAAAAGTAGCTGGGCGTGGTGGCATGTGCCTGTAGTCTCAGCTACTCAGGAGGCTGAGGCAGGAGAATCACTTGGACCTGGGAGGTGGAGGATGCAGTGAGCCGAGATTGCGCCACTACACTCCAGCCTGGTGACAGAGAGAGACTCTGTCTCAAAACAAAACAAAAAACAAAACAAAACAAAACCCCAAATTCTGAACTGAATCTCAGAATAAGGATCTCAAAGAGGTCAATATGTATATAATCTATTCTGAAAGAAAAATTTTCTCCAATTGTTTATTGAAATATCACACAGGCTCTGCCTTTGTTTATACCCTTGAAAAGTATCTAGATTTATGTGTAGCTTTTGTAAAGTGAAAGCTCAGAATGTGTACTCTCTTCTGGTACCACTTTAGTTTAATTGCTGGAAAATATTTAATAAAAATGAATTGGTCAACAAATGGAAAATTTGAACTTTACATATTAAATTTTTACTTCATATTATCAACTCTTGAAAAATAAGTGTGCATATTAGAAATGACACTCATTTGACTGTACCATAATATATTTCAGACGTTTTATCTTCAGCTACAGAATTTCTCCATCCTTTGAATTATGTTAGCAGGCTTTAGTTGCCCCATACTGGGGATCCACCTCCACTACTTCACAACTCTATTGTATTACCCCAGGGGATGCATTTCCATAGTTCTGCCTTGTTATGAGTGTCATTTTTTCTTCTATTTTTTTGACTGCCATTCAAATATTTTTGGCTTCATCAGAGATTTTCACTTTATTGTTTGTCACCTTCTCATTTTTTTAGCTTTTCATAATTCACTGTGGTTATATCTGCCTAGGCTTTTGGTTCCTTTACAGATTTGTTTTTAAGGCTTCAAACTTTTTCATTTTATTTTTAGCTTATGATACTTCTAAAGTCTGTACCCTTTTAATTTTCACTTGCTTCATCGTCACATTCTTGTGTTTTGTTTTCATTTCAAAATACCAGAAAGTAAAATGTCTCAGCAGCTTGGATAGTGAAATAGTTTATTTATAATTCAAAAAAAAAAAAACCATACTTTTTGTGAGCTCTCTGCTTATAAGTAAAAATTTCATTTATAAATTCCTGAAAAAAACCCTTAAATTTCTGGGGGATTGAATGAGATTTGAAAAATCATTCCATACAACGATGGGTGCAAAATTTGTATTCCTCTACTCAAGAGAAATAATTAACGAACATTTGTTATTAGTTTACTAACATCTAAATGTTAATGTATTCAATTATACATTATTAAAACACAATTAAGCTTAAGAAGTGGAAAAGTATAAAACAAACTAGTGTATAATTTACCTTTATTCATACGAAACATCTTTTTCTCTGCTGAAAATAAAGATTAGCCAGTGTATGCTGGGGCGGGAGGGGGTGTGCTGGAGGGAGAAAAGCCCTGGTTTGTACAACTTGCCCATTTCCATGTTTTAAATACTCCCACCCTGGGCAATTTCAAGGTACCAGCAATTTGGTAACCAGTTCACAACATTTTTGAAAATTTAATGATCAGCTCTCAAAAGCTGGTACAGGTCAGGATAAGCTGGCTTCAGCACAAAACTGAAAATGGTTTTTACTCTTCACTAGCTCCAGATATCCTTTAACATATGTTGAAACCTACGACCCTTAAAAAGAAAACGTATATACAGATTTTGACCAAATTTTGCCATTCCGCTCATGGATCCCTGTATAAGAATCCCCTTTCTATGTGTGCTTGTAATTTAAAGGGTTCAGAGTTTACGATTCACAGGTGACAACTAATGCTTTAATCTCAACACTTGGGCTTTTATAATTTGGGAGTCAGGTGTTTAACTGCTGTAGTAGTAACTGCTTCTTCTCAGAGAAACTTAGGAGCTAAGACCAGGGAAATGTCCGTTGGTCTGCAACACACCTCTTCTTTCTGAACATGTTGTATAAGAAACTAACTTTGTCTCAAAGTTTATATGACTTTTGCATTATCAGTTACTAGCTATTCTCTTTCGGAATGGTAGGATGGGAAAACTTTCCCTCTGCCCTCTGAAGGTATGATAACTGAGTCTCTGAAATAAACGGATAACAGGCACGTCGAAAGAAGACCTTTGAAGGTATGATAACTGAGTCTCTGAAATAAACGGATAACAGGCACGTCGAAAGAAGACCTTTGAAGGTATGATAACTGAGTCTATGAAATAAACGGATAACAGGCATGTCGAAAGAAGACCTCTGAAGGTATGATAACTGAGTCTATGAAATAAACGGATAACAGGCATGTCGAAAGAAGAAAAGTTATACACATTTATTACATGCATGGGGGAATCACGGGAAAGAAAATTGGATGTAAAAACAGAACAAAACAAACAAAACATCACCAAGAAAAAACCCCAGTTAGATTTAGGAGCTTATAGGGAAGGCAGGAGGGAGAATGTAGGACACTCAGTGGGGAGGAAGGAAAGATGGCCAGACTCTTGGCAGAGTAGATGATAGTTTGTGACACTGTCTTGGTGTGGTGTGGACTCTTCGTCTTCTCTCCTGTGATATGAGGAGTTAATTTTCCCTGGCTGATGAAACTCCTAGGAAGGAGATGAGTGTCTTTGTGCTGACGAGACAGTATCTCAAAGCTTTGTTTTCCAACTCAGTTCTAAATCTGCAGTGTATCAAAATCTCCTCATTATGCTTTGGATGTTATGGTAGATAAATGGTATCTTCACAAAGATACATTCATTCTGGTATTGAAAATTCCTTTTGGGATTATAAGTCATGCTGCTATAAAGACACATGCACACGTATATTTATTGCAGCACTATTCACAATAGCAAAGTCTTGGAACCAACCCAAATATCCATCAGTGACAGACTGGATTAAGAAAATGTGGTACGTATACACCATGGAATACTAGGCAGCCATAAAAAAGGATGAGTTTGTGTCCTTTGTAGGGACATGGATGTAGCTGGAAACCATCATTCTCAGCAAACTATCACAAGAACAGAAAACCAAACACTGCATGTTCTCACTCATAGGTGGGAACTGAACAATGAGATCACCTGGACACAGGAAGAGCAATATCACACACCGGGGCCTATTGTGGGGTAGGGGGCAGGGGGGGAGGGATAGCATTAGGAGATATACCTAATGTAAATGACGAGTTAATGGGTGCAGCACACCAACATGGCACATGTATACATATGTAACAAACATGCACGTTGTGCACATGTACCCTACAACTTAAAGTATAATAAATTTTTTTTAAAAGTTCCTTTTGGAGGATGTCTATTTAGGAAGGTAAAGAGAGCTCAGAGAAAATGTCCCACATTTGTTGTTTTTCACATATTTTCAGTTTGATGTAATCAGTACACCAAAGCAATACATTTAGGGCTGGCATTTCCTGAACACCTTCAGAACTCTTTTTGATCCCATGTTATTTCTATCAGATCACGTGATTTAAGAACAACTTTTACCTACCACTTACATATATATTGAAAAGGCAAACTTAACTTTCATAGTTTGCTAATTTTGGCACAGTACATTAACAAAAGTTAAATTAAGTAAGTGAAATTTTCTGTTCTATTGTTTTGAAAACAATTCTAGAAAGTGTCCTTGTAAGAACAGCAAAAAGAGAAAAGGATAATTCTCAATTGCAGCTTCAACCATTCTTTGCTTAATAATGTATCTAATTAAAAGGCAAAACTCTATTTCAGGTTTATACGTATCAATTGCTTGATTAGAAAGTAAATTCTCTACCCCATATAATCTGGTGTCAAAAAACTTATAATACAATTACTTTGATTTTATTGCTGGTAAGTTTGTGAATTTAAATCTCAACTTACAGTGATGAATTTATTTGCTTTGTGCTGACAAGACAGTATCTTGAAGCTTTGTTTTCCATCTCAGTTCTAAATCTGCAGTGTATCAAAATCTCCTCATTATGCTTTGGATGTTATGGTAGATAAATGGTATCTTCACAAAGATACATTCATTCTGGTATTGAAAGTGCCTACTTAAAATTCTGCACGAACAGTTTTATTGAAAAAATATGTAGACAAGCCATTAATTATACACAGTGACTTGGAACAAATTCTTATAAGAAGCATGGCATGTCTTCCATTAAATGTATACATTTTATAAAAAGTTACTGAAAGTCTTCCTGAGGTTAAACAATAAATCTTTGAAATTTAACCACTGTGCTCCCTCAAAGGTAATTTTTTCTTATGACACTCACTCAGAGCATACAGTCAGATCTCAGCCTACTTTAAACAACTGGGCAGTATTTTTAGTGTATTTTTCTGTTTGTTAAAAAGCTAGTTGTTGAGAATAAGTTGATCAATTATCTTCCTCAATTACTTTTTGTTTTGTTTTGTAATTATTCTCCTATTTTGGTTTTCCTTTAGAATTGTGAAGTGTCTTCAATCAGAAATTGCAGAGAATATACAAATGAATAAGAATACGCTCTGCAATCAAACTAGATCTAGAAAGTGTTTTGTTGTAGTTTATACCTTGAATCCAAAGTGCCATTTTATACAAGGCACTTGAGACATTTTCAAGTTCATATATTTAATAATAGTACAGAATTTATTGTTCTTTTATTTGCAAGGAGATAGACCAGATAAAGGATCACTGTATTTCTTACAGTGTTGACTTTGATATTCTAAACTTGTCAGTTTATACAGACTAATGAAGACTCCATACATGTAAAATTCACTATAAATTTTTTCTGGTATGAGAGTCAAAACAAATAGTAACTACATGTTCAAACAGATAAAGTGAAAATATGCAATAGCTAGACAGGAAAAAAAAAGAAACCCTTACACATGCCTTAACATTCTTAAACTCTGAGGACCAAATTGGATTCAAAAGAAACATTTCTGGTGGGCAGGGAAAGGACTGAAAAGCTAAAGTATGTAATAAGTAAATTCCTCATTGCTATCAAATATGACCAGCACGACATTTCCATACACGTTAAACTTTTCTGAAAAAAGTTCTAGGATAATAGGATTTCAACTCTTGATTCTACAGACATCATTCTTGTGATTGATATGGGAGAATCATCCTGTTCATGTACTAGTGGATTCAAACAACAACAAAAAATCAGGCAGCTAATTCCTTTCCAAGAAGCCTTAGAGATTGTTGTACATAAAAATATGATCCATATTTCTGATTCAAATTTTAATTAGAAAATTCTCTTTGTTACCTCTTCTGCATAGAATGATGCACTGGCACTCTGCTCTCCAGACAAGAAAAACTTCTAACCTGCTCTCACTTGAGATGCCCAAGACTCAGAACATATGATTTCCTAGCGGAAAGTCCCAACAAAGCTTCTCAGAACAAAAACAACAAAAAGCTAAATACACAGAGATAGAGTATAAAACAGGGGTTACCAGGGGCTGGGGGTGAGGAGGGAAAATGGAGATAGGGAATTCAAAGGATGCAAAGTTGCAGACACGTAGGATGAACAAGTTGAGGGATCTAATGTACAACATGAGGACTGTAGGTATTAATATTTATTGTATTTGGCATTTTACTTTAGGGTAGTTTGTAGGTACTCTTTCCTCACACACATATCCAAAAGAAAGGTTACTGAGATGATGGATATATTAATTTGCCCGACTATAGAAACCATTTCACTACATATATGTGTATCAAAACATCTTAAATATACAATAAAAATGAATGATTATGACGTTAACTTCTCTTGTGCTGTCACTTTGGATCGAATCTTTTGGCCATTTCAGTCTGCTACTGAATACCAAAAGGTATAGAGATCTAATAATCACTCACCATACTCTAGGTATTATGGAATATGTTGGGGGAGTGGTGATAGAAAAATGGGTGATTCACAGTTGTTAACCTCAGGTTGCTTGAAGTTGATCCTGTGTGCCCTGTAGCTAAATTTTCATTAATTCGCAAGATAATCCCAACTGATATAAACATTGTCCCTCCCAAGTTGCCAATAGTGGCAGCCTTGAAGTGTTGGTGAAATTTTTGGTTCTTGGCTGTATTCATTTGCAGGCTCCAGTTTCTGTTTTGTTTTTTATGTAAGTAAATATATGGATGTTGGCCTCTCATTCTTTAAATTACCTTCTGTTATAAGCTTCTGTGATACCATATTTGCTTGGCTTACTTATGTTTCTAAGGTCTTCCATTGCTATTCTTTCTAGGCTTCTCTCATCAACTCTTAAATTCTGGAGCTTTTCAAGAGCTGGCCCTCCATCCTCTGCTCTTCCCATCTATAATCTTTGGCCCTCCATCCTCTGCTCTTATCCTCTATGATCTCTGGCTCTCCATCGTCTGCTCTTATCCTCTATAATCTCTGACCCTCCATCCTCTGCTCTTCCCAGCTATAATCTCTGGCCCTCCATCCTCTGCTCTTCCCAGCTATAATCTCTGGCCCTCCATCCTCTGCTCTTCCCAGCTATAATCTCTGGCCCTCCATCCTCTGCTCTTCCCAGCTATAATCTCTGGCCCTCCGTCGTCTGCTCTTATCCTCTATAATCTCTGGCCTCCATCCTCTGCTCTTATCCTCTATAATCTCTGGCCCTCCATCGTCTGCTCTTATCATCTATAATCTCTGGCCCTCCATCGTCTGCTCTTATCATCTATAATCTCTGCCCCTTCATCCTCTGCTCTTATCATCTATAATCTCTGGCCCTCCATCCTTTGCTCTTCCCATCTATAATCTCTGGCCCTCCATCCTCTGCTCTTATCATCTATAATCTCTGGCCCTCCATCGTCTGCTCTTATCCCCTATAATCTCTGGCCCTCCATCGTCTGCTCTTATCCCCTATAATCTCTGGCCCTCCATCGTCTGCTCTTATCATCTATAATCTCTGGCCCTCCATCCTCTGCTCTCATCCTCTATAATCTCTGGCCCTCCATCCTCTGCTCTTACCATCTATAGTCTCTTACTGGTCATTTAATTTGTAGCCATGGCTCCAGAAACACCTGTCATTTTATTCCTCTTGAATCTGTACCTGTATTTTCAACATTTATTTTCTGCTAGAGATACACATGGGCCTCCCTTCTGGGCCTCCCCAGTGGGAAACCGCATGGTACTCACAAACTCCACATGCTCATTTTGGAACTCCTCCTTTTCGCTTCTCCCATACTTCCTCCTCCAACTCACTCCTCTGCCGGCTTTGCACAGGCAAGTTATGGGGATACCACACACCTGGTCATCAAGGCCAGACACTCCACCTTTATTTTTACCTCCTGTCCATTCATCTCACCCTCTTCCTCCACTTTATCTGTTAAATCACCAAACCCACTTAATTTTACCTCTGATATAATTCTACTCTATCTAGCCTCATATTCCCTGCTATTATCCCCTCTCGTGTGGACTATATTATATTTTTTAAACTTGTCTTTTCCCCCTTTTCATTTTTATTCCTCTATAGTCCATCCTTTTGAACCGCTATGACACTCACATCTTCAGAATAAAGCAAAAATTATTTTTTGGAAATTTAGGCTCTTTAGGATTTAGAGACAGTAGCTATCATCCTTTGCTTGATATTCAAAATATCTGGGTAGTTTTTTTTAAAAAAACACAGGTTCATAGGCCACTCTTCCTGAAATTCTGATTTAATTGATCTGGGATAGGGTCTAGGCATAAGTAAGTATTTCTACAAAAAACCAAGGAATGGAAATATGCAGTAAGAGTATACCTATGTAACAAACCTGAATGTTCTACACATGTATCCCAGAACCTAAAGCATTAAAAAAAAGTTGTATTGGTGAAAGAATAATGGTTCCCAGAGGCAGTGGTTAGGTGAGGAATGAAGGAATGGGGAATTACTGGTCCAAGGGTACAAAGTTTCAGTTAGACAAGAGGAATAAGTTTCGAGATCTACTGCAAAGCAGGATGACTGTAATCAATAATAATATGTTGCATATTTCAAAATAATTAAGAATAATTTCAAATGTATCACCACAAAAATATCAAGGAAGAGAAGTGATGGATATGTTAACTAGCTTGATTTAATCACTCTAAATTGTAGATGTATATCAAAACATCACGTTGTACTGCATAAATGTAATATAATTATGAAAAAAAATCAGACCTGATGTTTGAAATGAAATTATTTTTATAACCTCACTTCAGATTTAACAATCTCATATTATATCTTAGCATGTATCCATATTACCCACATGGGAGCTACACGTCTCTACAAAGTTAGCCAGGTGCTATATCCAAGGTATTTAGTCAAGAAGGATTGTCTAACTGTTAATTTTAGTCTTCACTTAGGTTAGTACTGCCCATCCACAGTTTGTACAATAGTTTTCCCACTTTACAATTTAAAAAACCTATCATTCTTGATTTATTAACTCGCCCAGTCTATCAAATTTAAGCGTGTTTTTATTTTTTAAAAGACCATGTCCAAGTGGCAATTCTATGTGTATCTCCCTGAAAACAAGCATCAGTTGAAGTAATCTGAGAAATTCAACCAGCTCTGGACTCACATCACTATTTCAATGTCCGTTATTTATTTATTTATTTATTTGAGATGGGTTCTCACTTTGTTGTCCAGGTTGGAGTAGAGTGGCACGATCTCAGTTCATTGCAACTTCTGCCTCCTGGGTTTAAGTGATTCTCCTGCCTTAGCCTCCTGAGTAGCTGGTATTACAGGGGCCCACCACCACGTCCAGCTAATTTTTGTATTTTTAGTAGAGATGGGGTTTCGCCATGTTGGTTAGGCTGGTCTCGTACTCCTGAGCTCAAGGGATCCACCTGCCTCGGCCTCCCAAAGTGCTGGGATTACAGGTGTGAGCCACTGGCCCAGCCCCATGGCATTTTTTAAACCAGGACTTCTGTATAATGAAGTTTTCTCAATATCTTTTTAACCACACCCTCTTATTTATTATACCCACTCCAACTACCTGTCTTCGTCTCATCACATTTAAGTACTCAAATTGTCCATAGGCTGCAGAATGAATTCATTAGGACTCTATATAATTTTTCAAATCATGAAATTGCACAATCTGTTGAAGATGGACCTGGGAGGCCTTTATGCTGCATTCAGTAGAAACCTGGAACGCTTTTGAAGGCAATCTGCTTGACACCTTTCACCTAAGAGCACAAACCCTGTGAAGTAGCAGATGCAATTATTACCAATGTACTTTACAAAATGACTTTCAGAGTTTGAGATTAAATTGGCTTTTCTGAAATATGTAAGTCTCTGGAAAAACACAACATTTCTAATCTCTCTTTAGAAAGCCTTTGAGTATGTAAAAATCAATTTCTTATATTTTCTTCGAAATCAGCATGGAATAGGCTAAGGTTTTATTCATATTTCATGAATTTCACAGCAGTCATCATATTTTAAAGTTATTTTTGATGCTTTGCATTGTACTAAAATCTCTCTTGAAATGAGAGGCCTGAAAAACAATCATAATATATGGTTGTTGTCTAACAATATATCAAGTTTTTAATCACTCTTACAATGCAATATTTTTATCATTCTTGTAGTTTATCCTACATGTATTTAATATTACTAGCAGAAATTTAGATTTTAGTAAATTAATTCTGATCTTTGTAAAATAAAATACTTTTGTTTTCCATCTATATCTATTAATTCTTTAGTCCATGAATCCTTCTAACAATTATTATTGAACAAGTTCTAGGAGATAAGTACTATATAGTTGCTAAGAATTCTGCAAAATCATCTTATACCTATTCTACAGGAGCAGAGCAAGACGAATGAACCAAAACTTACGTAACACTGTGACATGCATTTCAAGTTTAAATATCTTAAAAATACATTTCATAAAACTAAAGATAAAAGTTGATACTTGTTTCTACTACATTTGGTTTTATATGCTTAGGCATATTATTTTTGAGTCTGGTATTAAATAAGCCAACATATGTTTGCAGTCTATATCTTTATTCATGCCACTGATTTAAAAATTGAATAAGCAAGATCTAAAGAAAAGTAACATACTGAATATATGACTAGAAACCTCTCTCCAAGTGACCAGGCTGGGCAAAATGCTGAAATCCCATCTCTACCAAAAAATAAGACGTGGTGGTGCACCCCTGTAGCCCCAGCTATGCTGGTGTCTACTCAGGAGGCTGAGACAGGAGGCTCACTCGAGCTCAGAAGGTGGAGGCTACAGTGAGCTATGACTGCCACTGCACTCAGCCTGGCTGACAAAGTAAGACACTGTCTCACAAAAAAAAAAAAAAAAAAGGGGAAAGGAAACCTCTCTCTAAGATGAAAAAGGAGGAAGAGGGTATTTAAGGCACACGTCCCCAATGAGGCAGATTAAATCAATATGAGCTTAAAATCCTTCCTAAACAACATTTAGTTCACTTATATTGTACTGTTATACAAAATCAAAGTATTCCTCTTAGAAACAATATTTACCAAATTTTCCTTTATTATACCAATTGAGAAACAATTATGCCACTTCTCTTTAATCCTGCCTAGTTGTCCATGCTATCTGGCATAGTGTTCAAGTGCGGGGGCTTCGAGCCACACCACATGGGCACAAAAATTTCCTCTGCCACTTAAAATTGGGTGACTGACTTCACCTTTCTATGCCTCAGAATGACACTAGTTGCTGCCTCCTATAGTTGTGAGGATAAAATGAGTGTCTACAGGCAAAGCACCTGGTATTTAAATACAAGTTAATTATAGTCATAATGATTACTATGATTATGGTTGTTATTTGATTAACTCCCTCGATGAAAACAAAGCATATGAAGTTGAATTAGAAAAGATTAGAATGATGTTAAAGTTGGGTCCTGTGAAGTAAAGAGAAGAGTCATGACAATTCCTTTGGCCAGAGAAGCCTCAAAACAGAATCTGGGTTTCAAAATCTACTTCCAAAGTAGAGAGATATAAAAGGTGGAAATGACATACAGCTATTTAGTTAGTCAAGTGAGTTTTCTTTTAAATCCATACTTTCTTCTAAATCTATAACAACCAAAGAAATTAATCCTTTTCTTTGCTTAGGTACCTATTTTCAAAGTTAAGCCATCTGGATGCAAATTCCTTTGAGTTTCGAGATGGTCATGACGGTCTTCACTCAGTCTTTCCCCCAGGTTGACATGTGGTTATTTCATTTAATCAGATTAAAATCAATACCTGGAAATACAAAGAAATGTATTTTTTAATTTCTCAAAAATGAATATTCACCAGTATGAAGTGAATAATTGCATGCCTCGTTCTCTGTATACTTGCTCTTTTAAGTAATACAGCTCAGTTTGCTTTCCTTTTCTTTTCTATCTAGAATCAAATTCAAATTGCTATCACTGGTTCATACATAATCAATCAAATAAACTAAAAAGCTACTGAAAGAATTTTCCATCATTAGGCTGCCTTTTGGAAGCTGCATAATTGGTCTGCTTTACTAGACAGTCAAATGCATGCAAATGCACTAGTGCTCATGACTTTCTTCCAGGCCATCCCCAGGCTAACACTGCCAATTCTTTTTGTCATTGTAGGTAGGTGACTTTATGTATTTTGGGACTTTTATTGTATAATAATAGGGACAAGAAAAACAAATGTTCACCTGGGCGTCAAAGATAATTGTTAAGCCACTATTTTAAATGATAGTTAATTATGGGACTCTACTGTTTTGTGAGGAATATAGAAAAATGTTTTGAATAATTTCTCTTCCTGGGACACTTTGAGGGGTCAAATGTATTCTGTTCTTAAGTATCAGTGAAAACATCTTTTGCTCTCTCTGATCTTAGTGTTTTGATGTTGTGTGCAATGAACCGAAACATTGCATTACGAAAAGAAATCTTTATACATTTGACAGCTTGTTGGTCTCTGAGGAATCTATTCAATTAGTGTCATGTCCTGGTTCCCTACAGGATCAAAATTCACAGAGAATTGAGATGTCTTAGAAGTTGTATTCAATAAACCAAGAAAAGCATCAAGAAATTTTTTTCCTTAAAATGAAAGATACAAAAAAAATGAGTTTCTGCATAACTCACGTAAAAACAGCAGCCTAGAATCTGACACTTAGGTGATCATCACTGAAACGTGTTGTCTGGGTCTGCTAATTTGATGTTATATAGCTATAATTTAAATCAGATCTATCAAAACCTACCTTGACTTTGACTCGTGCTGCCTATTTTTCTTCTCAAGGGAATCTGGGAAAATCCTACTTCTTGAGGAGGAGAGGACATCAATTTGACATTACAGATTGGAGTCCATCATTGGGATCATGTGGCATAGGATAGATGCTCAGTGTGCACGGGAATCAATAGAATCTTCTGGGTGAATGTCAGCTGCTATCCATGGAAGGTACAGAAAATGGAGACTAGACCAGAAGCCATGTTGAACTTTATAAAGGCCTTTTCTGCATCTATTGAGATAATCATGTGGTTTTTGGGTTTAGTCCAGTTTATGTGATGAATCACTTTTATTGATTTGTGTATGTTGAACTAGACTTGCACCCTGGGGATGAAGCCTACTTGATCATAGTGGATAAGCTATTTGATATGTGACTGGGTTTGGTTTGCCAGTATTTTGTCGAGGATTTTTGCGTCGATGTTCATCAAGGATATTGGCCTGAAGTTTTCTTTTTCTATTGTGTCTCTACCAGGTTTTGGTATCAGGATAATGCTAGCCTCATAGAATGAGTTAGGGAGGAGTCCTTCCTCCTCAATTTCTTGAAATAGTTTAAGTAGGAATGGTTCCAGCTCTTCTTTGTACCTCTGGTAGAATTCAGCTGTGAATCCTTCTGTTCCTGAACTTTTTTTGGTTGGTAGTCCTCTCAATAAAGTAGATATTAAAGGAATATACCCAAAATAATAAGAGCTGTACATGCAAGCCCAGAGTCAATATCATACTGAATGGGCAATAACTGGAAACACTCCCCTTGAAAAACAGCACAAGACAAGCTTGTTCTCCCTCACCACCCCTACTCAACATAGCGTTGGAAGTCCTGGCCAGGGCAATCAGGCAAGAGAGAGAAATAAAGCATATTCAAATAGAAAGAGAAATTAAACTATCTTTGTTTCCAGATGACATGAACCTGTATCTAGAAAACCCCATCATTTCAACCCAAAAGACTCTTAAGCTGATAAGCAAATTAGCAAAGTCTCAGGATGCAAAATCAATGTGCAAAAATTACCAGCGTTTCTATATGCTAACAACAGGCAAGTCGAGAGCCAAATCAGGAATGAACTCCCATTCACAATTGCTACAAAATGGATAAAATAGCTAGGAATACAGCTAACAAGGGAAGTGAAGGATGTCTTCAAAGAGAACTACAAACCACTGCTCTAAGTAGAAAAGACACAAAGAAATGGAAAAACATTCCATGCTCATGGATAGGAAGAATCAATATCATTAAAATGGCCATACAAAGCAATTTACAGATTCAATGCATTCCTAGTAAACTACCATAGACATTCTGCACATAATTAGAAGAAAAAAAAACATTTTAAGATTTATATGGACCCAAAAACAGAGCCTGAATAGCCAAGGCAACCCTTAGCAAAAAGGACAAGGCTGGAAGTTATCACACTGCCTAATTTCAAGCTATACAACATGGCTACAGTAACCAAAACAGCATGGTACTGGTACGAGAACAGACACATAGACCAATGGAACAGGATAGAGAACCCAGAAACAATGCCACACACCTACGATCATCTGATCTTTGACAAACCTGACAAAAACAAGCAATGGGGAAAGGATTCCCTATTTAATAAATGGTGCTGGGATAACTGGTTGGCATCAGTTGAAAAAACGGGAACTGGACTCCTTCCTTACACCATATACAAAATGAACTCAAGAAGGAATAAAGACTTAAATGTGAAATTCCAAACTATAAAAAGCCTAGAAGAAAACCTAGGCAATATGATTCGGGACACAGACACTGACAAAGATTTCATGACCAAGATTCCAAAAGCAATCGCATCAAAAGCAAAAGTTGACAAATAGGACTCAATTAAACTAACACATTTCTTCACAGCACACACACACAAACACATCCCCCCCCCAAAAAAAAAATCAACAGAGTAAACAGACAACCTACAGAATGGGAGAAAAATTTTGCCATCAATCTGTCTGACAAAAGTCTAATATCCAGCATCTATAAAGAACTCAAACAAATTTACAAGAAAAAACAAATAACCTCATTAAAAAGTGGGCAAAGGATATGAACAGACACTTCTCAAAAGAAGACATACATGTGGCCAACAAACATATGCAAAAAAGCTCATCACTCATCATTAGAGAAATGCAAATCAAAACCACAATGAGATACTATTTCACACCAGTCACCATGGCCATTATTAAAAAGTCAAAAAATAACAGATGCTAGTGAGGTCGTGGAGAAAAAGGAACTCTTTTACACTGTTGTTGGAAGTGTAAATTAGTTCAACCATTGTGGATGACGGTGTGGCAATTACTCAAAGACATAAAGTCAGAAATACCATTCAACCTAGCAATCCCATTACTGGGTAATTCCCAGAGGAATATAAATTATTCTATTATAAAGATACATGCACAAGTATATCATTGCAGCACTATTCACAATAACAAAGACAGAATTAACTTAAATGCCTGTCAGTGATAGGCCGAATGAAGAAAATGTCATACATATACACCAGGAAACACTAGGCAGCTGTAAAGACAAACCAGACCAAGTCCTTTGCAAGGACATGGATGAAGCTGGAGGCCATTATCTTTATCAAACTAATGCAGGAACAGAAAACCAAACACCACATTTTCTCACTTATAAGTGGGAACTAAATGATGAGAACACATGGACACATGGGGTGAGGAACAACACACACTGGGATCCGTTGGTGGGGGGCAGGAGGAGGGAGAGCATCAGGAAAAATAGCTAATGCATGCTGAGCTAATACCTAGGTGATGGGATAATGTGTGCGGCAAACCCCCACGACACACATGTACCTATGTAACAAACCTGCACATCTGCACATGTACCCTTAAACTTAAAATAAAAGTTGGAAATAAAATAATCTATATTAAAAAAAGAAAATGAAGAGTAGAGAAGTTGGATCTACTACCAACATCAAATAATGAACAGAGTTCTATGAATGAAGTTAAAATCTTACCAAAAAAGTAGGTGGAGAGTTAAATATAGGCATAAAATAAAGAGCAAGGAACAAGTAGCAGGAGGAAGCAACCCAGGAATATTTTGTTTTTGGCTCCTCAAGCTCCACTTTCATTGGTTATTGTCACTACATTGTATAGCCTTTGGGTCTTGATTGTGTAATATTTGGTTGAAAGGCTTGGCGTAAAGGCACAGTTTTATGCAGACAGCTTCCTTCCCAGGTTGCAGTGACCGCATGTGTGCTCCCGCCTGCTTGTTACTGGCCCCTGCTCTTGGAGTCTACAGACGACGGATTGCTGCTTATGGTGCCATCGATGCCCTGATGGCTTGAATGATTTCTGAATCTACCTAGACCTACAGTCGAACTCCTTCAAATCCTTTGATTTTTTTTTTTTTTCCTTTCTATGCCTGTGTTCTTCCAGTTTTTCTTATTTACTGCCTGCTTAGATACACTTCTTTGTCTCAACTTCCATTTCTGGCATGGCATCAATTCCTGGTTGCCTACCTGCCTTGTGTCCAGGTGGATCTTGAGCTCTACTCTGTGTATTGGTCCTGACTCTGCACTATTCAAGTGGTCACGATTTATCAACAGCTTCACACTCGACTCTTCATTCATTTAATGGGCCCACGATTTGCTTCACACTCGACTCTTCATTCATTTAATGGGCCCACGATTTGCCAAATTTTGCTTTCATCTTATAATCCTAGAAAGTAAATAAATAAACAGAAGCATAAAATACATTTTCTCCTGTAATCAGAATTTGGTACCTGGAAACTAAAATAATGACTGTCATCCTGGCAAACAAATAGATGATATTTGCTGGTGGGAGAGTTCTTATTTTGGAAACACTTTTGGCAAGATATGCCTGATTTTCTAGCATTGTCAAGAGCAAACAGCCATGCATTTCAAAGATTTATGAGGCACGAGTATCTGAAGACAAATGACTATATTTTATACCAAAAATTACTCCTCCTGTGTATGTGATGTGACTCCACATATGTTCTGGAGAACGTCATATTTTAATCTGTGCCAGGTGTGTCCTCATATCGTAAGAAAAGGCCTAGAGAGCTATGTCCGTCATCTTGGACCCATTTTTGTTTGGTCTTTGTCTCATGATTGATTGTTTCCTTTGATTAATTAG
Organism: Macaca mulatta; assembly: GCF_049350105.2. Taxonomy (NCBI): domain Eukaryota; kingdom Metazoa; phylum Chordata; class Mammalia; order Primates; family Cercopithecidae; genus Macaca; species Macaca mulatta. The sequence goes on along the minus strand of NC_133407.1, from coordinate 203,487,712 downwards.
TAAAACTTACATTGGATAAGCTTTCTGATTCTTATGATACTGAATGTACAATCTAATCCTTTTTGCATTACTATTTACCCAATATCCTTTTGTTGTTATTAATCAACGTCCACAGTTCTAAGGCTGAAAAACTACTAAAATCTCCAAGAGTAAAATAGTTCCGTTATAAAGTTCTGTCATGAGAAAATAAATCACTGTGAATATATGAAAGAACTTATTTGAGCACTGCAAGGTAGACCATGGCTTTTACTTAAAGTTATTTATTTTTAATATATATTGCAAAAAAATATATTTCCTAAAAATTTTGGGTAATATAATTGTATAATGCAACCTATGGCAAATATTTAAATATTTATTAATCCAAAGGAAAATAAATTGGCTGTGACTAATAATTGCAAAATATCTAGGCCGGGCTCAAGCCTGTAATCCCAGCACTTTGGGAGGCCGAGACGGGCGGATCACGAGGTCAGGAGATTGAGACCATCCTGGCTAACACGGTGAAACCCCGTCTCTACTAAAATACAAAAAAAAATGAGCCGGGCGCGGTGGCGGCGCCTGTGGTCCCAGCTCCTCGGGAGGCGGAGGCAGGAGAATGGCGGGAACCCGGGAGGCGGAGCTTGCAGTGAGCTGAGATCCGGCCACTGCACTCCAGCCCGGGCAACAGAGCCAGACTCCATCTCAAAAAAAAAAATCTACTAAATACTAGGACATGTGCTATGATTAACATGCGTTAATTAAATCTCATATGCCCCACAATTTTTTTTTCAGGTAGCAATTATTATTTATAGGTGAGAAAACAGATTTGAGAAGTTAAGGAGTAGGTAGTCCCTGGATTATATTCAGAAAATGACAGAGGACAAGTTAAGGAGTAGGTAGTCCCTGGATTATATTCAGAAAATGACAGAGGACAAATTAAATCAGAGTTAGTTTAATGAATGCCCATCATGTCCTTCTTGCAGCATGCTATCTAATTTAACACTGATATACGGACACATTACTATAGGGTAAACTCGGAAAAGAGTTGCTCTGGATTCTGTACAATTATTAGAACATTTAATAATAATTTTATAGTAACTTGATTTTTAGTTTAAAACTCAAAACAATTGATAGCCATTCATCTTTTAATATTTTAAACACATATAGTTATATCTCTGTAACTGAATCAAACATTGCCAAATTAATTCCAACAAAACTACATTATTTATCATTTGCTATAAATTATTATTTTAATTTATTGATTGTGTGGTTATGCATGTATTGGATTTGTTTTATAATTGCATAAGAACTATAAACATGAAATGTTGGATAGAGATGTATAAAAGAATTTAAATCAACAGTAGGAGGTCAGACTTTTTTTTTTGAAAAGGTGGTGACCTTGGACATTTTCAGAAACAGAGACTACAATTCCATGTGCTTTGGCAATCATGGTGGCCAGAGCTCAGCGATTGCAATCAGGGAGGGAACAGAACGCTCAGGCAGTTTGGCTCTTACGGTCATCGTTTCTCAACGCAAATCAACAATCTTTTAATTAAGTTATCTTTCCCAAATTTGCACATATTTTCAGTAGTGCAAGTTTCTTAGAGTCTGATTAGTTCTGGGCTCTCGTTTAAAAAGTGAAAGATGAGATCATAGAAAATAATCCCCTAATATTGTTGTTACTAGCCCACCTTCAACTCCATATTAAATTTTATACAAAAAGTTTAAAGTTTCTAGGTTTTTAAAATGAGAAACGGAAGCACAAAATGTTTACTTCATCAAAATGGGGACATAGGTCATACACAAATGGGGAAAAAAGGAAGAGAGACAGGAAGCACAGGTAGAAAGAAAAACGTGTCCACAATTTGACTTGAATTTAGGCATTGGGATAAGGATGTTTAGGCATTTGAGTTAAACAATCAGCTACCTGCATTCAATATTTCTTCCAAGTCTGGTTTTGCTTTACCTGGATGTTTATTTTTCTAATAGAATGAATTAGTTTGAAGGAAACTACCACCACACAAAATTGAGCTATCATTTTCACTATCATTAGCAGTTAACAAAGTAGTAGTATTTTAAAATTCCTGCATTTTTAACTCAATGTAATATCATGATGTTTCAGAGAGGTAGGTACTGGGATTGTGCCCATTTTACTGATGGAGAAGTAGAGAAATAGAGAGACAGATGATGTAATTTAAACAGACTGTAGGGATAAATTCAAACCTTGTCAATTTCACTCTAGTGTACAGCTCCTTAGCCACTATATTGTATAGCCTTTTCATGACCTGGCAGATGACTTTTGGCAGTCAATAGTTTGACTTTTTAAAAGTCTCACTAGCGAACATATTTATGAATGGTTTAGTTTAAGACATGGAATCTATAATAGTTGCTATTAAAGAGTATTGATTGTCTCTTGGGTGTGTCACAGCTAACTCTTATTCAGCAACTAAAGCTGGTATGCGATGCCAAGGATTAAGGACAGAATGCACGCCTGCTAGTCACTAGTGATCTCTTTATAACACTATTCTAAGGAATGTGCATCAATATTTCATAATCTATAGGCTCAATATTTGATGAGATATTTTATCTCTATTCACTAAATTAAACTTATTTTGCAATTAAATTTTTTAAATAAATGAGTTATTATTTTGAGGTTTTTACCTTTTAGGTTGAAAATGTTTCAGTAATCCTTCATTTTATGAGTAAAAATGAAGACTGTCTAATTTAAAGTGGAATGATTGGGAATACGTACACACTGAGGCACTTTTGTGCTCAATATCTCACAAATCAGTCAGTAGAATCAACTTTTAACATGGTTAAAGTTTTGACTAAACCTGCATCCTCATTATGATAAAAAATGGGTTCTGTATGAAGTGCAGTTTATGTAAAGAAATATAATCAAATTTTATTTTCCTCATAGGAATATTTTATTTTACTTTGATTTGATTTCTATTTATAATTGATTTGTATCAAATAATGCTGATTAAAATAATTATCATATTAATTAATATAAATAAAGTATCCCAATCATAAATTAATTCTATTTTCCTCTGGTAGATATTTCAAAGCATTTTGTCATCATTTGTGACAGATACACAGATGTACATACACCTTCTTAACATGTTAATTTTCATGGTGGAGCCATCAGATTAAGCTTCTTTCTACTGAATTTCTAATCTGTGGTAGGTAGCCAGATGTAACTCTTTCATTTGACTTAGTAGTGGGAGACAGATTCACCCACACTCCTTCTGCTAACATTATGGTGGTATAGTGAGAAGAGAGTTTATAAAAAGAAGCATGCATAGTATTATGATCAGATACTTGAAAATATTATTATGCCAGTGAAAAACTCAATGATGCTTCAGTGTCCTTACATTTATTTCCAAATGCAAGCACCTTTTATTCCTTCACACAAGTATCATATCACAGCTATGCTTTCACCAAATCAACAGCTGGCAAACATTTACTTCTGTGAGTAAACTCAGTAGTTCCATCTATAAAAGTTATTTCTATATCAGCTATTTGATTGTTAAAATTATTTAGCTGTTGTTGAAAGATTATGATCCGTATTCTGTTAAATAAGTTGATAAATGTAAAACATTTTGACCAGTGCCCAGAATATGGTAAGCAATATAGAAAGTGATGTGCTATATTTTTTTCTCAAATTAAAGCTTGGTTCCTTTGGCAGATTTTAAAATGAGACAATACATCTAACTTTCTAGATTTAAAATATCATACACACACTAACACATTTAAAGTATATCTTTTAATTTCATCCAGCAATCCCAATGCTGGGTATATCCCCAAAGGAAAATAAATCATTATACCAAAAATATACCTGTATTTGTATGTTTATTTTAGCACTTTGCACAATAGCAAAGATATGAAATCAACCTGTATCCATTAAAGGATGATTGGATAAAGAAAATGTGGTATATTTATACAATGAAATATTACTTATATTAGTCCATTTTCACACTGCTGATAAAGACATGCCTGAGACTGGGCAATTTACAAGAGAAAGAGGTTTATTGGACTTACAGTTCCACATGGCTGAAGAGGCCTCACCATCATAGCGGAAGATGAAAGACACATCTCACATGGTGACAGATAAGAGAAGAGAGCTTGTGTAGGGAAACTCCCCTTTTTAAAACCTTAGATCTCATGAGATTTATTAGTGATCATGAGAACAGCATGGGGAAGACCTGCCCTCATGATTCAGTTACCTCCCACCGGGTCCCTCCGACAACACATGGGAATTCAAGATGAGATTTGTATGGGGACACAGCCAAACCATAGAATTCTGCCCCGACCCCTCCCAAATTTCATGTCCTCACATGTAAAACCAATCACACCTTCTTAAAAATCCCCCAAAGTCTTAACTCATTTCAGCATCAACTCAAAAGCCCACAGTCCAAAGTCTCATCCAAGACAAAGCAAGTCCCTTCTGCCTATGAGCCTGTAAAGTCAAAAACAAGTTAGTTACTTACTAAATACAATGTGGGTACAGGCATTGGGTAAGTACAGCTATTCCAAATGGGAGAAATTGGCCAAAACAAAGGGGCTACAGGCTCCACGCAAGTCCAAAATCCAGCAGGGAAGTCAAATCTTAAAAGCTCCATAATGATTTCTTTTGACTCCATGTCTCAATTCGAGGTCATGCCAGTGTAAGAGGTGTGTTTCCATGGTCTTGGGCCGCTCCGCCCCTGTGGCTTTGCAGGGTATAGCCCCCCTCCTGGCAGCTTTCATGGGCTGACATTGAATGTCTGGCTTTCCCAGGTGCATGCTGTAAGCTCTCAGTGGATCTACGATTTTGGGGACTGGAAGATGCTGTCCCTCTTCTCACAGCTCCACTAGGTGGTGCCGCAGTAGGGACTCTCTGTGGGGGATCAGACCCCACATTTCCCTTCTGCGCTGCCCTAGTAGAGGTTCTCCATGAGGGCCCTGCCCCTGCAGAAAACTTCTACCTGGGCATGAAGGCATTTCTATAATCCTCTGAACCCTAGGCAGATGTCCCCAAACCTCAATTCTTGACTTGTGAGAAACTGCAGGTTCAACACCATGTGGAAGCTGCCAAAGCTTGGGGCTTCCATCCTCTGAAGCAACAGCCCAAACTGTACCTTGGCCTTTTTAGTCACAGCTGGAGTGGCCGTGACACAGGGCACCAAGTCCCTAGACTGCACACAGCAGAGGGTCCCTGGGCCCAGCCCACGAAATCTTATTTTCCTCCTAAATCTCAGGGCCTGTGACCAGAGGTGCTGCTGCAAAGGTCTCTGACATGCCCTGGAGACATTTTACCCACTGTCTTGGTGATTAACATTCAGCTCCTCTTTACTTATGTAAATTTCTGCAACTGGCTTGAATTTCTCCTCAGAAAATGAGATTTTCTTTTCTATTGCATTGTCAAGCTGCAAATTTTCCAAACTTTTATACTCTGTTACCCTTTTAAAACGGAATGCTTTTAACAGCACCCAAGTCACCTCTTTAATGCTTTGCTGCTTACAAGTTTTTTCAGCCAGATACCCTAAATCATCTCTCTCCAGTTCAAAGTTCCACAGATCTCTAGGGTAGGGGCAAAATGACTCTAGTCTCTTTATTAAAACATAACAGGGGCCACCTTTGCTCCAGTTCCCAAGAAGTTCCTCATCTCCATCTGAGACCACTTCAGCCTGGATTTCGTTGTCCATATCATTATTCGCAGTTTGGTCAAAGCCATTAAACAAATCTCTAGGGAGTTCCAAACTTTCCCACATTTTCCTGACTTTTTCTCAGCCTTCCGAACTGTTCCAACCTCTGACTGTTACTCAGTTCCAAAGTTGATTCCACATTTTTGGCTGTCTTTTCAGCAAGGCCCCACTCTACTAGTACCAATTTACTGTATTAGTCTGTTTTCATGCTGCTGATAAAGACATACCTGGGACTGGGCAATTTCCTAAAGAAAGAGATTTATTGGACTTACAGTTCTCCTTGGCTGGAGAGGCCTCCCAATTATAGCTGAAGGTGAAAGGCACGTCTCACATGGTGGCAGAAAAGAGAAGAGAGCTTGTGCAGGGACACTCCCCTTTTTAAAACCATCAGATCTCATGAGACTTGTTAGTGATCTTGAGAATAGTACGGGAAATGTACTGCTCCCATGATTCAATTACCTCCTGCAGGGTGTCTCCCACAACATATGGGAATTCAAGATGCGATTCCGGTTAGGACACAGCCAAACCATGTCATTACTCAGTGATAAAACATGGAATCATGTCTTTTGTAGCAACATGGATTGGATTGGAGGCCATTATCTAAAGTGAAAGAAGTTAGAAACAGAGACAAATACCACATGCTCTGTTATAAATGGGAGCCAAATCATGTGCCCACATGAACGTAGAGTGTGGACTAATAGACATTGGAGACTCAGATGGGGAAGTGGTGCAAGAAGTCAATGATGAGAAATTACTCATACAATGTACATTGCTCAAGTGGTGAATACCCTAAAAGCCCTGATTTCACACTGTGCAATATAGCCCTGTAACAAAATTATACAAGTATTTCATAAATTTATAGAAATGAAAAAGTAACAAAAGTAATAACCATGAATGTATTTTGGATTTCAATGATTGTTTTCATTCATTTTTAAAACACTGCTTCTTAGGAAAATATTCTTACAAAGTTATTCCTTATGCCAGAAATAACTAACTCATGGGTGTCACCTTACATGAATTTCATAAAACAAAATTGTCTACTTTAAGTATAGCTACTTTTCTTACACATACGGTACACTTTGTGAGGTGTTTGCCTTGTGAATCTATGAAGTAATTCTGAAAACTTTCTATAATTAAAACTTTCTAGATGCCTACTTTAAAAAGCATACTATAAATATTTTATATAACATCTCCCCTTTTCTAGCAATGAATTTCACCCACAAAGATATGACTGGAAGTATGTATGGGTAAGCATGAGCATTGGGACTGTACACACTGTAATAGATATGTAGGGATTTGTGAATAACTATGTGGGAGCTCTGAATATAGATGAATTGAAAAAAAATCCTACTTTGTGCTAGCCAACGTGAACTATGGCCCAAGCAACTAAAACAAGGACTATATTCATATTTTTGCTGACCCCAAACTGATGTATAACAGAAAATTGCTGGTAAACATGATGTCAGCAGAGCTATCTCTAATTTTTTTCAGTTGCTTTTTGCTGAAAAAAGTTTGTTTTTTTCACATTAAAAACTTAACCCTCAAAATAGTTTTAAAAATCCAGTCCCAATAAATTTTGATTATTACCTGCTAAAGCTTATTTAACTGTTAAGATAAACAAAAAGAGAACTATAACATGGCCTTTTGTTACTCATCTTTGTTTTTAACATGGTTATCTTGCAGTCATCTGATTTTCTTTTTAAATGAAGTAAGTTTAGGATACTCTTGTTTATTGTTTATCTAGGCTATGCTTTTAAAGTAAATGACTCATTTGCCATTTGAGACCATTTTGAAGCAAGCTAGATTTCGATAATAAATAAAAAAACATTATAGCTAAATTTATTTTCATTTATTTTTTCTTTCTAAGTATGCATCATGATGCATGAACTAACCCGATTAATTATCACAGTATAGAATTTGTCCTTAATGGGTAGACTTCGATAGGCCCAGAAGTAGATTGATTCTATGATCTAAAAAAATCTATATGTGAGGAAAAAGACATGAAGGCCTGAGCGTACTCAACTCAGTCAGCTTTTCATCTTAAGTCTCTAAGGATCTACCACTAGGGATGGAATTTGTTTACCTTAGGGAAACATCCCATGAGTAAATGCTGATTATAAAGTATCATTTAATATGTTATCAATTAATTAAGAGATCTCCCCCAGAGTCCCCCGGTAACAGGCAACATAAAAAGCAATCAACGAGATGTAAACTTATTTGTAAATTGTGAACATTGACATCTGCTCTGTAAATGGGTTAAAATGAAGCAGGGAATAATGTCATTGAGTAAAAGGAGAAAGAAAATCGTGCGGATGTCAGTACTAACATTGAAAGTTAAGCCTACAGTTCAGAACGGTCCAGCTGACAACTTTCCCGCTGTGTGACACTGGTCAAGTTTCTAACCCTCTCTGAGCTCAGCTCCTCTCAGATATAAAACTCAGCTAATAAAATTATTCTCATCGTGTTGGTACAAGACATAAATGAAGAGTACTTAGATAAGTCTTAGAACAGAGTTTGTACTCAATAAATCGAAGTTGTAATTGTTATTGTAATTGTTATTAGTATAACATATTAGAGTTGGACATTTTGAAAAAAATGAACATTGAACATTTTTTTTCACTGTAGCTCTAATGATAGTCACCGTTTCTGACAATGGATAAGTAATTTTAAAGATGAATTTTACAAACTGTTTTTGTCTATGGAGAGTGACTATTCTTTACTTTTGAAAAAAACTTAATATTTTACTCTCAGAGGCACTGTTGTCATAGCTTCTTAGATTTCCCTGCTTCCTCTTTTAACCTGTTTGTTCTCTAAAGTGACGGCTGTTTACAAATTCTTCAATGGCATTCATTACTATGAGGGTCAAGGCAACTCTGTTGATCACAGTGACAAGGCATCCCGGCCTCATATCTTACTTGGTTCCAGCCCGGAGACCATGCACTTCCTCTGTCTGGAAATCTCTTCTCTCCCGCAAACTTTAATCGGAAACCCTAAGGACCACTGTACATGGCTGTGTGCTTAGAGTAACTTCAATATTTTCAGATCTTCTCCCAAACTCTAGATTCTGAAAATATTATTTAAAAATATTTATTCGGGCCGGGCGCGGTGGCTCAAGCCTGTAATCCCGGCACTTTGGGAGGCCGAGACGGGCGGATCACGAGGTCAGGAGATGGAGACCATCCTGGCTAACACGGTGAAACCCCGTCTCTACTAAAAACACAAAAAACCAGCCGGGCGCGGTGGCGGCGCCTGTGGTCCCAGCTCCTCGGGAGGCGGAGGCAGGAGAATGGCGGGAACCCGGGGGGCGGAGCTTGCAGGGAGCCAAGATGGCGCCGCTCACTCCAGCCTGGGCCACAGAGCCAGACTCCGTCTCAAAAAAAAAAAAAAAAAAAAAAATTTATTCGCTGATATTGTTGACAGGAAAGAATTAAAGCCCTCAAACTGTCTTTTCAAGATCATATATTTGATCACATATGATGCTAGGATTTTCAATTCTTCAGAGTCAAAATCCATTCCACGCCATCATTTTAGGCAAACTTTAGTTTCTTTTATGCCATATGTTAGAAAGTCAACTTTTATAATCAGTCCCCATATGCTATCAATGACTTTAACAAGTTTTATTTCAGATGTTTATTTCTAATTCTGTACACCTGATTATAATTTATATTTCTCCACTCCAGGTCTAACCCAGGAAACATTTAATCAATTCCCTCCCCACATCCCAAATTTACATCAGTGCATACCACATCATGCTTCTGGAATAATCTTTCTATCTTTCACATCTAATGTTGTCTCTCTCTTACTCTTAAAAAACTGGAAGTTTTTTCAAGATGTACAATATTAGCTTCTATCTACAGTTTTAGGTGTAACTAGATAACTCGCTGCATCTCTCCACTCTCTCCCACTCGCTGCATCTCTCCACGCTCTCTCCCACTCGCTGTGTCTCTCCCACCTGACTGCACTAAAGGGCAGGAATTGTATATTGCTCAGTTCTGAACGAACCCACCCTCCTGTAAGTACACACTCAGCCAGTCAACCTCTAGCAAAGTGGCACCTGCTGGAAATTGCTGATGGTAAATTTCATGATCACATTGCACTGTGACATAAACCATGTTGCTATAGCCAAATTCTAAGGAGAAATTTAATGTATATTTAAAAATTTTTTTGTGTGGGATGTTAGCCTTTAGAAAAAGATATGTATAATCTTAATTCTCATATAAGCTGTAATCCACACTTTTCAAATAAGCAAACTCAGAATTGTGAACAAAAGAGAAGAAACAGCCTGAACTGGAGCAATTCCTGTGTCCTTTGTCCAGGAAAACCTAGGGAATAAAGCATCAGATCAAATGCCATTTTCAGACAGCAGGTTGAGTCAGAATAAATAAATAATTTTAGGAAACTTATTTTCTGGCTTTAATATTTTTAGTAAAGCGTTAAGGTCGAGGCACCCCTCACCACTCTCCACTGCTGTCCCCACTCACCTTCAACAACAACGTTCAACATCAAAGTGATTTGCTGCTGGGCATTTTGGCATATTAATACGACATTCTAATTAGTCCAAATAAGAAGTCCTGTTGCTTTTAGAAGCTAATGATCAGAGGAAAGCCGTGATTAGTCATGTCAGGTTAAATTTCATCAGTCTCATACTTTCTTACATTACCAAATTGTCAGAAAGCGACAGTCCTTGAAAAAGATGACAGTTGTTTACCACGATTTCAGATAGAATCAAAACAAATCCAAACAGCACAAAACAGATAAAGGGAGATGAAGAAAAGGAGCAAGAGTAAAATAATGAGAAGAAAAGGATTATTTAGCTACTACTTTGTATCACGTAGTAGCAGCTTTCCATTCCAAGTACAAGAGTCTAAGCCATCCGGAAGCGCTCTTCAGCAGCTGGTGACACTTGTCCCGTATGCTCATCCTTCGAGCCTTTTCCTGTCACTGCAGTGTAGGACGGAACTAGCCAATCACACCAAATGTGCCTTTCAGAAGGAAGTCACCATGATACAAGAAAGCATAAAATAATTAAAACGTGATGAGATTGATATAAGTAATTTTCAAATTATACTTAAAAATGGATAGCAAAGATTTTATTCAATGATACTTCTGACAAATATTTTTAAATATGAAAGTTTCATATTTTTTCCTAAGAAATAAAAAAAGTTGACATGTGTTACATGGAATGCATAATTTTATTGTGCTAACTGAATTAAGATTTGAAAATGTATTTTTATGTTTTAGCACAATATTTGGCATTCTAACGTGGTGAACAGTGAAGAAATTGATAGTGACATTCACAGAGCAGTACTTAGTTTCTTACAGATTATTTATAGAAGTCCCTGTGGTGGATGCTAAGAAAGACCCCATGTACCGCTACATAATATAAACAAAATTAATTTTTACTACCCAAAATTCCAATGGAAAAAACTTACTGAAAATAAAATACAAAACATCTCCATCTAAAGAGCAAATGACTTCCCTTTGAAAGCAGCTTCAAATCACTCCTAACTAGGTCAAAATCAGGAATCACATTACCTGGGATGCCTTGACCCAACTTCTTACAACGAAAATGTCCTCACACAGTTGCAGAATACCCCCTAGTTCAGCAAGTACTGCCAATAGTCAGCGCGCTTAACTTACGGTGGAGAATGGGAACTGTGGTGGTTTTTATAAAATAGCCTCCACAAAGTTTTTAGAACTTTTTTCATTTTATCAATGGTCTGTGTTGCCTGCCCATGGAAATCTCAGCAGACTGGAGCTGGCTTAGAAGAAAGTGACACACACTGTCGTCTGATGCTAGGTCGTAAAAGGCCGTGCAGCTTCCACCTGGTTATCCTGGAATGTTTGCCCCTGGAATGGTTTGTCTTGGGTGTGTGCTACTGGGACCCAAATGTCAGGCTGTCGGAAGCCCAAGCCACCCACAGATAATACGTGTAGGTGTTCCTGTTTATAGTTCTACTCTTGGAATGGTTCCAACCTGGGGTCCAGACAAGTTAATGAAGACAACTTTGACAATTCCACCTACTTAGGTCTTCCCAGCGGAGACCCCAGAGTTTGTGGGCAGATTAGCCTTCCTCTCTGTACCCCATCTACACCCTTGACCCTCAGAACCATGAGCATCCTAACATGTTTGCTATTTAATACCACAAATTTTAAGGTGGCTAATACACATGAATAGAAAACCAGGAAACAAAAAACTAACAAGGTAGTTTTATATACTAAATCTGTGTATTTAGAATCTTACACACACTTCATTTAATCTTTACCACAACCCAAGAGACAGGTATTTTTAATCTGCTTACACATGGAAAATTGAACTTCAAAGAAGTTAAGTAGCTTTCCTGAGAACATTCTACTTTTAAGTGGCAAGGTTGCAATTACTCATGTCTGAAGTCTATTTTTAAAATGTTATTGAGTTTTTCCAGTCATGTTTATAAAAACTAAAAAAAGAAACGGTCTTCCTAAGCGGTTATTTTAATGTTTCTAAAGCCAAATATTCTAGATATTGTCAAACATGATTCAAATTAGCATCCCCTCACTGCAATGAAAAAGCACTTCCGCATAACATAATCTGGAAGAAGGGCAGCTGCTGAGTTCACGTTTTAATTAGTCTGATGTCTGACTCTGTTTAGTGGATACTTACACATACTTCTGGAAAAGATGAATGCATGAATGAATGAGTTAACCAGTTCATGTTAACCTCGAGCTCTTTGAGGAATGGCCTGGCAGACTGCTTGATACTTTCAAAGAAGCATGAAGTTATCTTTCATGATCATATTTTCTTTTCTCTGCTCTATTTATTGCAAGATGAGAGTGACAGATATTTATTCCTTTCATTACTTCAAACCAGTAAAATATTTTATTTAAGTGAATACGTAATACTTTTTGATAATGCCTTAAACTAGGAAGTATAGAATGGAGATGCAGAATGAATCAGCAGTATTGAGCAATTTATTCAAAGTGAACTTGAAATTACTGCACAGCAAGAATAGGTGTCTTCCAAATCTCACAGAAGTCGTATAAGATTACAAATGGTAAGACACAGGAAACTTTTAATGTTTGCTGGTTAAAATGCTGTATGTAATAATGTCTCTTATTAATATTATCATCATCAAAATATTGCCATCTTTAAATAAATGATATTAACATGTTTGTTGAAGCTTTTTTGTTGATGTTTCTATAATACTAAAAATCAGATAAGTAAAAACAAAAGATTGTAAGCCTCTACAAGTAGTTCAACACATCTTATACTATCATTGCAAAATTATTAGGTTAATGATGCTTTTAAGTGAAAAATAGCTTCAGGGAGTCATGGAGGCTAGAAAGGTTAGGCACTTAACTGAGAGAAACCTGCTCATTCATCTCAGATTTATCATGACCCAATCTCATATTGATTTCATTTCATAATGGATTACTTTAGCTTTATAAGATTTCATAGGGGGAAATTTTTCTATAAAGATATGGGCAAAGCATTATTAAAAAACATTTGGACTACAGAGGAAAATTCTTAAAAGACACAATTCTGTTACAGAAATATGCAGTTAACAGATGTCTTCCGAAGACCTTTTGCTAATTACAAGTACTACTTGCAAATATAATCCATCAAACAAACAGAGATTAATACATTAATTAAGTAGCTACGGCTATTTTAAAAAAGTATTTCTGCTTTTAGTTTTTTCTTTGAAAAGTCTCTACAGTATAACTGGGGACACTAAGCAATCACTCGAACTTAGTTGAGAACAAAGCTTAGAATCCAGGAACATATTGTTGTAAGAGTGTTATTTAATAGGACCATTTTACTCATTAAATGAAGTGAGTGGATGCTTACTAAGAAATGGCTATGCTGAATTAAAATATTGCTTCATCTGGCAGGGTTGAGATTAACTTTACTAATTAAAGGGTTTGAAATTCTTGGGGCACTACCATTTAAGGCTAAACAAAGTTGAAAACCTGTTTTTCTGCTCGTCAAAGTCCTTCCTCCCTGATTCTCATCTCCTTTCTGGGGATCAGTCTTTTCTTAGCATGATTTAAAGAAGAAAATATGACCTGTCTTTAAGATAAATCTTACTCTACACACTATGACCATATCCCAACTGCCGAGGCCACAAACCTGTGAAATCACACTCATTTAATGAAGCCACATCTAGGACATTGGCACCCAGGCCTGGTGGAACTTTGCCCGCTGGGGTTCGTTTTCTTACAATCTCTCTACCTAAGAAGGAAGAGCAATGCTACATATGTTGTCTCCAGTGCTTTCTCTTCATTCCTTATTTCTAACTAATGACTCTAATTTGCAAGTGTTTGAGAACTACCCATAGTTCATCATATCTACTACCGTACGAGAACACACTTTCCCCAAAGAAGTCGCAATATCTATAGAACCATAACTCTTTTAAAACAATCGCACAGCAATTTGAATTTCCTCCACAGCTGGATTTTGGGATTAAAGTATCCACAATCAGGATATTCTAGTTTCTCTCAAGATAATGGGTCATATTTGCTTCACATATATGTAAAGAAATGATTGATTTTTGCACTTTTCACAAAATGAAGGAATGCTATTTCTTACACTTGAATTTGTGTCCACTTCTTGCTAAACTGAGATAATATATGGTTGTTAAATATTTCTTTCTGCTCCAGGTACCACTCAACATGGTTCAAAAATTTCAAGGTTGTTAGAGCCAGGACACTCTTTGCTATTTACAAAACAAATTCTGAATTCTAACGGTGAGGAGGCAAAACTGATGAGCATATTAAAAATTGAGTTCTATGTGGCAATACATTAAGTTACCAAGTACAACTCTGAACTGTAGACTTTTAAGTTACTGTTTGCATTTACAGTCTTTGCATATTTAAGGTAGAAGAAATATAAATAAAAATATTAGCTTAGATCGTTCATTCTTTACATATTTTTATTTAGACACTGTAGATAGAAAGATGAATAAGATATTCTTAAGAGTTGATGGGTGGAGAGTCGTGTAAATAAAGAAGTATATCTGAAAGATGTCTACAGAGTGGGAATGGTGGCTAATAGCAGCATTTTACTCATCAAGTACAGAGGTTATGCTGAGTGTACCCAGGTGACAGCTGATCATTTAACCTGGAATGAAAGGTTAAAGGTCATAATAAATTAATTGAGGAAATGTTTTTAAGTGAAATATAAATTTTTAAATATAACTGAGTCCTTTTACAATTATCAACAGTTTTGGTTTTCATTAAACATTAAGTGCCTCTTTGGCACACTCTTTCTTAATTCTCCACTGACTTTTCCTGTCACCCGTTACGCATTACAGTTCCCCCAACTACCTACCTTTTGTGCCCTATAAAATGAAACTCATCTTAATTTTAGCATGAATAAAACATAATAAGCAGGATGAATCAGACACCAGAAGCTCACATAATATATTCCAGGAACAAATTAAAGTGACATTTGTTTAATAAACTCCTTTAATATCCATGAACTGGCTTGTCTTCATTGAAAGTAAATATTCAAAGCCACTGTGATTGAACTAAAAAGTCAGAGTAATGCTTTCAGACTCTCCCAATTTACTCTTGATTAATGACTAAGGTATTAGGTTTCATTTCTTCTCAATTCCAATAAAAATTAACTTTTTAGTTTCTGCTAATGCCTTTTCATAAAATGTAAAATACTGATTACAAATGATTTTCTTCTGTGTTGTGTAATTTTTAAAAAATAAGATTTAATTTTCCCAGTAATAGGCACAGTTTTAAAACTTTTTTCCATATAAGTTTATCATTCAGAATTTCAGAACTTGCTATAATTGCCACAAAAAAAGTCTCGATGACACCTCCTCTGAAAACTATTTTAGGCAGAATAGATGGGCCAAACTGAGTCACAAACAGTAACTGTGTCTTGTAACTCTACGTGCTGTTACCCAGAGTTTCTGTTGTGCCACAGTAGTGTCTAGAAGAGGAGAAATTTTCCTTCCTCTCATGTTCCGTTTATTAGGAGGGCTCCATGTTGCATATGAACTCCTAATGTTAAGTTAGTCAAATTCTTTGAATTCACTTGCTGTGAATTCATATGATATTGCTATGTCATATTTTTTTCTATTTCCACAGTACACACCCTGCCAGTAGGATGCATGGACTAGAAGGGATTGTGGTGTCAGTTGTTTTGCATATACTGAACTAAAATTTCTTCTCCATCCAGCTTTTGTGGCGGAGAATTCATTAACAAATTTATTATTTTCCAATTCCTACAGTCAATTCCCTAAGACACCTTATTGTCCTTTGCTCCTATTTGGACCTGGTCAAGTATCATAGCCTATGTCATCAGGTAAGTTATAATACCTGTAACCCATAGAGACATAACAGGTCGTGAGCCCGGTGGCCCTCTCCTCCCTATGTAAATTTGTGGGCACAAACAGAAATGTGCTTTTACTGAACACATCATAATCCTGTATGTTCTACAAATGTTTTTACTTATTCAGGAAATTATTGAAGTTTTTGTGGCCTAACACAGCAGTAATTTTCATAATTATGCTATGAATACTTAGGAAATACAGATCCTATAAAGTATAGATTTTACTATAGAGCTACTTGGTCTTTCTTCCTGATGTTATTATTACAGGATCATTTCTACTTTATTTACAGGACTTTTTACTTTGTCAGAGGGTGATTTCAAGTCTCTCTATATGGTCATGCTTATTTCACTTTGTATTTCTTGAATTTGTCCAAATTTTATGTATTTCTGCAGTACCTTATTCAGGACATAAAGATTTCTAGATATTATATATTTATTATGTTATATCTTTCAATATTAAGATATCCTAACTAACTCTGATACTACAATTTTAATTCCTACTTCCTTCTCCTGTTTCTTTCCCAGGTTGTATTTTTTTCTATCATCTTATTTTCTGTTTTAGGTACTCTTACTGGGTCTATAGTATACACTTTCTGTGTGTTGTGTGTGCTTTTGTGTTTTCATAACACACTTTAATGATGTTTTTCATGTTTTCCCCCAATTTTTGGTTGTAATAGGTATTTTTTCAATTTCTGATATATGAAGGTTTTTTCCCCCTATTTTTAATAGTTTCTATTTTATTTGACCCCATATTTGTCATAGTTTTATTGCTATGTCATATTTTTTGCTATTTCCCAGTAATTATAAAGGATTCTATGATTTTAAATATAACTTTAAATAGTTTTACACTTTTCAATCATATGTTTAAATGCACATTTCTCAATTTCATCATACAAATGATCATTATTTGTAAAGTGAAGAAAGCTTATACATATACCTCTTCTTTGCCCCTTAATTGGGGGTAAATATACACTGAAGTCTTGACCACAGATTATTGAGCCTGTCAACTTATATCCTGTTTTATACCTCTAAGTATAATTTTTATTTTAAAAAAGGACTTAATTCTATTTACCAATACAATATTAACATCAGTACTTTCATCCTAACACATTTGTTGTGAGTTATTTATTTTGTTCTATCAAAATAAAGTCATCTTCTAGTGGACACTTTGAGGGAGAGGGATACATGTGTAATAGACTTCCTGATTTTTATTTTTATTAGAAAATGTTTTTCCAGGATCTGGGAATATATAAATGTCAACTGCACTTGGCATAGAATATTTTGTTCTCATATTAAGACTTTGTCAACATCTTTTCATTTGTCTTTTGACATCAAGTATTCTGAAATGAAGCCTAATAAACAATTACTCTGACAAATTTTAAGAAATTTATTAAGCATCGAAGTTTAAGACAGAATCTTAAAAGCATCTAGGGAGAAGCATGAGGTCACTAACAAAGGTTTCCACATCCAACTTTTGCTTTCTCATGTCTCCAGGTGAATAGTATTTGGTCATTATCTTTGGATTTATATGAGGTTATCTTATTTCCTTGTTTCTTCTAAAGTTGTTTCTTGATTTGGTGAATATTTAGTGCTGCCACTCAGGGGAAGATAATCTGTAAATAGGAAATACCACCACATTCTCAAGAATTGTATTTTCTCCTTTAATAATGGATTGCTAGTTACAAATACAATAAAATAATCAATAATCAAAAAGAGATAACAACTTAATTAACCTAATTACAGACAAAATACTTCTGCCTGCATCAAGAGTCTTAAAAATAGTACCTCATTGGATTAAAATTCAGCTAATTTGAGCATTTTAGTTTTTTAGATGGGCCCATGGTCTAAAGATTTATCTGTGTATTACATTTATTACCTAAATATTTAATAGCAACTCCAGGAATATAACAAGGTTTTCCCATTATCGCCCCAGATTTTTATCTATCACTTTATATTGTTCTCAAATATATTTCTGAGCTAATATGGCTGGTAGAAGAAAACAGCCCCTCTGTTTGAATTATGACTTGAAGACAATTGCAACATGATTACACTGGCCTCCGTGATATATTGTCTTGTACGTCCTTTATGGATGAAGGACTTATTTTCCTAGCTGGTGGGAGAACTGTGGCAGAGAGCCCTTAGCTGTCAGCCTTCTATGGGAAATTTCTTGGTTGTAAGAGACCCGCCTCATTCCCATGGTCATGTTCCTTCACAGGGAAGCCTTTACACAGTGACTGGCTACGTGTGCGGTACAGAAGCCCACGCTCCATGTCCCAATCCAGACACCTCTGCAGAACTCTGGAAGTTTGGTGGAAGAATGTGTTGAGATTGCATCACAGCTCATCTTCCTCTGCCCAATACTGCTTCCTTGTAATCCCAAGGGTATTTCTTAATAAACTTTCAGCATATAAATTTGCATTTTAGGTTATTGGAAAACCCAAACCAACATGGGATAAGGAATAAAGAACAACCCCCTTTTGTACTAATATAGCTGGACGTATTTTTATTATATAACCTGAATATATTTTCACTTTAAGAATAAGAGTACAAGAGTAAGGGAACATGCCTGCAGTTCCCCAAGGTTTATTTGATGTTATCTTATATAAGGTTCATTATGCAGTCAGTAAGCTGTTGTACTCGATCCCGTGCCAAGTGCTGGGAATTAAGGGATGAGGACAAAGGAATAGAAACTTGGCCTATTGAGATATTATTCAAAAGGTTCCACTCAATATAAATTAGTAATCATATAAAGAGATAATATATTGATATATTATAATAAATAACATTAACAAAAATCAGACTGAGGATTTTTAAAAGAGGTTGAAGATGAAATGAGATAAGGTGGGATCAAGAAAGGCCACTTTGAGGAAATTAAGCTCAGGCCTGAATGAGGAGACGATGACAGGAGAATTCCAGGCAACCAAAAGAACACATGGCAAGGCCTTCTCACAGGAGAAAGGTTAGTGTGTATGAATAATAGAAGTCCACGGTGGCTGGAGCATAATAAGTGAGGGATGTATGACATGAGGTTATAGATACATTTAGAGTTAGGGGGTCAGAATACGGGTGTGAGCTTTCTTGCACAAGTATTGGGAAGCTTCTGGAAGATTTATCTAGGGCAGTGACCTGATGTAACTCCTTTCCTGTTTTTCTTTTTCTTCTTTTGGTGATTATTCTCTTTGCTTTCTAGAGAACAGATGGTAGAAGGCGGGAAGTGGAAATATGCAGATACATTAGGGACCCATCAAAATATTGAATTTATGGGTTTGACTGTGGTTTGACCTAGAGTGGTTATTACAGAGAACGAGTAGAATGGACGTATTAGAGATATTTCTCCAGTTTGAAATGGTTGAGCTACAGATTGGATACAGGTAGGAAGATGGTAGAGGAAGGGGTGACACCAAGTATACTTCGAGCTTGGTGTTGACAAACAGGGCACACGGGAGAGTCGTTTATGAGAAAGCTTCGGGAGAACAAGGAGACTCTGAAATTATTTGGAAAGGTCAGAGACTGTGTTCTGAATCTTGTGGTAGAAACAGGAAGGATTCCATTGTATACAGAAACAGGAAGAAGAATCCAAATGCAACTTTTTTGACCAGCTTTACAGAGTTCAGCCAAACAAGCCATACGCAGTTGAACCTCATGTTAGAGATGAGCAAACTGAACTTCAGAACCCATAAACAACCTGTCAAAATCATCTGACTAGCCAGAAGAATATTTTGCCCATTATGTGATATTTTATTTATTTAAATAGTTATAATTATTTTATATATTTTATTTTCTTGATTTTATTATCAGTCACAAATAACACTATTAAAGTTTATCTCTATTTTTTACTTTTCTTATTTTATCATAATTTCAAGTAAAAATCAATCAAAAAATTATATTGAAATGGAAATACTGAATTTTATACTAAAGACAAGGCATCCAAATGAAAATGAAATTTTCCAGGTGAAAATTTCCAAATCATAAATATGTAGGGACAAAACACTGTATTTATGAAGAAAGATACAAGATAATTCTAATTAACTGATGACTCAAAGGTTTCCAACTTTAATAGTAAATATCATCTTTGAAGTAAAGTCCATTTAAATTATTTATGCAGCCGAAGTTTTAGTAATTCTATATGTATATCATGTAAACTTTTTTGAGAAAAATTGAATTGGAAATGTTAGAGTATTGTGTGGAGAAAAAAATTGTCTCCTTATGAAGGATTACTTTAGCCACTTTGGCAGATGTCGGTAAAAGAACGTTAAATGCACATGAATTTGATTAGCAGATGTGTACTTAGAAATATCTTATCATTGAAAAGAGAATTGCATTATCACCTTTGCAGGCCCTCTTCTTTTCCTTCATATTTATGTAACTTTGCCATCTATAGAAAGATTATGGGAATTTCAAAAGTAGCTGATAGTTAAGAAACATCCCCATAACACTTTGCTGAATCCATAATAAAACATTTCCCTTCTGTCTCAAAGCCTTTTAAAATTACCTACCATAATCGGTATAGCTAGAAGAGGGTATGTTCCATGTTCAAGTTCTCCTGTTTTGTGAGGTTGAGAATTCTTTTATAGTCTTCTGAGGATGACACTGTACTGTGCTTTTAGCCTTACTGTTTTCACCTATTCTTTCCATTCCTTACCTTTGTATATTTACATTTTATATATTGAAATGTTATTTTTTCAAATACTTTATATGCAAGTTTACAAAGTACAATGACCATACGTACATTAAAATGACTTATTTATACCATATGGAAGTTTAAATATAATTTTACAATATCTAGTATTGATTGTTTAGTTTCTAATCGTTGATACTTTACATGATTTTTCCCAGCATACCTCAAAATACTCTTCAAAATTCTACTAATTAATTTCTGTAACACTTCTGAGGTGTATTAATAAGCTAGAGATGTAAATAAGATTTGCAGAGAAAATTAGGTTCCTAAGTTAGAAATTTTGTCCCACTATTGACTAGAAAGCGATTGAAATGATAAAAACAGTAGCACATGTCATAGAAGAGAACCAATAAGCCTGCTGCAGCGTGACTGCCTGTGTGACCTCAGACAAGTCACATGGGTCCGCACTTCATTCTCTTCACTCTGATAAGAAATATTTGACAAATCTCATTTTCAAAAGGCCTTTAAGGCCTTTCCACTTTTTTTTTTTTTTTTTTTTTGAGGTGGAGTTTCGCTCTTGTGACCCGGGCTGAAGTGCAACGGGTGGTCTTGGCTCATGCAACCTCCGACTCCCGGGTTCAATTGATTCTCCTGCCTCTGCCTCCTGAGTAGCTGGGATTACAGGCACACACCACAACGCCCAGCTAATTTTTTGTATTTTTAGTAGAGATGGGTTTTCACCACGTTGGCCAGGCTGGTCTCAAACTCACGACCTCAGGTGATCTGCCCGCCTCAGCCTCCCAAAGTGCTGAGATTACAGGCGTGGGCCACCGCGGCCAGTGAGGGCTATCTACTTTTAAGATTTCAGGATGTATAACCCGGGAGGTAAATGGCAGTATGTGTGTGTGTATATATACGGATATATATACATAAACACACACACATATATACACATATATATGTATATACACACATACACACATATATACATATACATACACACATATATACATATATATACGTATATACACACATACACATATATACATATACATACACACATATATACATATATATACGTATACACACACACATACATGAGACAGAGAGAGAGAGGAGATAGAGAATTTCATGTAAAAATATAAACTGTTAACATAAAATTTTGCTTCTCTGAGGAATATTTACAATTGTTCTCAATCTTCTCTGGAGAATTTAAGCATTTTTCTCAGAAGTCACCAGATAGAATGAGGGAGGGGCCGTGTGACAGGAGCCAGAGATGAAGAGAGAGCAATACAAAGTGTGCTTTGGGAAAAATCGTACAAGGCTGGGGAATACTTCTCTCCAACAAAAAGACCAAGGTCACAGCTATATCTTTTCAGAAGCCAATCTTTCTTTTAAAATGTCAATTTCCATCTATTTCTTGCTTCACAGACATCCCATTCATTGCTGGATTTAAAATAAAGCCTTTCTGTGTTCAATCTTTCTATCGAAAAAGAGAAATATGGGGGACAGTACAGTCTAAGAAGTGATTAAGAGTATCTAGTGGACTTTCCTGGACTGTAAATCTTTACACATCTCTTAGCCTAATGAGGTGATTTAGTGTGCTATAATGCACAGTGAATTATACAGACGCTTCTTTTTGATCATACTGCAGAATGGAACTAAATACTAAATACCAAATAGCACTCCCATGATTCTTATAGGTGTCATTCATATGGCATATTTATGCTTTTTTATATAGCAATTCTTATTCTTAGCTCTTAAGCCATTATGGAATCTTTTTTTGTCATTTTAATAATCATGTTCCACTTGAGTTATGCAAGGTAGAATTTCTAAGTAGAAAGTCTTGTTTTATTGAATGCTTTTCAGTAAACATTTTGGAAAAGATCTCCGTTTCTTGATACTACTTCTGCACACTTTCTCAACATATTACTTGGTATTGCCCTTATTAACCTGTAGTACACTGTATTCTGAAAATATTAGGCTTAAAAATCAGTCACGTATAAATAAAGCTAATGAAATAGAAAGGAAACCACATTCAGGAAATGGAAGGTAGAAGCAAATGTATTAACCATAAGTTACAAAGAGTTTGGTCTTTGGAATGAAGCAGCAAGAGTTTAAAAATCTTGTCTGTGATTCACTAGCTTTGTTACCTTGGAAAATTACTTATGATTTCTGAGTATCAGTTTAGTAGGTGATATCAACTGCAACTTCACAGAATTATACCAAGTATTAAATAAAGGACTTAGTATCTGGGAGAACATATAAAATTATTAATAGTTACATTTTTTTAATATTACCATTATTATTATCATCATACTTATAGTATTTTCTTTCACTGACAATGCACTCAGGACATAAGGAGAACTATAAAACGGTGCTTCTCTAACTTAAATGCATAGCATGAATCACCTGGAGTTTTGTCAAAATGCAAATTCTGACTCAGTAGTCCTGCAAACTAAGGAACTCTTGGTAATGCTGGTGGTGCTAGTTCACTGAAAGACCACACGTTTTGCAACAGCTATACAGAATGTCCTGTTTCTTTTTCTAATCACAAAACATGGCAAACTCTAAAATAAAGCAGAATAACAGATTTAAATATTAATACTCATGTCTTCACAATTTATAATTTCTCCCTCCCTAACAAAGGCGTAATTCTGAGTAAAAATTAGCAAAAAAATTGAAATTAATCTTCCTATGTTTATTTCTTTAACAAATTCTGGGTGATTACTACTGGTTACTTGCTGTAGGAAATAGAAAAATTGCTTTGACATAGATCCTTAAGAATTTGTCCCACTATAAGCTTATTTTTGTAGGAAGCTGAAAGATTTATATAAATAACCATAATTAAAGAGACAAACTAAGAAGTGCAATAAAAGACCTAGGCAAAGTGCTGGAGTAGTTCGGGGTAGAGTAAAATTATCCTAAAATAATACCTGTATGTAATGTTACACTATCTTCCCTAACCAGCACGTGACAAAACTGTCACAGCGAACTTTGGCGCTTTCTTATATCTTGGTTTGGTTGCCACATCCTTCTATTTTGGGAAGTTCTCGGTTTCCTCATGTAATAATAACAACACTTAAACAGTGCATACTAGATAAAAGGAACGATATTGCTTTATTTACATAGTTTAGTTAATTTAATTTGCACAATGAACTATGAAGTAATCAGCATTATTTCCTTCACTTCACATATGGGAAAATGGAGAATCAGCGACATTAAATCATCTCAAGTTTCTAAATTATCCAGTCTCACCAGGCTGTTTACCCTCTGTTTTTGTCTATGTGCTGCTATAACAAAATGCCACAGATTGGGTAATTTATAAATAACAGAAATGTATTTCTCACAGTTCTGGGGCTGAGAAGTCCAAAATCAAGGCAGCCGAGATTTGGTGGTTGGTCAGGGCTGCTCTCTGCTCGAAGATGGCACCTTCTTGCTTTGTCTTCACTTGACAAAAGTGGGCAAAAACGGACAATGTAAGGACATGGCAGAAGAGACTGAGGAGCCAGGCATTCCTCTAAAGCCTCTTTTATAAGGTCATGTATCTCATTCGTGAGGGTGGATTCTTCTTCACTTAATCACGTAACCAAAAGCCCCATCTCTTAATACCATTATCCTGTGATTTTAGTTTCAACATACAACCTTTGGATGGACACACAGGTTCAAATCATAGCACCTTCCAAATTATAATGCCTCTCTCATGCCTGTTCTCCTTGAAGTACCCTCTAGTTTTGTTCTCTTCATTTCAGCCATCACAGTTAACCCTTCAGTTCCATTTTTTAAATTAATCTCTACATTTTTAAGATGGTTCCTTTTTTTTTTTTTGTATATAGCAGACTCTCAAACGTATTTGTCATATGAACTAAGTAGGTAAATATGTAAATGCCTGTTAAATTTTAGTGAATGATATAATGGCCTAAAGATTTATCTACTCTTCAGCTAAATATATTTGCTTTTAGTAGGAATCTCCTGCCATATACAAAGTCGTGACTCTAGGGGTGAACATTTTAGCCCGTGGGTAAGTGTAAAGCAGTGGTATGTTACAGTGACAGCTCACAGTCATAGCACTGGGGCACGCTCCTCTATCTGCTTCAAATTGAATCAGCAAAATATATTCGATTTTGTGAGATTTAAATGTATGCTCCTGTTATTAAAATAAAAGTATGGGAAAACTTTAAGGAGCAGATTCAATAGAAACGTTTTCCTGAGTTATCTGCCTTCTTTATTCTTATGTTATGTTTTAAGTCTATGGTCAATGTATAGAGCTATGATTTATGTGCTTTTTTCAATTCTGTTCAGAACAGACAGGTTGATTTCCTTCTTTTAGAATCTTCTTGAATTTTGTCTAATATTTTTGTTCCAATTTATTAGTAGATTATACTCCCCTAACACTGCTTTATGATTACTTATACACAAACAATATTATGATATTTACAAATTGAATTCATTTTAGGAGATGATTTTGGTCATGAACATGAGCAGGTTGTGAAGTGTTTCAGCCATCCCAGGGTATGGCTGTTAGTCCCTTGTCCAGTGTTTCAAAAAAATCTTGAATTTGTGATGATGCTGTGATGGTCCCTCAGATATTCTTACACACGTCTTTGCCCCTTGTTCCCTCTAACTTCCCTTTTCGGATAAAAAAGCAAACGCTGCCAAGCTGAAATTGAATTACATTTGGATGCAAGTGTCACTATGCGATGGTTGCCAATGAAAGTACCAAAGGAATTTTATCATGGTGAATTAAAGGCAAATAGACTCAGAGAAATGAGCATGAGCATGAAAATGGCGCATGATACACAGATCTCACTGGAAAGTCATTCAGCTCACAATATTTTCACTAGAAAAACCCATTAGCTTTAGCTAAAAATTGAAATTACTTTATAGGAAATCAGAATGAAATATGTGAAAACATTATATTCTGTGCAAGATTAACACCAAGAATGGTGTTGAAAGGCTTGTGGTCTTGCTTTTGACGATGCTAAAAGGCCAGAAACCACAAAGATGCATGTGTGCTGTCATTTGCACAGTTACTAATTTTTCTCATTATTTCCATAATGAGATGCACTGTTTCAACAGAGAAACCCTCCTGAGAGTTGCTTTTAGTGTTTTCAGGCAGGCAGCGCTTTTGCTTTCATGTTTTGGCCTTGGCCAAGGAGTTCAGACGGACTTTTCATTTATTTTCGGCAAGAATGTATTCATTTATTGCTTTAAATAATAATAAATAGATTTTAAAATACTGCACATTTCTGCACTGTAAGCTCCATGAGGTCAAGGACTATATCAAGTTTGGACATAATTGTATACCCTACATCTTGCGCAAGGTTTAGAAAAAGTGGCATGGACACCTATTTTTTGAATCAATAAATGAATACATAAAAGAAGTTAATAATGTGTTAAAATGCATAAAATTCATTGACAAAACTACTCTTATTTAGGAGCTTATTCTTTAGTTGGAGAGATAAAATATATGCACATAAAAGCTTAAGGAAAAATAATAAGTGTTTTGAAGTACTTGGTATGTGAAAAAATTAGCATAAACCTTATATCCATGATATTATTATGCCAGGATCAATAAATATTTTAAGTAGGAAGAAAAATATAATTATATATCTTTGTGTTCAATAGGAATAGTAGTATTTATAAAGTAGAAGTTTGTTACACCTTATTCATAGTCTTTTAAAGTTGTTTATAAAGAAAATCTAATCTTAATTAGTTAATTAATGGTTGATATCAATTTAGGTGCTTTAACATTGCTCACTTGTGAATAAATTCCCCTTTCTTTTGATCCCTGAATTGCCTTGTACATATGGAGAAATAAAGCTTGCCTAGAATAATTTCTTGAGTGGAGAATGAATGATCTGGATAGATTTGCTGGCAATAAATGTGTCTGTACTTATTTTATTAATTCTTTCATCTTCACGAAGACAAATATAAAAGTCATATTCTAGTATTTTATACCATGGAAAAAAATTCTTATCGTCTTCCTAAGGAAAAATACAGCATGACACAAAAGTAAAGTTAATTAAATTACTTACTTTATTAATTAACTGTCTATTATTTCTATGCGTTGAAGTAAATTTGACATTCAATGCTATTTAATTCTAAAAGCTTGAATGAGTAATGATGTTTTCATGTAAGGTTAGTTGAAATAAATTATCATTGATTTTTAAATTTAATATTAATTAGCTATTGCATATTCTTAATGGGAAACAAGTGTTTACAAGGCCTTCTTTGATTGCAAAAAGACCATGCCCATTGTAGACTTCTTAGAATACATCATATCTGCCCTCTTTTTTAGAGCGGGGAATTCAACTCATATGTGGCTGGACGTTGATTCTCAACATTTTGAACGTTATTTGCCTGTCTTAACTCATACTGGTTGATGTTTTTTTTATAAGTAATCTCCATGTTTAGCATGCACTTGAACTATTGTTACATAGGGTGCTTGACTATTTACAAGTCTCCCTAGGATTCTAGGTATTCATTAGTCTCTTGATGTGTATTTGCTGATGGTCCTATTATCTTTGTTGGTTCAATTACACAGTACCATCCAAGATGCTACAACACATTATACACAGGGTATGGGTTGTGAGGGCTACAGTTTTCAGTTAGTATTCAGGCTCAGAAACTTAGAATCTCTGCGAACTTGAACAAGTTACTTAGTCTTGTTTTAAGACCTTCTTGTTTTAAAAGTTAGTCTCAGATTCTTAAAATATACAGTAGGGATGCTAGTAGTGCTCACAGAATTGTAGTAAAGATTAGCTGGGAAAAAAGAGACTATTAAACAGAGCCTGGTGTTCAGTAAGTATCAGTTGCCTTAGATTAGGAATCTGTGTTGTCATGATTAGAAGATTGCTGGTTTATGTTACAGATCTGTAAGTATAGTCAAAATATGTCAAAATAACAACCAGACAGAATCATATACCATTCCTTGAACATTTCATCCCAGAATCTAGCCAAATTAGCATCTCCATACAGACAATACTGTTAACACAGATATGTGCTCAAACCCCTCCTTCACTTTTCTGCGCTTGTAAATTACTGGAGCTATTTAGGAAGAAGTCTGGGGTGATGGCTCGGTTAAGCTGAGTAGCCAGTTCTGTATGTGATCTAGGAGGTGTTAGTGCTAGAGGGGCGCAGACGGTCGCCTCCTCCAGCTCGTTTCTGCAGTGGCCGCACAGGGCACATCCTAGCTCTGCTCCGGGAAGTCCGGTTTCTGGCTAGGGGCTTGTGCGCACCCCTGGCCGGGAGGAGCCTGCAGCCCGCTCGTTAGCACCGCGCAGCTCGCGCCCGGAGGAGGCGGAAGGAGCCCTGCGCCACCGCCAGGAGGAGCGAGCGCGGCGGCTGCAGGCGCAGGAGGAAGAGGGAAGACAAGGAAGGACGGCTCCCGGGCGGAGTGGGCGAAATCCGGGAGCAGCCGGAGCAGCAGGTCCGGGGAGCGGTTCCGCGGCGCTGCGCCCGTTATTCGCACGGACGCTGCGGAGCTCCCGGGGCTGCCCAGTGCCCCTGCGGGGAGGCTGCCGTCTGAACCTGACTCCGGGTGAGTTCAGTTCAGCACAGAGGTGAACCCAGGGGTCTCGAACCGGAGACGTGGAACTGGCGAGGCTGCTCAGCTCCCCCAGGCGCTGCTGCCTTTACGTGTCCCACATTCACGGAAGGTTTCGGCGGTGGCTGCACAGGCTGGGGGTGGGCGGATGGGCGGTGGGTGGCTGCGATCCTCACGGCCAGCGTGGGGGCATTCGGATGGCATTAGCTGAAGTCAATGGGGTTTTAGGAAATGTCCCCAAAGGCACGCATTATATGTGTTTCTATACAAGCTTCTAAGACAGGAATTTGGTTTCCCGGATGCCCATTTTGGCCTTCTGTCCTTCCTTTTGCTTGCCTCATGCCCAATTTTCCAAGCCAAGGAAAGGATTGGAAAGGCGTGGACGGAGAAGGTCTGGGCACAGAATGGGACGGGCCAGCCTTGGTCTCTAAGTTAGGGGGTGGGGTTGGCACTCTTCCTTTCCACCTAATTTACCAGGGAAAACCCTCAGAGTAACTTGAGGTTCCTTCGCTCTGTAACCTCCATAAGCTTATTAAAGGGAACTTCAGGCTCTCTAGACAGCCTGTGAAATGTGATGGCAATTTAGCTTAAAAGCCATGTTGGTTCACTTCATCTCCTCTTTATCCTTTGTTGCCAAATTGATACCTTTTTGGATTTTTTTAACATAAAGTTTAAGTGGCCGACTGACAGGAAATATTTCTTTTGAAAATTCTATGAGAAAAGTGATGAGTCAACATTGAGAGAAAGGCAACTTTATTTTCTTGGGAAGAACTTTGGGGAAAGGGATTGATAGAGAAATTCTGGGCATGAAATTATGGACATTTCCCACAGAACTTCTTTCATTTATTTATTTTTTTACATTTGCTTCTTTTTTTTTTTTTTTAATCTCGTGTGTGTGTGTGTGTGTGTGTGTGTGTGTGTGTGTGTGTATCAGAGAGACAAAATTCTTTGGAGGTATTATGACTTTATTAGGTTTAGAAGTTTCTTTCTTACTAATAGCACTAATTTGTGATCATCATGATTATAAGAATTAACTAAGTGTTTTGCTTCTCTGTGTTTTGGGTCTTTTTTTAAAAAAAAATTCAATACTTACTTTGCGGGCCTTACTGAATACCTGTCAATAAAATAGGTGGGCATATGGTTAGTCACATGACCTACTGTGGATTTAATAGCAGGTAAGTATACAAACGATAAGTTTAGGAAATAAATGTCAGAATCCAAATTTAGGTGTGAAATTGAAATATCTTTCAAAATTAACCAAATTCTCTGTTAGGATCCAGTGTCATTTTATGGTCAAGGGAGCTTAAAGGTTTCTCAAATTGAGATATATGTATCTACTTGGTTAATCAAAATGTAACATTTTATTTTCTTCTTTCTTTAATAACAGTTTGAATTCAACAAATAAAACTTGCGTATTTAATGTAAGGTTCTTTCACATATATTACTTCTCCAATTTTTAATAGAAATTTAAAGAGAAAAGTGATATTAATTCCACTTTGTAGATGAAGAGACTGTATCACAGAAGTGTTACTTTACCTCGATTTCTGTAATTATTATGTCATACACTTAGAAGTTGCATGTTATTATGGAATATATAAAATACATGAATGTTATAAAGAATTCAGACCTATGCTGTTTAACTTCAAGGTTAGTTCTTTACCTAAACAACTGCACATTGCACCACAATTGCACTACACTGAGACTACTGAAATAATTATATATGAACATGCTACATGAAAAAATACTGAAAACATTTATTCTTTTTTATTTTATTTCTTATTTTTCTGGTTTCTCTTTGATATAAAATATACTATAATTTTATGGAGTTATTTTCCATATTTAGATGCTCCTAATTTCCAAATAATTCCTAAACTCCTAAAAACTGTCCTGTGTCCTTCTTAATAAAAGTGGATTGACAGGGAGACTCAATTTTTTACTAAGAATATTCTTGGGATAATTTATGTCTTATAATCAAGATAAAGGCAGGCCACATTTAGTTGTATTTTTAAACCACCTAGTGTGAACTTGAAATGCAGACATAACTTGCTTTCAGGCTAAACTGCCAGGCTTCACAGTGAATAGTCTTTAAGATTCCATGGAAACATTGGCAGATATATCTAATGTATATCTGATGTAGGATTTATGAGAAAAGGAGAGGTAGAAACTGAATGCTCTTACATTTCATATGTGACCACATTCATAACACTTTATTGATAAGTCCTTTGGTGTCTGACATGGGCTGATACAAACAGGCTTCGTCAAGAGTTGAGGAAGAAAACAAAATCCCTGTAATACAGGCTTTTTGCTCCTTTTCTTTCTTAAGTGGTAATAGTTGATCCTACATAAGCTCTTAAAAAAATGAATTCCAAAGACAGTTTGTGAGTTTTTTGGAGGGAGGGTGCTGCTGTGTGTGTATGCATGCTCAACACAGGTTAGGGGTATAAGGAGAAGTTAAGCAAGAATATTGAATGCTAGCTGGGAAACTTTTTGGAGTCTCAAATACTTGGAAACAATTTTTTTACATTACATACATAAAATTCATAGTTACATTGGGGAACTAAGTATATTGTAGACAACTTTGCATCTGATTACAGGATTCCTTGTACATTTATAGCTCAGGTATTCTGGAAGGAGTCAAGATAATTAGTTTTATGGCTCTTGCCCATGTGACCTGTTCCTTTCCCGTCCTGACATTAAAAGGATGACTTAAATTTTCTGGAATGTCAAAATTCTCTTTTCCCTCAGATCCTAAAAAATAATTCAAGCAGTGTATGTGTGATACTCACTGTCATTTCAACATTTCCAAGGAAAAGAATCCTCTTGAGAATGCTAAACAATGCCCTATATTTCTTCCATTGTAATTCTTTCAGATAGAGGGTTAGCTGAGTTAGGAAGAAGGGAGAGAGGGAGATAAGGAGAGAGATGACATTTTATCCCTCAGGAAAGAACAAGACCAATTGTATTCCTAATTTAGAAATATTATCCTACAAACATTCCTGAGCTAGAGGGCTTTGCACATACATTAAAGCAGAATATCTCGTCAACTTCTAGTTGTGCCATGTAGTGAGTTGGAAATAAGATGAGCAAGCCGAGATCATTTTTGTTGGAGAACTATGAGACCATATGAAATAGGTAACAAAGTTACCCCAGCTGGGGGCTAGAGGACTTGGAAGTTTCCTCCATAAATTTGCATTGTTAGTACAGGGTTGTTCCAGTGATCAGAGTCGTTAAAGCTCTAGAGTTTCTGTATAACTGTGTATACAGGCTGAGACAGCTCTGATGGCCCAGAAAAGCCTTTGGACAGAATCACTGGACATTGTCCGACCACATGTATGAGAATAGTGAGTGCCAAGGAGTTGTGGGTAGCTCGGTGACAACTCTTGCTGAAGGAGTGTCATAAACATTCATTGCTGAAAGTGAAGTTTTTATTCACGTGTGTGATGCCTATTAGGTCATGCTTTCTTGGATATAAATTTGTAGAATATATGAATTAATTTTTGAACATCCTTTCTTAAAAGTACCATGTTCATGTAGTTGCTCATTTTAATATGAGTAGTTCAGATGGGACATAATATATTAGGGAGATGATTGAACATCCTAAGATCTAGTGTACATACCTTTGTTCATTATGAGATTCATCCCGTCTCCCTTTGCAGTGACATTAATGGCATAAGGGAGTATTAGATGAAATTTAATGCAGAAAAATATGGAGATATATGAATGGTAGATACGGCTGACAACCACCATTTTCGCTGAAGTTGTTTCAAAGCAAATAAATTTGGGATAAATTCATTTTATTTGCTCCTGAAGGGTAATTAAGAATAGGTAGGAAATGTGAAGAGGCTATAGCATTGACATTAAGAGAAGTTTTTGATTCTTAAAATAAGATATATTACACAGGAGTGAACAAACAGAAGATACTGAACAAATATTTTGTCATAAGTAAGTGAAGGATTATTCTGACTTGTTGAACTATGTTTTTAAATGTAAATTTCAACATTTAAATATTAAAACCTTAAATAATATTTAAATATTATAAAAGTTATAGAAAATTATATTTTCAATGCAAATATACACTTATAAGCTATATTGTAGATATGGGAGTAAACAATCCAATTACTGGCCGGGCGCGGTGGCTCAAGCCTGTAATCCCAGCACTTTGGGAGGCCGAGGTGGGCAGATCACGAGGTCAGGAGATCGAGACCATCCTGGCTAACACGGTGAAACCCCGTCTCTACTAAAATACAAAAAACCAGCCGGGCGTGGTGGCGGCACCTGTGGTCCCAGCTCCTCGGGAGGCTGAGGCAGGAGAATGGCGGGAACCCGGGGGCGGAGCTTGCAGGGAGCCGAGATCACGCCTCTGCACTCCAGCCTGGGAGACACAGCGAGACTCCATCTCAAAAAAAAAAAAAAAAAAAAAAAAAAAAAAATCCAATTACTTTTTTACTGAGTGAAAATTTAGTTGTTTTTTTTTTTTTTTTTTTTTTTTTGAGACGGAGTCTGGCTCTGCGGCCCAGGCTGGAGTGAGCGGCGCCATCTTGGCTCCCTGCAAGCTCCGCCCCCGGGTTCCCGCCATTCTCCTGCCTCAGCCTCCCGAGGAGCTGGGACCACAGGCGCCGCCACCACGCCCGGCTCATTTTTGTATTTTAGTAGAGACGGGGTTTCACCGTGTTCGCCAGGATAGTCTCCATCTCCTGACCTAGTGATCCGCCCGCCTCGGCCTCCCAAAGTGCTGGGATTACAGGCGTGAGCCACCGCGCCCGGCCGAAAATTTAGTTTTTTAAAATTCTAACTGGAGCTAACAGTTCAGTGTGATATATATTTTGAGTTTCAAAATTTGCAACCAAATAGGATAAATGTGTTGAACTGTACTTTTCTTGAAGAACTGTGATAAGAATGAGCAGTGAAAAAATTATAGCATACTTACCAGGGATCAAATACTTGCTTAGGGTTTAATAAGAAAAATCTCAGCTAATGCTAGAAATTGTGTACAGGATCTATCACAGACCCATGATTAAAATGGTCTCTTGTTAGCTATATGAGCTTGAAAACAAATGGTATAGCTTCTCTTTACTTCAATTGCTTCTTTTGTAAAATGGGGAGACCAGGAGAATGTAACTCAAAATTCTTTGTTAATGATTTGCTTCTTAGAGCAGTGCCAGATCCAATTAGGATTAGATTGTTATTTTTATTATTGATATTTGCCCTAGTTCTGCCTTTTATTGACTGTGTGAAATTGGTGAAGATTCCTTTCTGAAGCCTTGTTTCTTATCTACAAACTGGGAATAGAATGCCTGCTATGAAGAGTGGTTGTTAGTACATTAAAAAGGCTAGATATTTATTTATACATAAATTTATTTATATATACTCAGCACATGGTAGAAATTTGATAGTATTTTTTCTTGCCCTCCCATATATTACTGTGGAGATATCCCACATATTATGTCCAAGATTTTATTTTCCCCTCAAATGCAATGTCAGTCTTGCACAAAACATTCCTATCTCCAACTTCTCTTCTAATGTTCTGCAACCATTAAAGTATAGAAAACTAGAATGAGTATTTTTATAACTTTTGCTGTACTTAAGCATGTGGAGAGAAGAGTGCTAGATCACAGGACAAATTTTGATAAGAAAAGGGAAATATTTACACTACAAACAACTTACTTCTCCCCACGCTTAACAGTTTTATGCTGTCATTCTGTCAGCACCAAGTGAGATTTTCCTATTTAAATAGTTCTCTATTTGTGGTATGATAATTCATGTATGGACTTCATGTAATTAACATAAATATAATGGAGGGTTGAGAAATGGTTTATTTTTACCAAGAGGAAAAATATGTACACCATTTTAAAAATATTGCTTTGAAAATCTTTAAAATTAACTTTGATTCAGTTGGCGGAAGGTAGCATCACAAACTCACTGCTAGTGGTATTCTTGAGAAGTAGTGTTTGAATTTTCTAGGTATTGTCCCAAGACTGGCTTAAAAGAATTTAATTTTAGATGTAAACTTTCTGCTTAACATGGAAGATTTTTCCGTGAAAATATTAGCTCTGTCAGATACACGGGTGCTTAGGGGTAGCTGCATGCAATTATGGGAAGGGTGGAATAGAAAAAATGTTTCATCTCTAGGTTACACATAATGGTGTAAGCATATTGATTGGATGATAATGATAATTACACAATAACATGATTGAAGGGGTAAGCGAGTAACATGTAACACAGTTACTAATGTCAATCCTGTGACTGAGGTTACCACTTCATTTCTCTTTTCTGGAACCCCTTAGGTTTGTTACTATTGTAGTTTATTTCCTTTGCTTATTGTAGTGGTGTGTTAGTTGTATTGCTGCTGCGCTAACAAATTACCACACGTTTAATCACTTAAAACAACGCATATTTACTGTCTTACAGTTTCAAAGGTCAGAAGTCCAAAATCACTGTAATTAGGCTAAGCCAATGTGTCTGCGGTGTTGGTTCCTTCTCCAGGTGCTGAGGGAAGAATCCATTCTCTTGCCTTTTTCTGCTCCTAGTGGCACCTGTCTTCATTGTCTTTTGACCCATTCCTCCATTTTCAAGGTGCATTGCTTTTATTTCTGTTTCTGTTTCCGCATAGCCTCTTCCTTCAACTTTGAGTCCTCCTCTCTGCTTCATCTAAGGACTCCTGTGATAACTTCGGACTCACATGGATGATCTGGGATAATCACCTTGTCTGAAGATCCTTAACTTAATCATATCTACAAGTCCCTTTGGCTATGTAAGGCAGTACATTCCCAGGGCCTGGAGATTAGGCCAAGAACATCTTTTGGGACTAGTATGCATCCTATCACAAGTGGTAATAATATATTTGTGCCTTGAGACCCTGAAATTAATGTGCCTGCTTACACTTGGAAACACAATGTATCTGTGGGGGTAACAACTTATTTTTGAACCATTAGAAAGTATTGATGGGGAAGTTTTCATCTGACAACAGACACTGATAAATTAAATACCCTTAGATTTGTCAAATCTAACTTTAGTAAAATATAAGTAAAAGCATTTGCACTGCTTGGGTCAAAAATATTGATTAAACCCATTATTTATCAAGGCCAACACCTGGATTACTTAGGTTTAAATTAGAACATTATCTTCCATAGTGCTTATTTGTGAAGCTTAGTTCTTGTTTTCAAAACCTCATCCATGTAAGAAAGCACAGAAAGATTGGTCTTTTCTTAACCTTTGCAGAACATACATTTTCAAAGGGATGTTAGACAGTAGTTCCATAGTAATTGATGCAGTTCACAAACATTCATTGTGAATATTTTATCTCATGAGTTATATCTATGATACTAATCATAAACTTCTAGAAGAAATTTAGCAATGGTCATGTCAGCCTTTCAAATCTTTCTGGAACCTGGAAGAGGACCATTGCATAAGATAGATTCATTTTCCCCTTTATTCCATTGTTGCCAGAGAGAACTTTAAATGCCCTGTTCAAATTAATTTAATGCAAATGAATTATTGCTGCCTCATAAGTAGTTTGTCCTTCATTTTTCTTAAAATTATATTGTAAATGGATGTGACATGCTTTACTAGTTGTTGTGCAGGGAGCATTGTCCTTCCTTAAAGCTCCCTCATTTGTCAAAATGAAGCCATTAAGAGTAAAGTAAATTATATTATCTGATCATAGTATTACAATTGACCTTAAAACCATAAATTTTATAATCAGTGCAAATTGCTGAATAGTGTTTGCAGTTGTAGAAATTTCAAAGGAAACCCTGATTGAGATACAAAGCTGCTATAATCATTTTAAAAATCTTTGTTTTTCTTTTACTTTGGAACAGTAGTGCAGTAAGTACAGAAACCTTCATCCAAATATTCTAAGTTTTTAAGTCTTTTTCATTTCTTTTAATATTGTAACATTTAACAATGTCAAAGAAAGTATAAATTTTCTGAAGATCAAGCTAAAAATAAGAGAGGTTGATGTAAATGAACATCAAATTAACAAGATTGATTATGAAAAGTAATTTCTGAAAAGGGCCAAAAATCCCTTTGCACATAAAGGCAAATGAATTTAGTGAAATAAGATGAAACTGGAATAAAGAACTCTACTGATGCTTAAGTAACTCTTCATGCAAATGAGTAACGTACATGCATATTTTTAGCTCCCAGTTTCAGAGAGACAGTAGTTGTACAATAAATGGTCCTTTCCTGCTATTAAGGAAGCCCCTCCTCCTCCAGTCATGCTATTCCTCAGAGCAAGCACTTCAACTGAGTTTTCAGCCATCGTAAGTTAGAAGGATGGTACGATAGACTGCGTGTACATATGGCCCTCATTAGCAGGCCAACTGTTCCTTTCACCCACCCACGTCACTGGGGACATATGGCATTACTTTGACTGTGGAAACAAGTGTGTGTGGACATATCTTGGTACGAGTATGAGACTGTTGATTGTCTTTCTCTGTCGCTCATGCAACCAACTGTCTCTCCTCGTGGGAATCATATTATCCATAACACTAGATTTGAGGATGATTAATGATGTTGCTGTTATTATTAACTGAATTTGCCTCTCCAGTTTGATCACAAAACCAGTGAATGTTTGCTTATGGAACATGTAAAGCTTATAGAAGATAGAAAGCTTACAGAAAGAAAGATGGCTTTTCTAAGCGTAAGAGTCAAGTCTTTTTCAATCAAAAACTAACTCATTCAAAAATTCAAGAATTATGTAAAACTAGAAGAGCAGAGGGTTCAGAAATGCTATTGAGATCATTTGTTATAAAATAGCCAATAGTGAAATGTTATAATGAGTCTGTTGTTGTTAGTCGTGACTATGTGGAGAAAATAATGAGAAAATATAAGATAGGCTGGAATGAAGAGAGTCATCTGATCCCAGCATAATTCATTTTAGACAGTTCACAGTATTGTAACTTTTAAAAAAATATATTAATTTTTTCAATACTGTGAATTCTGAATTTGCAATATCAGACTTTTCAATACTTGCAACAAGTGTGTATTTTTCAGTGGTGGTTCCAGAACTCCCTGTCGGGCTTTCAAGCTGCATTCTGATAAGAAGACGAGACGAGAGGGCTTATGTTGAGGTGACGTTTGCACAGGACTTGGTTTAGGTAACATACATCACTGATGCACAGAGAAGAGTGGCTGGTGTTGGTGAAGATTATAGGGGAGATAATAACACTGAAAGGCACCTTTTGCTACCTTTGCTGGCCTATTTGTATATTCAGGTGTCTAGCATATTTCTTGTATAATTACATAGTAATTTCACATACTACATTAAGAAAATATGAACAATTTTTACTAAAATCATGTTTTCTAAATATTAAGTAAATAAAACCAAGATTTGGATAGGTAACATTTATAAAAACAGTATCGTTAGATAGATATAGATGATGTTTTTTCATCTGTATCTGTAGAGATGATAAATTTTCAAAACGCTTTTGAATATCATTTGTACTACAAAGTCTCATTTCAGTTTCAGTGCCATGGCACATTGATTAATCACCACTAAAGCAGTACATGAAATATTTGGCAACATAGGTATCAAGATATCTGATAATGGTGATTGATGGACAGAACACAGCCCCATTATTGTTACGCACTGGCCTTGAGAACTTTAGTTTTCATCTTCTTTCACCTTGATAGAGAACAAACTAACAGCTTTTTTCTTTCACCTTGCTGGAGAACAAACTAAAAACTTCAAATCATCTGATCCATCAAAAAATTTATTTTCTTGAAACTCACTGATTTATTTATTTATTGTTTTGGGGGAGCACTATTATTTGCCATGGTAAAATATCAAATGATCAATGTGTTATACCAACATGGCAGCTCAGATGGTAGGCCACAGAATGAAAACAAACGGGTTTACTATCAAGAATTGTACTATATTGCTTTTATTGACAGAAAAAGTGTATAGATAATTTTATTTAGAGATTTTCTGTGAATTATTTTGATAAGTGTACACATATATTTATAACAGAACTTTCTTTGTCAAGTGTGTGCCCACACACATATTCATACAAAATCAATCTTAGAGATCTTACTCAAAGATTGAATTTCTTAAAGTGATTGTTCCAAATATGTATAATTTATGGCAAAAAAATCACAAAATGGCAATAAAAGGAGGCATAAAACTGAAAATAATGGTTAAAAACACCTGTAAATGAATAATTGATTTTGATTTAAATTTTCTTTAGTTCTTAGCTTATGAAATGAATATAAATGAAAGTATTATGCAAAACACCTCTATTTGTTGTATATGCATGTACATATATGTGTTACAAATACAAAACTGATGGCATATATGTACATCATGCAAATGAGGGCATGTTTTTATATATATATATATATATATGCACGCACACATATTTTATACTTTCATTTTTTTAACTTTTACTTTAAGTTCTGGGATACATGTGCTGAACATGCAGGTTTATTACATAGGTATACATGTGCCATGATAGTTGCTGCACCTATCAACCCGTCATCTAGGTTTTAAACTCTGCATGCATTAGCTATTTGTCCTTATACTCTCCCTCCCCTTTCCTCCCATCTGCCGACAGGCCCCAGTGTGTGATGTTCCTCTCCCTGTGTCCACATGTTCTCATTGTTCAGCTCCCACTTATGAGTGAGAACATGCAGTGTTTAGTTTTCTGCTCCTGTGTTAGTTTGCTGAGGATGATGGTTTCCAGCTTCATCCATCTACAAAGGACATGAACTCATCCTTTTTTATGGCTGTGTAGTATTCCATAGTGAATATGTGCCACATTTTCTTCATCCAGTCTATCATTGAGGGCATTATATTGGTTCCAAGTCTTTGCTATTGTAAATAGCACCACAATAAACATATGTGTACGTGTGTCTTTATAGTAGAATGGTTTATAATCCTTTGGTTATATACCCAGTAATGGGATTGCTGGGTCAAATGGTATTTCTGGTTCTATATCCTTGAGGAATCACCACATTGTCTTCCACAATGGTTGAACTATTTTACACTCCCACCAACAGTGTAAAAGTGTTCCTATTTCTCTGCATCTTCTCCAGCATCTGTTGTTTCCAGACTTTTTAATGATCACCATTCTAACTGGTGTGAGATGGTATGTCATTGTGGTTTTGATTTGCATTTCTGTAATGACCAATGATATAATGAACTTTTTTTCATATGTTTATTGGCCGCATACACGTCTTCTTTTGAGGAGTGTCAGTTCATATCCTTTGCCTACTTTTTGATGGGGTTGTTTTTTTCTTGTAAATTTGTTTGAGTTCCTTCTAGATTCTGGATATTAGACCTTTGTCAGATGGATAGACTGAAAAATTTTTCTCATATTTCGTAGGTTGCCTATTCACTCTGGTGATACTTTATTTTACTGAGCAGAAGCACTTTAGTTTAATTAGATTCCATCTATCAGTTTTGGCTATTGTTTCAAATGCTGTTGGTGTTTTAGTCATGAAGTCTTTGCCCACACCTATGTCCTGAATCATATTGCCTAGGTTTTTTTCTAGGGTTTTTATAGTTTTAGGTTTTACATTTATGTTTTTAATCCATCTTGAGTTAATTATTTTGTAAGGTGTAAGGACGGGGTCCAGTTTCTCTTTTCTGCATATGGCTCACCAGTTTTCCCAGCACCATTTATTAAATAGGGAATCCTTTCCCCATTGCTTGCTCTCGTCAGGTTTGTTGAAGATCAGATGGTTGTAAATGTGTGGTGTTGTTTCTGAGGTCTCTGTTCTGTTTCTGTCTATATATCTGTTTTTGTATTAGCACCATGCTGTTTTGGTTACTGTAGCTTTGTAGTATAGTTTGAAGTCAGGCAGCGTGATGCCTCCAGCTTTGTTCTTTTTGCTTAGGTTAGTCTTGGCTCCTCAGGCTCCTTTTTGCTTCCATATGAAATTTAATGTAGTTTTCTTCTAGTTCTGTGAAGAAAGTCAACGGTAGCTTGATGGGAATAGCATTGAATCTATAAATTACTTTGGACAATATGGCCATTTTCACAATATTGAGTCTTCCTATCCATGAGGATGGAATGTTTCTCTATATGTTTGTCTCCTGTCATTTCCTTGAGCACTGGTTT
Source organism: Macaca mulatta (assembly GCF_049350105.2). Taxonomy (NCBI): domain Eukaryota; kingdom Metazoa; phylum Chordata; class Mammalia; order Primates; family Cercopithecidae; genus Macaca; species Macaca mulatta. The sequence goes on along the minus strand of NC_133407.1, from coordinate 203,447,493 downwards.
GTAGTTCTCCTTGAAGAGGTCCTTCATGTCCCTTGTACATTGTATTCCTAGGTATTTTGTTTTCTTTATAGCAATTGTGAATGGGAGTTCACTCATGATTTGACTCTCTGCTTGTCTATTATTGGTGTATAGGAATGATTGTGATTTTTGCACATTAATTTTATATCCTGAGACTTTGCTGAAGTTGCTTATCAGGTTAAGGAATTTTTGGACTGAGGTGGTGGCATTTTGTAAATATACAATCATGTCATCTGCAAACAGAGACAATCTGATTTCCTCTCTTCCTATTTGAATACCTTTTGTTTCTTTCTCTTGCTTGATTGCCCTGGCCAGAACTTCTACTATGTGAAATAAGAGTGGGGAGAGAGAGCATCCTTCTCTTGTGCCAGTTTTCAAAGGGAATGCTTCCAGCTTTCGGCCATTTAGCATGATATTAGCTATGCATTTGTCATAAATAGCTCTTATTATTTTGAGATATGTTCCATCAATACCTAGTTTATTGAGAGTTTTTAGTATGAGGGGTGTTGAATTTTATCAAAGGCCTTTTCTGCATCTATTGAGATAATCATGTGGTTTTTGTCATTGGTTCTGTTTAAGTGATGGATTACGTTTATTGATTTGCCTATGTTGAACCAGCCTTGCATGCCAGGCATGAAGCCAACTTGATCGTAGTGGATAAGCTTTTTGATGTGCTGCTGGATTCACTTGCCAGTATTTTATTCAGGATTTTCGCGTTGATGTTCATCAGTGATATTGGCCTGAAATTTTCTTTTTTTATTGTGTCTCTGCCAGGTTTTGGAATCAGAATGATGCTGGCCTCATAAAATGAGTTAGGGAGGAGTCCCTCTTTTTCTATTGTTTGGAATAGTTTCAGAAGGAATGGTACCAGCTCCTCTTTGTACCTCTGATAGAACTCGGCTGTGAATACATCTAGTCCTGGTCTTTTTTTGGTTGGTAGGCTAGTAATTACTGCCTCAATTTCAGAAATTGTTATTGGTCTATTCAGGGATTTGACTTCTTCCAGGTTTAGTCTTGGGAGGGTGTATGTGTCCAGGAATTTATCCATTTCTTCTAGATTTTCTAGTTTATTTGTGTAGAGGTGTTTACAGTATTCTCTGATAATAGTTTGTTTTTCTGTGGGATCAGTGGTGATATCCCCTTTATCGTTTTTTAATGTGTCTATTTGATTTTTCTCTCTTTTCTTCCTTATTAGTCTGGCTACTGGTCTATCTATTTTGTTAATCTTTTCAAAAAAACCCACTCCTGGATTCATTGATTTTTTTGAAGGTTTTTTCGTGTTTCTCTCCCATTCAGTTCTGCTGTGATCTTAGTTATTTCTTGTCTTATGCTAGGTTTTGAATTTGTTTGCCTTTGCTTCTTTTGATTGTGATGTTAGGGTATCTATTTTAGATCTTTCCCACTTTCTGATGTGGGCATTTAATCCTATAAATTTCCCTCTAAACACTGTTTTACCTGTGTCCCAGAGATTCTGGTATGTTGTGTCTTTGTTCTCATTGGTTTCAACAAACTTATTTATTTCTGCCTTAATTTTGCTATTTACCCAGTAGTCATTCAGAAGCAGGTTGTTCAGTTTCTATGTAGTTGTGCAGTTTTGAGTGAGTTTCTTAATTCTGAGTTCTAATTTGATTACACTGTGGTTTGAGAGATTATTATTTTCATTCTTTTGCCTTTGCTGAGGAGTGTTTTACTTCCAATTATGTGGTTGATTTTAAAATAAGTGCTATGCAGTACTGAGAATAATGTATATTCTGTTGATTTGGGGTGGAGAGTTCTGTAGATATCTATGAGGTCTGCTTGGACCAGGGCTGAGTTCAAGTCCTAAATATCCTTGTTAATTTCCTGTCTTGTTGATCTGTCTAATATTGATAGTGGGTTGTTGAAGTTTCCCACTATTATTGTGTGGGAGTCTAAGTCTCCTTGTAGGTCTCTAAGAACTTGTTTCATGAATCCTGATGCTCCTGTATTTGGTGCATATATATTTAGGATAGTTAGCTCTTCTTGTTGCATTGATCCCTTTACTACTATGTAATGCCCTTCTTTGTCTTTTTTTATCTTTGTTGGTTTAAAGTCTGTTTTATTAGAGACTAGGATTGCAACCCCTGCCTTTTTGATGTTGTTGTTTTTGTTTATTTTCCATTTGCTTGGTAGATCTTCCTCCATCCCTTTATTTTGAGCCTGTGTGTCCTTGCAAGTGAGATGGGTCTCCTGAATACAGAACACTTATGGGTATTGACTCTTTATCCAATTTGCCAGTCTATGTCTTTTAATTGGGACATTTAGCCCATATAGATTTACGGTTAATATTGTAATGTGTGAATTTGATCCTGTCATCATGATGCAGGTGGTTATTTTGCACGTTAGTTGAAGCAGTTTCTTCCTAGTTTCATTGGTTTTTATATTTTGGTGTGTTTTTGCAGTGGCTGGTACTGGTTTTTCCTTTCCATATTTAGTGTTTCCTTTAGGAGCTCTTGTAAGGCAGGTCTGGTGGTGACTAAATCTCTCAGCATCTGCTTATCTGTAAAGGATTTTATTTCTCATTCACTTATGAAGCTTAGTTTGGCTGGTTATGAAATTCCATACGTACATCATGAAAATGAGTGCATATGATATACATACATACACACACAAACACACACTGCATACTTTCATTTTTACGTCCATTACTTTTCTGATTTCATCAGCAGCCAACTAAAGATAATAGAAAAAAATTGGTACTTTGATCTTTCATGTTCTGCATCTTCCAGCTTCACACTTATAGTTTTCTATTTTTGTTATTGTGATCAGAATGAAAATATATACTATGGAATCAGAATCAGGTCAGAATCAGCAAATATACTATAATGTTTGTACATGCTTTCAATGCAGTTTGTCTTTGCAAAGGGTGTGTATGTTTCTATGGACATGTGCATGTGCACAAGTGTGTAAACAAGTGTTTTATTCATGACGGAGAAAGGCTGGTTAAAATTATTCTGAGTGAGGTAGCACCACTGCAACAGATAATGAGGTACCTAGCTGTAAAATCATTCAACATGTTTCCAAGCATCTACTCAGTATCTGGCACAATGTTAAGTAGTAGAAATATAATTGTAAGCAAAATTCAGCTTCTACCCTTGGTGGTATATGTGTAGAACAAATTGGTAAAGCTGGAGTACATTTCAGAACCAAAAGCAGTTTCTGTATAGTTCCCACTTCATCAAGACCATGTTAGATACTACTCATACACTTAAGTCACAAGGTAGCAATTCTTCCATCCACCCTTTTACAGGGTGGTGGTGGGGAAGCAGAGCTGACTGTCATGCTTGAATTCACATAATTTCATAATTAAGTAATTTCATGTTACATAATCTCAATAAACCTAAAATCTGATATATGATAAAGATGGTCTTTCAAATCAGCGGATAAGTGATAAACAGTTCATAAAATGGTGTTCAGATAATTGGCTATATGTATTTTATAGTTGCGCAAAGCTATAGTATGTCATTCATAAATGCTAATTTCAGAGTAGATGTCAAATACACTTTTTCAAAATATAAAGAAAAAATGCATAGACAAATATTACTTGCAACATTATGGTTAAAATTAAATATGCAAACATAGCCCTAACCAATGACAGAAATTTTTAAAAAAAATATTTACAGATTGGGATTTGTTAAAATATAAAGCTTTTCTATTCCAGAGGATACCATGAATAACTGTAAAAAGCAAATGTTAAATCAGCAGCAAGTATTTGCAATTCACTTGACATATTTAAAATACGAGTAGTTCCAACAAATCATAAATAAATGATTAGTAGTCCAACAAAAAAAAGACAAAGTACATTGACAGGAAACTGTATGAAACTCATGAACGCTAAATGTATTAGATTCTCTATTGTTAAACAAAATGCAAAAACAATAGAGAGCATTATCTATATGGAGTTAATATTTTAACAAAATTATATTATTAATTTTACCCATGTTATAAGTAAATACATATATCCAAAAACCCTTATTTTCTCTGAAAGTTGTCACTTATGAGTCTATTTTTACAATGTTTAAAGAATAGTAATTCATTAACTTTAATAAATAGGTATTCATAGTGAGGGAAAACAGACATTTCCATAATTTTTCTTCTGTTTCTAATAGAGTAGATAATAGGAAAATAATGAAAAATGCATGTTCATATCTGGATAGTATGTATTCCATTAGTTCTTTTAAACTTTTGCATTCTCAAAACTATATTGATACCTCAAACATACCCTTTGCTGTTGAAAGCAGCCTTTTAAGTATAAAGACACACATATCCCTTTCCCTAAATCTTATATAAGACAAGGGCCTAGATGCCTATCAGAAAATATATTTCAAGAATGCTTTTTTTTAGTAGTTCCTGTGGCCTTATACAGGAAGATTTTTTTTTTAAACATACACATAGTTTTTGATGCACATTTTTATTGGAAAGAACTTTTATTTCCTTAAATGTTTTGTTGTCTAAGTGTGATAAGTATCCTGCAGTGGAATTCAGTGGAACAGATGCTTATTGTGATATATGAGATGAACTTGCTTCCCTAAGCATGCATGGGCATGAAATGCATCTGGCTTCCGTACATAAAAGTCAATTATGTTTCCAAATGTGTTTCTGCATTTACACAGACGTTTAGGGGCAGACACCCTACTATTCCCTCAAAAGGCAGCTCTGCTTAATTATGAAGCTCAAGTTAGACTAGAAGTTGGAACGTACTAAATTCCACATTGCAGACAGAGCCTCGGCAGGTGATGTCACCACTGCATACTAAGGTGGCAAGTCCTCAGAGAAGTCACTTATCACCTTACCATGGAGAAAAATAACTGTGTGCAGAACATAAGAAGATGTTGTAGAGTACAATGAAGTGTGCAAACCTGTGTAATACATACTAGATGAAATCCAGTTCAGAGGAGGAAATAAGGGTAGGCTCAGGAAAACAAATAAATGAAGATATGCTTTAAAAAATAGGACTTAATATAAACAGTCATGAGAATAAAGACGATTGCTAAGCACATAGGAAACACAAACCAGGCTTTTAGGAAGGGGTCTGGCACATGTGTGCACTGGTAGGCGGTGTAATGTGCGGAAATCTGGCCTTTGTGGCATAGCAACTAAAGTTCCTTTTCTATTGTCCAGATTACCTTAAATATTCCTTTATAAAGTAATGTTTTTAAAAGTCCATCTACTGTGCACAATGTGTTAACATTGAGGACATGAAATTTATCTGGAATATACTAAAACTTTAATCAATCGAATAGGACCAAAGCTTTTAACATAGTTTTTTTAGATAAATCATTATAATGTATTATTTCCTTGCCATAGATAATGCATGATACATAACTTTACCTTTTTGTCCGTTACTTAGTGTGTAGGTAGAATAATGACCCCCAGTAGGATCACTTTTTGAATATGTTGTTAGGCAGCATGGGAGCATTATGGTTGCAGGTGGATTTAAGATTGCTAATCACTTGATTTTAAAATGGAGAGATTATCCTGAATTATCTAGGTGGGCCCACTGTAGTCACAAAGAAACTTAAAACAGGAAGGCCGAAAGACCAGAGTGAGTAGAAGAGCTTGGGGAAACTGAAGCAGAAGTTGAAGTGGTGTGCTTTGTAGATGGAGGCAGAGGCCAAGAGCTCGGGGATACATGTGACCTCTCAAATCTGGTGAAGGGAAGAAAATGAATTATTTCCTGGAATCTGCAGACAAAATATAGACTTAATGATAACTTGATTTTAGCACACTAAGACCCATTTTGGACTTCTGACCCCCAGAAGTATAAAGAAAAAAAATGTGTTGTTTTAAGCCTCTGAGTTTGTGTTAATTCATTATAATAGCAGTAAGAAACTAACACAGTAAGATGGCTTTTATTTTTCTCTATTTGATGTATAGAATTGAATTGGATATTCTAGGAAGTATTGGGAATTTATTTTCTTAAGATAGTTCTTCATATTAGAATAATGAGAATCACTGAGTAATTAAGTATTCTATTTTATGAAGGATGATTATATAAACAGTATGAAGGTTAAAAAACGGGAGGGGTTGGCTGGGCACAATGGTTCATTCATGTAATCCCAGCACTTTGGGAGGCCCGGCAGGCAGATTGCTTGAGCCCAGGAGTTTCAGATCAGCCTGAGCAACATGGTGAAACCCCATTTCTACAAAAAATACAAAAATTAGCCAGATATGGTGGCTAGCGCTTGTAGTCCTAGCTGCTCAGGAGGCTGCGGTGGAAGATCTGAGCCCGGGAGGTGGAGGCTGCAGTGAACTGTGATTATGCCACTGCACTCCAGTGTGGGTGACAGAATGAGTCCCTGTCTCCATTAAATAAATAAATAAATAAATAAATAAATAAATAAATAAATAAATTTAAAAAGGGGAGGGTATCTTTTGAAGGCTACTAAAGTCATCTAAGTGTCCTCTGATTATAGGAGGCTGGGATGGTGCATGGAAGGTTGTGTCGAATAACCTGATACTCTTTCTGAAACTACAGAAGCATTAATAATTTTAGCCTGAGAGTGCTATAATCTGGGATATTTTGGTCCAGCATTCCCAGGGAGGGTTGAAGTTTTGAGAGTAGCTGGAGTTATTTGAATTGAACACCAGAATATGAGGCAAATGGATACTCAATTATAATTCAATTTCTACTCTTTATTTTAGGTAGATATTTGCCAGCCACTTATGTGTGGGACATTATGGTAAGTAATGCACCCATAGTGTAGTGGCAGAAGCAGATGAAAAGTACTACAATAGTCATATAGATGAGGTACTGGAAAGGAGCAGAGTTGAAAAATGGGGGATAGTTGACAGTTTTCCAGCGTCATAGGATTAAAACCAAATAGGATTAAAAAGATTCAATTCACTCAAGATGTCTAACTTGGTAATAGGTCAGAAAACTAAATTTGTCATATTTTCTTAAAACTAAACAAAAATGTTCCTTTTAATAAAAAACTGTAGTGCACCTTCGGATTCGATTTTTCTTTATATTCTGTAAACTGCTTACAGTAAAACAAAAAAAAATCTGACAAATATGATGGTCCTTAAATCTTGTAGGTGTATGAAGTTCATCCAAAGAATAGAGGTTTTGCTAGGAAGGCCCTAAGCAAAGAATCAAATTTCCTTTTGCAAGAAATAAAATTCTTAAAAGTTCCCTGCACCTTGCAATTAATAGCACAACGTTATTTATTTAAATTTTAACTTTAAAGTTCAGGGGTACAAGTGCAGCTTTGTCACATAGGTAAGCTTGTGTCATGGGGGTTTGTTGTACAGATTATTTCATCACACAGGTATTAAGCCTAATATCTGTTAGTTGTTTTTCCGATCCTTATAACAAATATTAGCCCCATAAAGTTTTATGGTTACTTTTTTCTTATCTTCTGATTAATGCCTTTAGATTCACAAATTGAAATTATTTTTCAGTAGTTTAATTCCCTCTAGAAGGTTTAAAAAATGTTTCCTAATTTCCTAAATCTTCTTTCTTTGTTAGTCTTCTAAAAAACTGTATTAAATATAATTCATGTGCTGAGATACACTTTCACTAAAAGCATATCTTCAACATTTGACCTGTTTAAAAGTTCTTAAGGTGTTAAGGAACATTATGTATCAGAGTTTATGGCATTTGATTAATCTGAATAAATCTTGGCAGCAAATTGAATTCAGCAAAAGTAACAGTGATAAATCAAAGATCAATATTTGAAATGTCTCCATCAAACATTTTAAAACAATTTTTAAGTTCACTAATTTGAGTCATTACACTTGGCCCTAATATAGTAGATTTTTAAATGAAGTTCTGTCAAACTTGGCAGATATCATATACCAACTTTTAATAGTCGTAACAATTCCTGTACCTCATTTGGAAAAAGATTATTTCCAGAGCATCAGTGCTTTGACCAGAAAGGCATTTATTATTCTGTAACACTTTTCGTGAGAAATTAGCATGATTTATCATTTGAGTACGCTCTCTCAGATAGGATTCTAATATTTGGGTGTGAATAAAACTTCAGGGCATTGAAAGTAGCTGGAGGATAGACAATAGGGCGATTATCCTCTCTTGTCATTCTGTATCAAGGTCCTCTTTAATTATTGGCCTGAACAGCTATCACTTTATGGTGAAAACAAACTGCTTGGATATAGCGTTAAAGGTTGAAATAATGAATTATACATAAATCTATTTAGTTCAGTTATATTCTGTTGAATTGGAAAAAATCCAATTTTTAAATTTCTCTGCATTTCTTGAAGTTAGGAATAAAATCTGGGGTGGGGTCTCCTGAAATAATGAGGTCTAGAATAATTTCTGTTGTTAAATTTACTTTTGAGCAGGATAAGTCAACTAAAATCAATATGAATGGAACCTTCAGTGTACCACTTAAGATAATTAATCTTTGAGAGGTTAGGTAAGTATTACAAGGTAATTTACATAATTAGCAATGAAGCCAACCAATGTTTAGATTTCTTAACTTTAAGACTGTTGCTCACATAGTCGCGTAAACTATATCTTCCACATAGTCACAGGCAATCACAAGCTAACACGAGCAGGTAGCACAAAATATGTGTTCCACACAGAATGCAGAACAAAAAAAGACACTTTTACAATCCTTTTCCCTTTTCCAAATTCACATTTTAAAAGTTTCTTGTGGAATTTCCCAAATGCCAGCATGGCCACAAATAATAGAGATTGATTACTGAGACCTCTAATGAGAAACACTTAGAATTATGCTAAACAAGGAACATTCTATACTGATTTAACAAATTCTCCTCTTTCTACTTATAGTTTCTCCAAAAATAAAAGGTAACATGTTTGTCATGTTACGAGTCTGTATAGAAAAAGTGTGATAACTGAAGAACAGACACACAGGTGTATGTGTGTCTGTGTGTTGCTGTGTATTACAGCCTTTCTTTAATGGTTTTCTCTCTCTCTCTCTTTTGTTTTTTTTTATTTTTATTTTTTTGAGACGGAGTCTGGCTCTGTGGCCCAGGCTGGAGTGAGCGGCGCCATCTTGGCTCCCTGCAAGCTCCGCCCCCCGGGTTCCCGCCATTCTCCTGCCTCCGCCTCCCGAGGAGCTGGGACCACAGGCGCCGCCACCGCGCCCGGCTCATTTTTTTGGTATTTTCAGTAGAGACGGGGTTTCACCGTGTTAGCCAGGATGGTCTCCATCTCCTGACCTCGTGATCCGCCCGCCTCGGCCTCCCAAAGTGCCGGGATTACAGGCCTGAGCCACCGCGCCCGGCTTCTTTTTAAGTGAGCTCTGTCCTGGGCAAACCAGCATTTCAAAGGTACAAACTGTTTTTGCAAAGAGCGGGTATATACCTATCTATAGTGCAGACATTATGTCTGCTTATTTCTCTGTAAATAGATCTCGTTTTAACAACTACTTCACCGTCACAACATTTAATTCGAGTCAGTGAACTCTTACCCAGACGCTAGGCCTTGGCCAGGCCGCCGAGAGCTGAGGCTCACACGCGTGTGGTGCCCGTTTCCTGTAACAGAGTGTGTCAGTCCCGGTGCTGCCCGAGTTCCTGCCGGGTCATAGTGACGACCCAGCCAAGTCCGTCCCCAGAGTTGGACTCTTTCTCTTTTTTCTTGTACACAGGGAGCTTCTTTTCCAAGAAGACTTGTTCCGATTGCTCCCAATCTCCATAGCTGATGATTGTAGAAGGATCTTTGTACTTTCAATGTACCTTCAAAAATGAGATCTGGAGCTGGATAAGACGTGTGTGTGTGTGTGTGTGTGTGTGTGTGTGTGTGTGTGTGTGTATTTTAGTAGACAAACTGTTCATTGAATAAGAAGCCTAGTTGACAGTATAAGGAGAGATTTAGAAGAACGGAATTATTTGGTTTAAGGAATTGTGAAGAAAGGTGCTATGCCATTAAAATTTTTCTCTACTTTTGTGTTAAATCTTAATTTTTTGCAGTATTTACTAACCTGCAGGAAACTGTCAAAATTGACTGTTGCTAAGTTCCATATTGCTTTGTAATTATCTTAGAACAAAACTTGGTTGATACCAAAGTACAATTTTTCCTCTAGCTTTTATACATTGAGACAGATTTTTTTCTCACCCTCCACATACCTATGGCTGGAAGACCAGGTGGTTGTTCTTGGTTCCCATTACAACTTCCAGACTGTCAATTTCCCCCATTCTTGCAAATTATACTGTTCCTTTGAAACTCAAACCCCTTGGAAAAATCGGCCATGCCCCTTTGGTATTGCCATTATCAGCAAACCTCCTTACCTCCTTCCTGGGCACTCTTATCTTTTTATTTTCTTTTTTCTTTTTCTTTTTTTTCTTTTCTTTTTTTTTGAGATGGAGTCTTGCTTTGTCGCCCAGGCTGGAGTGTAATGGTGTGATCTTGGCTCATTGCAACTTCCTCCTCCCGGTTTCAGAGGATTCTCCTGCCTTAGTCTCCTGAGTAACTGGGATTAAAGGTGCACGTCACCACACCCAGCTATTTTTTGTATTTTTAGTAGAGATGGGGTTTCACCATGTTGGCCAGGCTGGTCTCGAACTTCTAACCTCAGGTGATCCACCCACCTCAGCCTCCCAGAGTGTTGGGATTACAGGCATGAGCCACCGCACCTGGCCTCTTGTCATTTATTTAAGGCTTTAGATCTTTGCTCACTATCATCTTCAGGCAAGTTCAGCCATCATTTTAGTGGCTCAACATTCACATGAAAAGACTGTTAAAAACCTCTGTTCCCCATTTTTTGACATCTTTATTTCCATTACTTTTTTTTTTCCCCCAGTTTATTGTCATCAAATCTGAAACGTTCTCTATAAGGGTATGTACCACCAGGATCTAGATGCAAATACTCTGCCTCCTGGACATCACTCCTTGCTAGCTCATTGGCTCAGATATGTTCATTCCTACAATCCTTCATTTTTATTGAGACTCTTCTTAGGCCACAGCTATTGCTGCTCCCTCACAATCCATCAGTACTCTCTTGCCTTCAGTTTCCATGTTCAAATGCCATAGTTCATCTTTAGCACTCCCTTGCACCTACCCTGAGCTTCATTTTCCCGCTATTAATAGAACAATTTATTTGTTTGTGTTTCTCTTCCCAACTTTTAAATATTGATGTTTCTAAGGGTTCCATCCTAATTGCTCTTCTTTTCTCTCTACACACATACTGTCTCTAAGCTCTAAACACTGCTAAAGAGCTAATCATTTCCAGTTTTAGAGTTTGGCCCAGACCTTTGTTCTGGGAGTTGATGATTTACATGACAATAGCACTCGAATAACTCAGATATAACATGTCCTGGTTTCCCGTATGTCAGTAAGTGGCACTGCCAGCCATGCTAGAAGCTTATAAGTCCTTTTTGGCCCTTCCTCAATATTCTGACAATATCCAATTCAACATTCATTTAAAAAATATTTTGGTTCCAAATTATCTGTAATTTCCTCCACTTATTTTGATTTTCAATGTCCCCAGTCTAGCCAGATCCACATATTTTCTTACCTACTGTATTTTCCAAGGCTCATCCTTAGTCAACCTACTTTAATTCTTAATCTCCTACACTCTGTTAGCTACATAGAAACCAAAGTCATCTCTTAACATGTCTTTCAGTTTCCAACTCTCCCTACTTTTCTGGTGTATTTGGACTAAGACCTCTGTTCCTCATCATTACTAATAAAGACCTGTACAGTTTCACATATCCTTCTCTTTCAGCCACATCTCACATTAGTCTTTCTTCCTTTTGTACTTCATCCAGATTCCTACTTTTCAGTTTTTCATTTCATCCAATTCATAGGTTTCTTCTAAATGCCAAGATCTTGCTCATATATTAGGGTCCTTGAACATAGTGGGGTTTTTTCCTAAAAGAAGAACCTTTCTGTATTGTATGAAAAGCTAGATCTTTTTATTCTCAGGTTTTAGCTTAAATATTATCACTTGAAAGAAGTAGTTAAAATCTGTATAATCCAAATTAATGTTTATTTTTTTCTTTTTCTTTTGAGACAGGGTCTTGCTCTGTCACCCAGGCTGGAGTGCAGTGGCTCAATCTTGGCTCACTGCAACCTCTGCCTCCTGGGTTCAAGCAGTTCTCCTTCCTCAGCCTCCTGAGCAGCTGGGACTACAAGCACGCGCTACTACACCTGGCTAACTTCTTAATTTTTAGTAGAGATGGGGTTTTGCCATGTTGATCAGCCTGGTCTCAAACTCCTGGCCTCAAACAATTCATCTGCCTTGGCCTCCCAGAGTGCTGGGATTATAGGCATGAGCCGACACGCCCGGCCCAAATTAAAATTTCTATATATGAAAATTGTATATATAAATCTTATATAATCCAAATTAAGATTATATCTGTTTAATGTTCCCTCCAACACCCTTGTTGTGTCTTCAGTCCCTTGCTTGACTTGGCATGTGAACACATTTTGTAATAATCTCCTCTGTTTGTTTAATTGGGTTTCTGTACCTGTCTTCGTCTTCAGAATTAAAACCTTAGGAGTACAGGACTGTGGCTTTCTTATTCACCACTGCAGCTTAGAAACGAATACAGCATCTGATACGTATTTGTTAAGGGAAGTGGTTAAATATAGATCACTAAGTCCAGTGAAGTCACAGTCTATTCACTTCATGTAATTTCCAAGAAACAAAGCTTTCTCCACCTATGTTAATGAATGAGATATGGGATCTAGTCTGCTGGAGATGGCTTAACTTTAAGTTCACTTGACAGAGTGTCAGTGGAAGTAGGAATGGTTTTACTCACTTAAATAATTTCATGGTGTTTAGGAGGAAAAATCACCCTGCTTGAGGGTTCTGTGGCTCCTATGGGCTCTCAAATGATTGGAAGAGTACTACCAAACCTGAGTTTTCAGGTCTCTTCGTTATATTCATTTAAACTTAGATATTGGGAACCTGCTCCCAATGGTTAACGTGGGTTCTTTCCTATTTCCTATGCGTCTCTGCTGGTTTGAGAAATAAAGGGAAAGAGTACGAGAGAGAAATTTAAAGCTGGGTGTCTGGGGGAGACATCACACGTTGGCAGGTTGCGTGATGCTCCCCTAGCCGTAAAACCAGCAGGTTTTTATTAGCGATTTTCAAAAGGGGAGGGAGTGCAGGAATAAGGTGTGGGTCACAGAGATCATATACTTCACAAGGTAATAAAATATCATGAAGCAAGTGGAGGCAGGGAGAGATAATAGGACCACAGGATGGGGCGAAATTAAAATTGCTAATGAAGTTTCGGGCATGTATCATCATTGATAACATCTTATCAGGAGACAAGGTTTGAGAGCCGATAACCTGTCTGACCAAAATTTATTAGGCAGGAATTTCCTCATCCTAATAAGCCTGGGAGTGCTACAGGAGACCAGGGCTTATTTCATCCATTCACTTAGACCATAAAAGGCGGCCGCCTTAAGGGGGCCATTCATAGACCTACCCTCAGGGCTCATTCTCTTTCTCGGGGATGTTCCTTGCTGAGAAAAAGAATTCAGAGATATTTCTCCTATTTGCATTTGAAAGAAGAGAAATATGACTCTGTTCCGCCTGGCTCACTGGTGCAGTCAGGCTCCAAGTCTTATCTCCCTTGTTCCCTGAAGATTGCTGTTGCCCTGTTCTTTTTTCAAGGTGCCCACGTTTCATATTGTTCAAACACACATGCTCTACAAACAATTTGTGCAGTTAACGCAATCATCACAGGGTCCTGAGGCCACATATATCCTCCTCAGTTTGCAAAGAAGATGACAGGATTAAGAGATTAAAGTAAAGACAGGCATAGGAAATCACAAGGGTATTGATTGGGGAAGTGATAAGTGTCAATGAAATCTTCACAATTTATGTTCAGAGATTGCAGTGAAGACAGGCGTAAGAAATTATAAAAGTATTAATTTGGGGACTAATAAATGTCCATGAAAGACTCACAATTTGTGTTCTTCTGCCGCGGCTTCAGTCGGTCCCTCCATTCGGGGTCCCTGACTTCCCACAACATCTCTCCCTTTTTATATGAATATGCCATGGCGATGAAGGCTTGTTCATTCTCTTGATTTTGACACAGGATTCTTTGGTCCAGCACACTAAAAACAAGCCGATTAAACAGGGAAACACAATTCCAAAATTTACTACAGTGGAGCCCCCAGTAGACTTGATCCAAGTCATGGGGTTCAATCCGTAAAGATTTTCTGCCACCTGATCTAACGCCTCAGCTCCAGGCACAATGGATAAATGAGCTTGAGAGGCTTCAAAAATTTGTTTCTTTAATTTAGTTATGTCCAGTGATAAATTATCTTCCCTACCCAGAAGGTGTCCTTTGACCGTTTACTATGAATGATCAGTCTCGTTATAGGAATACGGGGTGATACAGAAATCAGAGGTATTCCAGTCGCACTGCATTTGCATGCGATGTTGGGGACTCACTACCCGATCTCCAAGCCAAGTAACAGACTGTCTTAAGTCATTAATTTGATTAGCCAATTTTTGATCAATGGCTTGTTGAGAATTCCACATTTGCGTGGAATTGGCTTGCCAATCATTAACAAAATGAACCATTTAAATAGATTGATGTAACACCATTCTGGCAGTGGTGGCCAGTGCAGTGACTGTAATTAGGCCCATGATCACAGTGATTAAAGTGAAAACAAATCTCTTAGATCTTTTTAGAATTCGCTGTAGCACTTCATTAATTAAATGTATTGAGGGGGACGATTCCCAGGGTCTGGGCAAAGTTACTGGAATCCAGATTCCTTCTCGAGCTCGAACCAACATTACACTTTTCCTGGAGTCAAAATGGGAGTTAATACAAGTGTACAAATGACAATTAATGCATTGGATGGTTTGATTGTTCATCCAAATTTTTATATTTTCCACTAACAGCATGTAAGGAGGCTTAACACAGCTCTGTATGGAAACAGTCAGGTTGGAGGTAAGTAAAGCAGAATGTCTGGATCTACACTGATACTGAGAGACGGGGGTGGTAGCAGGGACAACAGACAGAATAGTTTCCCCTTCCCATACTCACAGTCCAGACATGGCAATAGCCGATTTCCAAAGTTCTGGGTGTTCTGGGCTCAGAATGGGGAATATCATACAAGGCCTCGACGGGGTAATGCTTTTATCTTCCCATTTTAAGGGAAAGAATGAGCTGAACCTCCTATGCACAGTAGAATGATGATTCTCCTTCTCCCGATAAGAAATAAAATAAGTAGCCTACAGGCATTGCCTTCCGCCAGAGGAGCAATTGTTTTTTAAATAGCCCTTTGGTGCCCAGTCTGTTACTAAACCATATGAGTCATTTTTAAATATTACTGCATGTGAGTTAACACAATCTTCCCAAAGTAAAGTTTTAGATGGGCCCTCAAAATTTTTAGGGCATGGTTTTGCTGCAGGTTTGTATTGAAAGTATGGGGCATCTCCCATTACTCCCCCTTTCATTCGTTTTAAAGGAGAAAGGGAGAGGCCAAATGTACCAGTTCCTCTGTAGCTGATCTCTCTGGAAGATAAGCGACCCAGACTTGAGTTTCTAGATGGATACAACTAGGTGCATGTCCGAGGCACAGAGGCGGGTGTTTATAACCCGTGATAACATTAAATGCAGTGCGTTCTTCTCCTGGTCGAGCAGGGCAATGGTCATCTGTAGCTCCAGGATCCACACACTATATCGTTAGTGTAGATTTCCGCGGGAGCGTCCATCCAGGTGAGAGGTCGAGTAAGTGGAGGGAAAGGCACATAAGCCCAATAAGAATAATTATGTGTAGCAGGTAAATCAGTGTGAGAGGAAACTGGTGAGACAGAAAGTGTAACGAGGAGAATCATTAAATAAAACCCATTGTAAGCGAGATTGAGTGCTGAAGGAGGAAGAGAAAAACAGGGATGTTATTTACAGGCTAATAGAAATGGCGAGATTTTTAGGTTTGTAAGGAGAAAAAGAAAGGTAATTAGAAGTGGAATTAGTTAGATGGGTCTCCGTTGGCATCAGGGAGGATTGAATCAGACCCATGTGCCAGCTTCTAGGGAGTTGGCACAGATCTCACCACGTCTGAGGGCAGTCTGACACAGATCTGACCACGTCTGAGGCAGTCTCTGACACAGATCTGACCACGTCTGAGGCAGTCTCTGGCACAGATCTCACCACGTCTGAGGACAGTCTGACACAGATCTCACCACGTCTGAGGGAGTCTCTGGCACAGATCTCACCACGTCTGAGGCAGTCTCTGACACAGATCTCACCACGTCTGAGGCAGTCTCTGACACAGATCTGACCACGTCTGAGGCAGTCTCTGGCACAGATCTCACCACGTCTGAGGCAGTCTCTGACACAGATCTCACCACGTCTGAGGCAGTCTCTGACACAGATCTCACCACGTCTGAGGACAGTCTCTGGCACAGATCTCACCACGTCTGAGGCAGTCTCTGGCACAGATCTCACCACGTCTGAGGCAGTCTCTGGCACAGATCTCACCACGTCTGAGGCAGTCTCTGGCACAGATCTCACCACGTCTGAGGACAGTCTCTGACACAGATCTCACCACGTCTGAGGGAGTCTCTGGCACAGATCTCACCACGTCTGAGGCAGTCTCTGACACAGATCTCACCACGTCTGAGGCAGTCTCTGACACAGATCTCACCACGTCTGAGGCAGTCTCTGGCACAGATCTCACCACGTCTGAGGGCAGTCTCTGGCACAGATCTCACCACGTCTGAGGGCAGTCTCTGACACAGATCTGACCACGTCTGAGGCAGTCTCTGGCACAGATCTCACCACGTCTGAGGCAGTCTCTGACACAGATCTCACCACGTCTGAGGCAGTCTCTGGCACAGATCTCACCACGTCTGAGGGCAGTCTCTGGCACAGATCTCACTACGTCTGAGGGCAGTCTCTGACACAGATCTGACCACGTCTGAGGGCAGTCTCTGGCACAGATCTCACCACGTCTGAGGCAGTCTCTGGCACAGATCTGACCACGTCTGAGGCAGTCTCTGACACAGATCTCACCACGTCTGAGGACAGTCTCTGACACAGATCTCACCACGTCTGAGGGAGTCTCTGGCACAGATCTCACCACGTCTGAGGACAGTCTCTGGCACACATCTCACCACGTCTGAGGGCAGTCTCTGGCACAGATCTCATCACGTCTGAGGACAGTCTCTGGCACAGATCTGACCACGTCTGAGGCAGTCTCTGACACAGATCTCACCACGTCTGAGGCAGTCTCTGGCACAGATCTCATCACGTCTGAGGACAGTCTCTGGCACAGATCTCACCACGTCTGAGGCAGTCTCTGACACAGATCTGACCACGTCTGAGGCAGTCTCTGGCACAGATCTCACCACGTCTGAGGGCAGTCTCTGGCACAGATCTCACCACGTCTGAGGCAGTCTCTGGCACAGATCTCACCACGTCTGAGGCAGTCTCTGACACAGATCTCACCACGTCTGAGGGCAGTCTCTGGCACAGATCTCACCACGTCTGAGGCAGTCTCTGGCACAGATCTCACCACGTCTGAGGGCAGTCTCTGACACAGATCTGACCACGTCTGAGGGCAGTCTCTGACACAGATCTCACCACCTCTGAGGCAGTCTCTGGCACAGATCTCACCACGTCTGAGGGCAGTCTCTGGCACAGATCTCACCACGTCTGAGGGCAGTCTCTGGCACAGATCTGACCACGTCTGAGGGCAGTCTCTGGCACAGATCTCACCACATCTGAGACAGTCTCTGACACAGATCTCACCACGTCTGAGGACAGTCTCTGACACAGATCTCACCACGTCTGAGGGAGTCTCTGGCACAGATCTCACTACGTCTGAGGACAGTCTCTGGCACAAATCTCACCACGTCTGAGGGCAGTCTCTGGCACAGATCTCATCACGTCTGAGGACAGTCTCTGGCACAGATCTGACAACGTCTGAGGCAGTCTCTGACACAGATCTCACCACGTCTGAGGCAGTCTCTGACACAGATCTCACCACGTCTGAGGCAGTCTCTGGCACAGATCTCACCACGTCTGAGGCAGTCTCTGACACAGATCTGACCACGTCTGAGGGCAGTCTCTGGCACAGATCTCACCACGTCTGAGGCAGTCTCTGGCACAGATCTGACCACGTCTGAGGCAGTCTCTGACACAGATCTCACCACGTCTGAGGACAGTCTCTGACACAGATCTCACCACGTCTGAGGGAGTCTCTGGCACAGATCTCACCACGTCTGAGGACAGTCTCTGGCACACATCTCACCACGTCTGAGGGCAGTCTCTGGCACAGATCTCATCACGTCTGAGGACAGTCTCTGGCACAGATCTGACCACGTCTGAGGCAGTCTCTGACACAGATCTCACCACGTCTGAGGCAGTCTCTGGCACAGATCTCATCACGTCTGAGGACAGTCTCTGGCACAGATCTCACCACGTCTGAGGCAGTCTCTGACACAGATCTGACCACGTCTGAGGCAGTCTCTGGCACAGATCTCACCACGTCTGAGGGCAGTCTCTGGCACAGATCTCACCACGTCTGAGGCAGTCTCTGGCACAGATCTCACCACGTCTGAGGCAGTCTCTGACACAGATCTCACCACGTCTGAGGGCAGTCTCTGGCACAGATCTCACCACGTCTGAGGCAGTCTCTGGCACAGATCTCACCACGTCTGAGGGCAGTCTCTGACACAGATCTGACCACGTCTGAGGGCAGTCTCTGACACAGATCTCACCACCTCTGAGGCAGTCTCTGGCACAGATCTCACCACGTCTGAGGGCAGTCTCTGGCACAGATCTCACCACGTCTGAGGGCAGTCTCTGGCACAGATCTGACCACGTCTGAGGGCAGTCTCTGGCACAGATCTCACCACATCTGAGACAGTCTCTGACACAGATCTCACCACGTCTGAGGACAGTCTCTGACACAGATCTCACCACGTCTGAGGGAGTCTCTGGCACAGATCTCACTACGTCTGAGGACAGTCTCTGGCACAAATCTCACCACGTCTGAGGGCAGTCTCTGGCACAGATCTCATCACGTCTGAGGACAGTCTCTGGCACAGATCTGACAACGTCTGAGGCAGTCTCTGACACAGATCTCACCACGTCTGAGGCAGTCTCTGACACAGATCTCACCACGTCTGAGGCAGTCTCTGGCACAGATCTCACCACGTCTGAGGCAGTCTCTGACACAGATCTGACCACGTCTGAGGCAGTCTCTGGCACAGATCTCACCACGTCTAGGGCAGTCTCTGACACAGATCTCACCACGTCTGAGGGCAGTCTCTGGCACAGATCTCACCACGTCTGAGGCAGTCTCTGGCACAGATCTCACCACGTCTGAGGGCAGTCTCTGACACAGATCTGACCACGTCTGAGGGCAGTCTCTGACACAGATCTCACCACCTCTGAGGCAGTCTCTGGCACAGATCTCACCACGTCTGAGGGCAGTCTCTGGCACAGATCCACCACATCTGAGACAGTCTCTGGCACAGATCTGACCACGTCTGAGGGCAGTCTCTGGCACAGATCCACCACATCTGAGACAGTCTCTGACACAGATCTCACCACGTCTGAGGACAGTCTCTGACACAGATCTCACCACGTCTGAGGGAGTCTCTGGCACAGATCTCACTACGTCTGAGGACAGTCTCTGGCACAAATCTCACCACGTCTGAGGGCAGTCTCTGGCACAGATCTCATCACGTCTGAGGACAGTCTCTGGCACAGATCTGACAACGTCTGAGGCAGTCTCTGACACAGATCTCACCACGTCTGAGGCAGTCTCTGACACAGATCTCACCACGCTGAGGCAGTCTCTGACACATATCTGACCACGTCTGAGGGCAGTCTCTGGCACAGATCTGACCACGTCTGAGGCAGTCTCTGACACAGATCTGACCACGTCTGAGGCAGTCTCTGGCACAGATCTCACCACGTCTGAGGCAGTCTCTGGCACAGATCTCACCACGTCTGAGGCAGTCTCTGGCACAGATCTCACCACGTCTGAGGCAGTCTCTGACACAGATCTGACCACGTCTGAGGCAGTCTCTGGCACAGATCTCACCACGTCTGAGGGCAGTCTCTGACACAGATCTCACCACGTCTGAGGGCAGTCTCTGGCACAGATCTCACCACGTCTGAGGCAGTCTCTGACACAGATCTCACCACGTCTGAGGGCAGTCTCTGACACAGATCTCACCACGTCTGAGGGCAGTCTCTGGCACAGATCTCACCACGTCTGAGGCAGTCTCTGGCACAGATCTCACCACGTCTGAGGGCAGTCTCTGGCACAGATCTCATCACGTCTGAGGACAGTCTCTGGCACAGATCTGACCACGTCTGAGGCAGTCTCTGACACAGATCTCACCACGTCTGAGGCAGTCTCTGACACAGATCTCACCACGTCTGAGGCAGTCTCTGACACAGATGTCTTCCTCTGTGGTTTTCTTTGGATGATCTCCTGGTGAAACACAAGCATATCCTCTTTCCCACATTAAGTAGAATCAGAGATAATATTTAAAGGTTTGGGGAAATCCTGTAAGGCAGTAATCACAGCAATTAGCTCTGTCTTTGGAGCAGAAGTAGAAGAGGTAGAAATAAGCTTGTCTGTAGGACCTGCATAGCCACCATTTCCATTGCTGGAGCCATCGGTGAAAAGTGTAACAGCCTCAGGAATGGGCTGATCTTTGGTTAATCGAGGGACCACCCAAGACGACATTTTTATAAAATCAAACAATTTGTTTTTTGGATAATGATTGTCAGTAACACCAATAAAATCAACCAAGTGAATTTGCCACAGTACTGAATGTTGAAAGGCAGCTTGAACTTCGAGCTGATTTAAAGGAATTACAACAAGCTGCAGGCTTCTGATTATTGATAGATGGTGCAGTAAAAGCAAATATTTCATAATCTGATTTATGTAAAGCAATATGAAAAAAGAGTCTTTAAGATAAAAAACTATGAGAGGCCAATTTTTAGGTATTAAAGCAGGGGCAGGCATGCCAGGTTGGACGGCTCCTATAGGTTTAATTACACCGTTAATGGCCCTTAAATCGGTTACCATCCGCCACTTGCCTGATTTCTTTTTTACTAGAAATACGGGAGAATTCCAGGGGGAAAGAGAGGGTTCCACATTTTAAAGTTGTAACTGTTCAGAAACCAATTGAGTTAAAGCCTCCAGTTTTTCTTTAGAAAGCGGCCACTGCTGAACCCAGACAGGTGTGTCAGATCTCCATTGTAAAGGGAGAGGATCAGGAGGCATGGCAGCGGCCACACTAAAAAGGATAACCCAAACCTGCCCTGTTTTCTTTTATAGTAACTAGAAGGGGCTTAGTAATCACTTCATGCTTTGGACCGAGACCAGGCCCGGAAACAAACCCCATGTTTTCCATCATACGCTGACTGGGAGCACCATAAGAGTTATGTGGAATATAAATTTCAGCCTAAGGATCTACTAGGCCCTCAAAACTTTTTTCCTTGAATGTATACGGTGCAGGTGGCCCATTTGTTTAGAAATCACATTAATCCAAGAAGCGACCTTTTCACCTCCAGGGCCCATCCCAGGGCCACGTGTCTTATCTCCTTTGTTTAAAATGATTTTAGGTAGTAAAAGCAATTGAGCTTGTTTAACAGTAGTAAAAGAAACAGGAGCTTGGCCTGGGGCACGTAAGTATCAGAGAAACTGTGGGAACCTGTGAGCTAAGCCTGAGTAACTAGAATGCCGTTAGTCCGATTTAGCTGAGCTTGCAAACGAGCCTCTTCTGACCATCAGGTACGAAATTGTAAATGCTGAGATGGGGTCAGAGCAGCTTTTGCAAAAAGGCCTCAGTCTAAATGAAGCAAAGTGACCTCAGTACAAAAAGTTTGTAATAACATTTTAACGTAAGGAGAAGTAGGGCCATACTAAGTACAAGCATCCTTAAATTCTTTTTAAAAAGTAAGATTGAGTGGCGCATACCGACGCAGACTGGTTGAGGGTGTGAGAAAGGAGAATTGAAGGAGTAGAAGAAGCACAAGTATACTGGTGATTACTGGCGTTCGTGTGTGGAGAAGGATACAGAGAAGCAGGCTGAGTGGACGGCAGTGTGACCAGTTGAGGAACCGAAATGACAGGAGGATGAGGGGCTGAAGTGGAAGGAGGAGGGCTTGCAGCATTACAGGTAAATTTTAGTTTGGTCCCGGAGCCATTAGGTGACACCCAGAGGCAAATGCTGCAAAGCTTTGAAGAGGGAAAAATTAACGTATCTATGGTCCTGGACTGTGAGTCGCAGCAGCAGGAGTTTCAAGTACTGGCTCTTCTCTTCGTGAAAAAAAGTAAGATAAGTAGGGGGTAACGTTAAGTCAAATTTACCAGAGTTAGACATTGAATTTTCAGTATCATTAGGTGGGGGAGGAGCAGCTGAATGGAGAGGCTGATCAGATAACGAAGGCCTTGCGGGAGAGAAAAGTTGAGGAGGTATTAGGATGGCACGCACCAAGGCCCAAGCATCCCAAACAGTGACAGGAACATAATTCCCTGTTGAGACCAGTTCCCGTAATGTTGCAACAAGATCCCATACATTTACATATACAGTTCCTTTTTCAGGAAACCAAGGACAGTATTTTTCCACCGCCCTGAATAGAGTGACCATGCTCTACAAACAATTTGTGCAGTTAATGCAATCATCACAGGGTCCTGAGGCGACATATATTCTCCTCAGTTTACAAAGAAGATGACGGGATTAAGAGATTAAAGACAGGCATAGGAAGTCACAAGGGTATTGACTGGGGAAGTGATAAGTGTCCATGAAATCTTCAGAATTTATGTTCAGAGATTGCAGTAAAGACAGGCATAAGAAATTATAAAAGAATTAATTTGGGGACTAATAAATGCCCATGAAATCTTCACAATTTATGTTCTTCTGTCACGGCTTCAGCCGGTCCCCTGTTCAGGGTCCCTGACTTCCTGTAACACTTAGACATAGATGATTTGTCATTAAGTTGTTTTTCACTGAAAAGTCAGTCTGAATATAGAGCCTTGTTTCATTCAGATCAGAAAAACTGGGTTACTCTGAAATCTGTTTATCTATAATTTTTAAGTAAGTACAATTTTATAAACCAGTTATTCCTAACTTGAGAGGCCTGGAGGATTTACTGCAATGTGTATTTCAGGGCCACATCTGCAGAAGTTTTGATACAACATTTCCTTACTAATACCCGTGACAGTACGTTTTAGAGGCATCCTGTGTTTTCAGAAGCAGAACGTTTATGCACTACACTTTGGGAAAGATGTGCATGTTATGTTACCATTTAAAGATGTCTGGTTCTTGTGGGGCAAATTGGCAAATGATTTCTCTGAACTAACAGCATTGTGGAATTTTACTACGTTAGGGTTTTCAGGAATCTTAGAGCTGTTTTCATTTGAACCTTGAAGACATTAATTTGTCACAGAAATTAAATGGGGTCAAAATTTATATTTCCAACCCATGTCTGTGCTCTTCATTCTAAAGCATGATGGCCTAGAG
Source organism: Macaca mulatta (assembly GCF_049350105.2). Lineage (NCBI taxonomy): Eukaryota > Metazoa > Chordata > Mammalia > Primates > Cercopithecidae > Macaca > Macaca mulatta. The sequence continues at coordinate 203,424,061 of NC_133407.1, read as the reverse complement.
TCATATTTTAGCCTCTAAGTTTTATCTTATTAAAAAAATAAAATAAATTGTAAATACATACGTGTATTATATCTATATATACAATTTATATACATTACAATATTGATTTGAATTACACAGGACTTTGGACATCACTATTAAAGCCCAGGTACAGTTCAGACTGAGATAAGCCCTACCTGTGAGAATTTACTAAGGTCAAAAAGACTCCTTTTAATAGTGACTCAGTGGCACCTAGTCTAAGGACAAAGGCTCCAGTATATATCTTAATCTAAGTTATTACTGAATGTAAGTCATGTGATGGCTTCTAATGAAAATTTTCCATTGAAAAAAATCAATGTTAATAACTGGAACTCAAGAGCTGTAATGGGCTCTGCTGTGTTTTTCTGGCTTAGATTGTGTGCTGTAATATGCTAAGAACAGGAATTGATGACCTGTGAGCTGTGGTCACTTCCTGATCTCATTTGATTCTTTGGTCTTTAGTTTTAAAAGGGTGATCAGAGAGGTTGCTTTAGAATGGAGAAGTTGAACAAAAGGACCATCAACCTGCAGGCTCACTGGCACAGCCCAAGTTTCGCTGGACAAGCATTTCAGTAAAGAGGACTATTGCCAACAGCAACACTTGCAAGAAGCTTTGTTCCAGAGAGGAATTTTTTTTTAAAGAAGCTGCTAGAAAAACTGACACTAGAAGCTAACTAGAGTCACTCTTTCTAGATAACGATGAAATAGCAAGTCTGAAGGCATTACTTACCTAGATATAGAAATGGACTTTATTTAAGAACCAACTTTATACATACATAATATACCTAGGCTTGTTGGTCAAATTGACTGGCTGGGGAAGAATAAAACTAGAAGATCCACATGAGGAGTGGAACCATTCCAGGAGGGCAGACAGATTTCTGATGCTGGCCACAGATCGAACCCAGAGATGCTCTGTAATTGAAGTGGTTCTAATACCTGGAAGCTTCGATTTGCTCTTATAATGTGTTCTAAAGCCACTGAATTCAGGACTGTGCTTCCTAGTTGGTACCTGTAGATGTAATGCATCTCTCAAACTGTGGTGGTATTTCTCTAGGCTCTGTCGGACAGAACAACTATCTGGAGATAGGCTGTGGAGCCTCTGGACTCCACAACACATTTCACAGCACTGTTTACTCCAAAACGCTTGCCTAATCAAGCTAATGTAGCTGTTGGGTAAGACAAGAAGTAATACGTGAACATTCTTTTTTTTTTTTTTTTTAATTTATTTATTATTATTATACTTTAAGTTGTAGGGTACATGTGCATAACGTGCAGGTTTGTTACATATGTATACTTGTGCCATGTTGCTGTGCTGCACCCATCAACTCGTCATTTACATCAGGTATAACTCCCAATGCAATCCCTCCCCCCGGCCCCCTCCCCATGATAGGCCCCGGTGTGTGATGTTCCCCTTCCCGAGTCCAAGTGATCTCATTGTTCAGTTCCCACCTATGAGTGAGAACATGCGGTGTTTGGTTTTCTGTTCTTGTGATAGTTTGCTAAGAATGATGGTTTCCAGCTGCATCCATGTCCCTACAAAGGACACAAACTCATCCTTTTTGATGGCTGCATAGTATTCCATGGTGTATATGTGCCACATTTTCTTAATCCAATCTGTCACTGATGGACATTTGGGTTGATTCCAAGTCTTTGCTATTGTGAATAGTGCTGCAATAAACATACGTGTGCATGTGTCTTTATAGCAGCATAATTTATAATCCTTTGGGTATATCTCCAGTAATGGGATGGCTGGGTCATATGGTACATCTAGTTCTAGATCCTTGAGGAATCGCCATACTGTTTTCCATAATGGTTCAACTAGTTTACAATCCCACCAACAGTGTAAAAGTGTTCCTATTTCTCCACATCCTCTCCAACACCTGTTGTTTCCTGACTTTTTAATGATCGCCATTCTAACTGGTGTGAGATGGTATCTCATTGTGGTTTTGATTTGCATTTCTCTGATGGCCAGTGATGATGAGCATTTTTTCATGTGTCTGTTGGCTGTATGAATGTCTTCTTTTGAGAAATGTCTGTTCATATCCTTTGCCCACTTTTTGATGGGGTTGTTTGTTTTTTTCTTGTAAATTTGTTTGAGTTCTTTGTAGGTTCTGGATATTAGCCCTTTGTCAGATGAGTAGATTGCAAAAATTTTCTCCCATTCTGTAGGTTGCCTGTTCACTCTGATGGTAGTTTCTTTTGCTGTGCAGAAGCTCTTTAGTTTAATTAGATCCCATTTGTCAATTTTGGCTTTTGCTGCTGTTGCTTTTGGTGTTTTAGACATGAAGTCTTTGCCCATGCCTATGTCCTGAATGGTACTACCTAGGTTTTCCTCTAGGATTTTTATGGTATTAGGTCTAACATTTAAGTCTCTAATCCATCTTGAATTAATTTTCATATAAGGAGTAAGGAAAGGATCCAGTTTCAGCTTTCTACTTATGGCTAGCCAATTTTCCCAGCACCATTTATTAAATAGGGAATCCTTTCCCTATTTCTTGTTTCTCTCAGGTTTGTCAAAGATCAGATGGCTGTAGATATGTGGTATTATCTCTGAGGACTCTGTTCTGTTCCATTGGTCTATATCTCTGTTTTGGTACCAGTACCATGCTGTTTTGGTTACTGTAGCCTTGTAGTATAGTTTGAAGTCAGGTAGCGTGATGCCTCTAGCTTTACGTGAACATTCTTAAAGTCTGTTCTCTTTTGTCTTGTGACCTTAAACATTTGAAAGAGCAAGATGAACACTATTGAATGGAAGTCTGTTTCCATAGTCATAGCCAATCTGAAAGCCTAAGTTTTACCTCGCTGTTCGCTGCATAGCCAATCTATTTTATGGGCAGAAGAGCACAATGGGCTCAACTATCCAGGCTTTAGGAGTTATTTTAATCTTTAAAGAGCAATAGATACAAGTGAAAGTACATACATAAAGTAGGTATTTAGTATTTAATTTTTATTCTCATATGCATGAAAAGGGTGTTCCAAAACAAGATTAGAGAAGTCCATGGCATGTCTTTGTGGTTAATGTTACTTTATTTATTGGTTCATCTACCGTGCTTCTTATAAGTTACTTGTTTTTTCTTTCATGGAAAAATTGTTTTAAATGAATTGATTTTACTTTTCATCAGCACAATTGTTGACTAATACCAAAGTTAGTTAGGAGGTTATGGTTTTTATATTTATAGAATGGCAGGGACAGCATTTAGATAATACATCATAGTAACTTGGCATTTATGAAATATTAGTTTTCCATAAACGTCAACTCAGAGAGGAAGGTTACATTTTTTTAAATTATAATAATATTTTGAAAGCCATCTGTCCTTTAAAATGCTGCTAAAATATATGTTGGCACTGGTGTTTTATATGCCAATACTTCCTGAAGAGTGTTTTGAGATTTTTTTCAAATACTGCCTCAGTTCTAGATAAAATAGTAAAAATTATGCCTTTACAATGACTACTGAATGTAGATGAGAAGAAGTTAAGGAAATATTACATAAAAATAAATATGCAAAAGTAATTTACTGAAGGATTATTTATAATTTGATGGGTGGATCTGGATATTTTGATACTAAGTAAAAATATTTCCACTATAATTATAAGGGAACAAAGCTCTGCAAGTAGTAGTTAAAAGAATGTGTTATAGGCCGAGCACGGTGGCTCATGCCTACAATGTTAGCACTTTGGGAGGCTGAGGCGGGCGGATCACCTGAGGTCAGGAGTTCAAGACCAGCATGGCCACCATGGTGAAACACTGTCTACTAAAAATACAAAAATTAGCCAGGCATAGTGGTGCGTGCCTGTAATCTCAGTTACTTGGGAGGCTGAGGCAGGAGAATTGCTTGAACCCAGGAAGCGGAAGTTGCAGTGAGCAGAGATTGCACCACTGCACTCTAGACTGGGTGACAGAGAAAGACTCTGTCTCAAAACAAAGCAAAATAAAAAGAATGTGTGTACACACACACTACGTGCACATCCACATGTATCACTAACGTTGGTTTTTGGCAACAACTTCCCATCTTACACACTGTCCACTAATCAGTTAATCCGGCACCACTGTTGTTCTTTTGTAACATTCGTCATTTTTTCTTCGATGTAAAATTATTAATAATTCAAATGTGTGTTGGTGTGGCGGTTGAGATTTGCCCTGGATACCCCAATTCATTCACAAAACATTCCAAGTTTTGAGTTAAGTGGTACTCTAATTATATCAGTCATTTAAACCTCAAAAGAGATTCATTATGTACACAAAATTAATGTGTAATTAAATTTATGAGTAAAATTAATTGAAGAAATCAGAAACACAAGGTGGCTCACACCTATAATCTCATTGTTTTCGGAAGTCTAGGTGGGAGGATCCCTTGACCTTAGGAGTTTGAGACCAGCCAGGCAACACAGTGGGATCCCATCTCTATAAAAAATTAGCCCGGTGTGGTGGTGTGTGCCTGTAGTCCAAGCTACTTGAGAGGCCGAGGCAAAAGTATCGCTTGGGCCTAAGAGTTGGAGTCTGCAGTGAGCTGTGATCACGCCACTGCACTCCAGCCAGAGCGACAGAGGGAGACTTTAAACATACATAAATAAATAAATAATCACAAAACACTCAAAATTCCAAATCCAGATACATAAACCACAGGAATACTTATGTAAACACATGTTATACATATATATAGGTATGATAAAATACACTTCTGTGTTCAACTTGGGAAAGGTTGATGATTTTAGAAACAAGCTAGTAATTCTATTGCCTTATGCTCTAATGATTTCAATTTGAAGATGTTTATTTGGGATCAAATACATGAGGCTCCGTACACAAGACGTCTTTTTTTTCCCTCTTCTCAGCATCATTTTTTGGCTGATTATTGGACTACAATTGGGAGATCTAGAACTAAATTCCTGCTTAGTGTTTACTTGTTCAGAGCATAGGCTTTGAAATCGTCCTGTTTTGCCTCAGTCTCCACAACAGTACCTACTAACCTCACAACTACGGGATCCTGTAGCATTTCTCTAAGCCTTGTTTTTCTTAGCTGTGAAGTGGTAAATTTTGAAAGTGCTTTGTTCATAGGATTTCTGTGAAAACTATATTGGGTAAAGAATGTAAGGCATTTAGCATAGTAAAATAACTTGGATTACAGTAACTTTTCATGGAGTGTTTATTAGTACTTAACCTGTCATTGTCATCAAAATTCTGTTTTTACATATTAACTCAGAAATGTCATTGTAACCTTCTCAACTCATTTGGTCATTTAAAATGGGGAGGTTGAGTTAGGTGTTTCTTAAATTTCTCTTTAGCTCCGATACTATGAGTCTGAAATTAAGTAATGCAAAGTCGGTAATTAAATCCTCCCCTTTTCTGATGTAGGAGAAAGGGAGAAAGAAAACTTGTGGCTGGCTGGATTCCCTTGCAAATTTATTAGAATTGTAATTATGTCGCATTTTGAATAAAGGGTTCATTCTGGAAATCATTAAGTTTACTTTTCTTAACTCCATATGTTGTCAACTGTGGAAAAATTGGGATTTAGGAGTAACCTCTGATTTAAAATTCCACCTGCTAACCATTTAAATTATAGTCTTGTAATTTCCTAACTTTGGTCTTGAAGGTGTTTATCATTCTTATGCATTATTATACTGTGTTATCTATTTATGCAACATAAAATGTATAGTTTTAACTATTGTACATGTTTACATATGGAAGGTATAGTTTTAGACTTATCGTTATTTAATTTGCTAGTTTTGCTTCACTATTTATTTTTGACACTTATCCATATTAGTACATGCAACTCAAGTTTATTCTTTTGAGCTATTGTGTATCATTCAGATGTATGAATAAATAAATGCTTTGGTGGACATTTAAGTATTTTCATGTATCAATATGAAAAGCAGTTTCAAAATGAACATTCAAATATACATTGTCATATATATGTATAATATTTGAATATATGAAAGTTCCTGTGGGTTATGTATCTGAAATCAAAATTACAAGTGTTTTGTAACTTCTATAATTAATTTTACTCTCAATTTTAAGTAAACAAGATTAGTTTTTGCACATGATGAATCTCTTTATTCAGTTAAAATTACCGACATAATTAGAATACCACTTAACCCTTGAGATTATTTTCAAGGGTATTTATGCTAAACTTACATAAATGTGTTGAAAAGTCCTTTTGTATATATGTAGAGACTACATGGTATATTACATTCATTAATTTGCCTAAGTATTAAGTTATACTTAAGTAGTGTCCATACACAATTTTTTTGCTTGGCTGAACTCCAATGTATATATTGGGAGCACTTTTTAACTTTCATGGGTTACATGGCCTGTTTTGGAAAATGATATTAAAAATGTAATTCAGATGAATGCTTAGAATAAAGGTTAAAGATGAATGAGCTTTCATATTAATCATCAATATGACAATCCAAAGGGAAGCAAATGTACCTCCTTGTTAGCAAGATAATTCGGAAATGCACAATGCATATTAGATACGGGATTTGAGCTGTAATGTATTTCTCTAAGAATGTAATTTATTGTACTTTCACATCCACCCGCTCAATACGCAGAGTTGAAGATGCAATGGCCAGAAGACATGAAAGTGTCACGAGAAGGATGTGGACATGGGCTCCGGGGCTGTTGATGGCGACTGTGGTCTTTTGGGGTCATCAGGGGAATGGACAAGGCCAAGGTAAGTGCAAGGATGTTCTAATTCTTTGAGAGCTGGATGCGAATTTCACTGTATGATGAAATTATGTGAATCTTTGGTTTGACGTTTAAGCAATTTGCTGTAATCTTCCCGCAGGTGTTTGTTACAAGGTATTGTAATGCCTCTGCACCAGTTAAACTGAACTAGAATTAGGTGTGAGTAAATGCATCCAATTTGAAGCCACCGTTCTGAAACTGGCTTTTCTCGGTTGTAATTGATGCTATATATATGTGTGTGATATATTATGAGGCTATATATATGTGTGTGTGTGTTTTGGGTGGGTGGGTATGAGTATGAGTTTGTGTGTGTGGTATTTTACAAGAACACGTAGCATATAAAGATTTTGTGATTTGGAAGACAAGTTTTCGATGTTTGTTCCTTTTCTTTAGGGTTTTTATGTTTTACATTGTAAAATTTCAAGAACCTTTTCTTAAAGGATGTGACGTTCTTTAGAAATTAAATGAAAAATGTGATGTTTCTCATTCTTCTGCCAAGTGTATTTAGAGGAAGTTAATGATAGAGTGGAACTGCAAGGTTGTGGCATCCTGAAATGTCTCTTGGAGAGCGGAAAAGGGCCATAGATTTTGAAATAAGGCTTTCAATAGTGATTTGATCAATAGCTGCATGGAGTGGTTTGTGCCAAATCTAGTATTTGTTCATGTATTTTGTGGTAACTATTGTATTGTTTTTGGAGGTGTGTTGCCTGCTCAGATACAAATTTCAATTCCATATTTTATGTGATAAAATGTCCCTGACACCCCTGAAATTTTCTTTTCCTTTTGGGGCAAGTATATTTGGCATTTTTTTCTGCATTTTCAAGGCTTGAAATGAAATCTCTGAGCAGGAAGTTCAGAGTTTATTTCAAGGGATAGGTATATTACTCCAGATAAAATTGAGTGTGTGCAGTGGTATCATATAATTGTGATGAAGTTGAGCTTTGCTAGTTCAAAGTATCTAAGAAAGTTTAACACTTTTTAAAAGATCCTTCAAAAAGAGCAGTTTTCTTGCCATATGTAATATTGTTCAATAAATTTTTGAAATTAAATAGTTACTTTTCAAAACCACAAATACGTGTGTGCCTTTGTATATGAATAGTTGTATATACATGTAAGCAGAAAATACATTTTGTTAATTAAGATCAGCTTTGATTTTAATTTTTCTTTCATGCCATTCAGAATTTATATTAGCATCCAATAGAATTCTCATTTTTCTTTTTTGTGATAAAACTAATGTAAAATATATTTAATACACATAGTAGTTTCTTCACCAAACGTCTAAACCAAGAATATGTAGACAGTAGCTACGTTGGATTTCTGTGGTTAGAAGAGTTGTTTATTTCTCTGGCAATATGTAGAGTTACTAAAATGCAGCATGACAACTGTTCTCTGTAATAGTGATCCTACATGACACGTCGTATTACACAGGGCTGCTGAAACCTTCCTCTGACCATCATTTCCAGTAATTGGCTTGTTTTAGATGAGGAATAGGTTATTAGATATTTAAAATATTTGAGAAAAATAGGTTTCTTCTCTCTTATTTACCCGAACACTTTTATTTCCTCAATATTGATTGATCAAATATTCTATCCTTCATTGGGGACCATCATTTATTAAAAAAAATGGCCTGAAATCAATTCCAAGCCTAGCTGTAGTGAAGCTTCTAGTGGTAAATGCAAGTTAAGTAATTTGTTTTCTTTCTAAAGGATAAATTAAAATAGACTATGATTCAAAAAGCAAAACAACTTAATAGAAAACATAATGGAATGCTTTGATACTATGATTCAGGGAACTTTGCTTCCCTTGTGGTAGCTAGAATGAGTGAAGGAGATTGCTTAGGTGTAATGAGCAAATCTTATAATTGCAAGTATAACCCAAGCTGCATATCGTCATTTAGATCAATAAGCCTCATTAAATATTAAATATTACCTTTTAACTTTTATGCAATTAAGCAGATTTTAAAAATAAAAGTTTTAAAAAATTAAAGTTTTTATTACTAAGTATTTTTAAATGCAAATCTCATAGCTCCTTATTATTGTCAAGAAAAGAATACATTAAAATTTATAAATAAGGTTTTCTCTCTATGAAGTTTAAAATCTTGCATTAAATATTGGTTATTGGGACTCACAATGTCCAAGATTATGATTAAGTATCAATGAAGTGTGACTCTTGCAGCAAACATGCATGCAAATGTTATAAGATTATTTTCACATGATTTCACATAATTTCTTAAGCATAATGGTATAAGTAAATTATATTTTCTACACAAGCTCTTCATATTTATGAATAGACTGTGTTCTAAATGTTTAAGTCACTGGGAAATCCTAATGTTCCTTCTTAGAGAAACCACGTGAGAAATTGTAGCTAAGTTAAAAAAATGGAAGACAAAAATCGATTTAACAAGGACTGTAGATTAATATCATAGTATTATCTCAACTGTGTGCAACCACTGCTTATAAACAATGATATAAGAAATGCCGTCTGAAGTCCGAATTCTAAATAAGAATGTAGGGCTATTATCCCTCTGGGGCCCTTAGGGTCAAAATAAGAGAAAAGGGATGAATGGTGGGTTGGAAGTAAGTTAATGATCCTTGTCAATGTTTTGTATCTGTCAAGAAAAGCATCTGCTTGAGGACATCCATTTTCCCACTTCTGAGTTACAGAATAATAGGTACTTATCCTGAATGTAACATTCCCTGATGTGGACTCTGTCTGTGTCTATCCTGCTTCGGTGGTTTGTGCATGAGAAAGTGCTTAATATCTGAAAATGAAGCCAATCCTTAAAGAAAGATATATATGAATTTTAAAAGGAAATATACCTACAGTGGAAATAAATAACATAAATATCTAGCTGTATTTTGTCTTTTTGGTAACTATTACAATATACACCTTTTCAAACAACTAAGTTCAGCACTGACTTTGGGAGACTAGATGAAACTGAACTGACATATAATGAGCATGGGTGTAATTAATAGCACAGCGGGAAAAACCATGGGAGTGTTTCCTGAGAGAGAGGGACTATACGGAGGCACCAGAAAACCCAGTGCATTTCAGGATTCTTGGGATTGCCAGCAGCAGTTATTATATTCAGAACCTAGAACTAATTTCTAACTCAGCAATCCGTAATTCTGGCTGAAGTACAGTGGTGCAGTCATAGCTCATCGCGACCCCAAACTCCCAGGTTCATACGGTCCTCTCCTCTCAGCCTCCGGGTGGCTGTGACCACAGGTGTGCACTACCGTGACCAGCTAGTTTACTTTATATTTTATTTTCATTTCATTTGTAAAAACTGGGTCTTGCTATGTTGCCCAGGCTGGTCACGGACTCCTATCCTCAAGCAATCCTCTAACCTAGGCCTCCCAAAATACTGAGATTACAGGCATGAGCCATTGCGTCTGGCCCCAAAATATTTCTGTCTTAATGGCTTTAACAAAGAAGTGCTATTTTGGGGATGTATACAATGGTGTGCTGTTTTGGAAGGACACAAAAATACTTATAAGAAGAATGGAATGAATATGTCAGTATGTTTTCAAAAGCAAGTTAGCCCAAGTTTTTAAACACGCATAATTTTAGAGTTTTTGTAACTAACTTAGGGTTTAAGTGTGGCAAAAATTTTAAACATTATCATGAATACACAGAAAATTTTAATCAATGTGGTTTCCACGATGAATTTACATGCTTAAATTCCTAATTTCAATCTGCTGCTAGATATGAGAAAGTTTGAAATTTTGAAGAAGCAAGCGACACTTACAAATGTAGCAAACTTAAATCTTGAGGACAATTTAATTTAACTTCCATCTTCATGACCAGATTTTGGGTCAGCAAGTGGCCCAAAGTCTTATTGGGAATGCTTTAAGCATTCAAAAAATAAAATCTGATAATATCTGGCAATTCCAATTTTCAGTTTTATTGATCTTCACCGTGAAATACTTAAGGGGCAAAATTTTGGAAAAGCAGATCACTTTGTTGTCCTATTTAGCGAGTTCTCAATATGCCATCTTGGAGTCATTACAAGTAATGATACTAAGATAATATCTTGTATTTTGTATTTCATTGTTACACATCCAGTTTTTCTCTAGAGATATCAGAGAAAACCCATTCAAGAAAGGAAGGTTAGATAAACAGCCTTCTCTCTCTGTCTTTGCCTCCATTCGGTCCCTTACAATCATTTCCCAGTGCATTTCAAAGTGACTTTTATTGTTCCCTTCATTTTCTCTTTCATTCCAGAAATTTAAGTGATTGTGTAATTCTTCTGACAGCTGAAGGTAGTATGCGACTTTGAATTACAGCTACAGCTTTTCAATTAGAAAATCTCAGATCATGTGATCTATGAGTTTTAATATCTTAGGATCACTACCAGTAAGGAATAATCACTTTGAAAAACCTTAATGCTACCTAGAGTTTGTGTTTTGTGAGGTTGTTTGGTAAACTATTTTCATTTGATAATTGAATATTGCATCAAGAGAGGTGAGCTCAGACATTTGGCAATGAATATTGAGTATTCCAAGAGGCATGACCTGAAAATATCATCAAGCTAAGTGGGAGTGAAATTGAACTCTGCTGTATAATAGAAGTCAGTGTTTTTTACATTCTTTATGACATGCAAATATTTTTATATTGTGGTAGATAATCATTTGTATGGAAAAATTTAACTGAATTTAATTTATCGTATGGCAGAATTATGTTACATAGGTCATTTTAGTTTTTGATTTAAATGTCTTAAAATTATAAATGCAAATATTCAACACATAAAACCCACATGGATATACGCTCCCAAACATTTGAAATCCTAAGTCATTTCTAACAGCTTTTTCCTACAAAAGAAGCCAGCTATTCTTAGAGATTACATGCATTCCCACAGCTTGAGAGGTTCATGTAAACAGAGGAAGTATTACAGCAGTTTAAGAATACCAGTGGATTTACGTTAAAGACAATAACACTTTTGAATTACTTGTCTTCAAAATTTGATTTCTTGAGAAAATTATCTGTATCGATTAATCATGCATTTCAGATAATTTCCAGACATCTGAGTGTTGTTTTCTTAAAAGTAGTCAGCAAGCCTTTTAATGCAGTCTGCATGGGAGATAGCAAGAGACGTGTGTATTGTATGTCTGCTAGTAGAGATTTGTTTTTGAGTGCTTCCTTAAAAAAATATTTTTTCTGCAGAAAGTGATTTCTTTTTTATAGTTTAGATTAGATGATTTTACATGTTTTTATGTTTTAACCTGTCTTTCTGATCATCAGGGTCATTGCCATAGAAAAAATGCAAGTTATAGCATATTTCATTTTTATAAGGAAAGAAGTGGATAATTTAGACTTTTTTGTTTTACTAAATTGAATTACATCACTCAATATTTGGATGGCATTAATTCACAATAGTAACAAAAAAATCTTACTATTCATCATAATAAAGTATTATTTCTTTCACATTTGTTTAACTTAATTTGTTCTTTAAGGTACATCTCCTAATGAAGGTTTCCCCATCCTCTGAAGCTGAATTTATCTAGGAAAAAATATTTTAAACACCATCCCAAGTGATATAACTATTTGTATTGAGCTTTGATGTTCTAGTTGAACATATTTGAAGACTGTATAAACCCTCAATTTAGAATTAAGATTTCATTTGGAGATTTTGGTTGCACTTGAAATTTGTTGTGGAATTGACCGTAAAGAACAGGTAAATTTACTAGATACCATTGTCTGTGTCACAGTTTAGTCTTATCTCTGCCTATATGTCAAGAGGAATAGAAATAATTAGTATAAACAGGAAAGAAGAAGTAAAGTGGTAGGATCAGGTGTGAGAAATATATAAGCTAAGATATTCTTTTTTTTTTTTTTTGAGACAGAGTCTTGCTGTGTTGCCCAGGCTGGAGTGCAGTGGCACAGTCTTGGCTCACTGCAGCCTCCACCTCCCGGGCTCAATGATTCTCCTGCCTCAGCCTCTCAAGTAGTCAGGATTACAGGTATCCATCACCACACCCGGCTAATTTTTGGATTCTTAGTGGAGACTAGGTTTTACCATGTTGGCCAGGCTAGTCTCAAACTCTTGACTTCAGGGGATCAGCCTCCCAAAGGGCTGGGATTTCACGTGTGAGCCACCATGCCCAGCCTAAGCTAAGATATTCTACAAGCTAATAATAGTAAAATACAATGTAAATTGCTTGAAATTAATCTGTATATGAAATTTTTTCTAGGGCTTTCCTGCCAAAACAGTAGGAATAGAATGGCAGAAGGAAGGAGGTTCCTTCTACAAGCAGGCACACATCCTGTTTCACTTCATCCTGTGATCTGTCTCATAACCATCTCCTAGTGTGAAGTGCTGAAACTGCTTTAAGAATAACTTAATTCCTTTATGTACAAACTAAGGTACGAGAGCCTGAACCTTGGAAACCAGGAGATTCCAAATTGCCTTGTGTGTGACTGGGTGCCACAGATGTTGGCAGAAATTACTGCTTATTCTTAATTCTTATTGTTCCTTTCTAACACTTCAACTTATAATGCCAATATCGACCTCAGCCTAAAGACAAGCTCTAGAATCACTTGTGTTACTTATTTCACTTCTTTTAAAAAACTCATGAATTACACATGAATTTCAAAGTTGCCAACTGAGATTCCAAGAGACTTAAAAAAAAAAAAAAACCTGGCACCTTTCCATGATAAACGCTGTACACAGTGTTCACAGTGTTTGTCTTTAAGGGACATGCCTCATCCATCGCAACTTTTCTTCCGTAAATCATCATATCTTGCCTAAAAGTGTTTTCTCAAAAGTTAGGAAGCACTAAGATTTACAGATTGTCATATCACACCTTAATCTACTTATCAACTTTAGCATTATCAAAGCATGAACTGTTTTGGGTTTTCATAGTTAATTATGTTTGTCATAATAGTTGGGATGCAATTGTTTTTCTCATGATTATTTTGTACTTGTTTTTCTTATGGTAACTTCCGATGCTTGTTTCTAACACCTTCCTCTCTTTTCTCCATCTGGTTATCCTCTTACTTTCTGTCCTTTAACTCAGATATCACCTACACTGTGTGTCTTTCTGGATTGCTTCTCATTTAACTGTTGCTTCCATAGTTTACATACCTCCTCCTATACCACACTATTGATATTTCTCAAATTGCACTATAATGCTGGTTTGTGTCTTTATTTATTTATAAACTCCTTGATAATTCGGACTATACATTTCTATATTCAAAAAATACTTATGAGGTGTTTACTTTGGGTCAGGAATTACTGAGTGAAGGAGATTGGCCAAAACTCTGCCATCATGAAGCTCTCATTCTAACATAGGGAGACAGATAACAGACAATGAGCTGCATAAATATGCAAAGTGTCATAAGTTAGATGTTGAAAAGTATCCCTGGATGGGGATCAGATAATTTTGATAGGGTAATTTTTAATTGGATAGTCAGGAAAGGCCACACAGAGAAGATGGCAATTGGAAGAACAAGATAGTGAGAGCTGCTGTGTCTGGAGCAAAGCACACAATTTGGAGTAATAGAAGATTCCAGAAGTAACAGAATAGAGGAGAAGAAGTGGGAATTGTGTAGAGTCTTACTTGCTGTTGTAATGACCTTGGCTGAGGTTTGAAGTGAAGTGGAAAGTTGATAGGGACCTTAGTTTTCTTTTTAATAATTCATTATGAATTTTGAATGGTCACTATTAAAGACTCAATAATTTTGCTTTATTACTCTTGCAATTGACTACAAACTAGTGTATTAAAGAAATGTTAAATTCTAATTTAAACAGATTGAAATAGGTTTTTATCTTTTTATATTTCTCATTACTGAATATCTCATTTTTAATTAATTTGAAAGCATTCTAGAATAGTGAGCCAATGCAATTCAGCATAACGCATAACCCATTCTTCATCAGATTTAGGTATTTAACTGAAGATGCGAATTAGAAAGGTCACTTGTTCTGTTGGATGATGTTGATAAAGCTACTTTCAAATGACTGTCACATTAATCGATATCATACTAAGTTGTGTTTCTGGAATCCAAATTTAGGCAGTGGTAATGTGTCAGTATCTCTAAGTGGATACCTTTTATCTCTACGGTCAAGGATACTTGAAAGTGGGAAAACATATTGGCTTCAAGTGTTGGAACTAGGACTTACCGGAAATAGTTTGGTTTGTTTTGTTTCCTGGCGGAATTGTCTTCTTGGAAAGACTGTGTTTCCTTCTACCGGGAAAAAAATTGATCCTTTGCTGCTTTACTTTAATGCTTTGCTTTTGTCAAAATAGTGTTTTCTTAGGAAAATTAACCTATCATAATATAATGAAAAGAGAAATACCGAAGACACAAAGTGATGTACGTGTTGATATTGAGTAGAGAGCATCAAGGGACATGAGAAGAGACGGAAGCAAAGAGAGAGAGAAGAGAAATATATAGTATAACAAAAATTAGTAAAAAGGATTAGCATATACATGTAGTCAATAAGTCAATAAATGGCTATTTATAGAAAGCCTACCAGGCACTAGGGAATATAGCAGTGAAGAAGGCAAAGACACAATTGGCTATACTGTAGTGCGGAGGGAAACAGGAAGAAGATATGCGAATACCTACACAAAGCAATGGTGTGAAGGGCTGCAAGGTGCACTACTATGAAGAAGATCACAGGTGATAATGTGGCTGAGTGAAGCTGGCAGGTAGGAAGGCACTGATCTGGCTCTAGGTGTTTCAGAGAGTTTTTCTCTCTGAGGAGGTAATATTTCATTTGAGAGTTGAGTGAAGACTGAACAGTCTTCTACTATTTATAGTAGATAGGGAGGTACTTTGAAGATCTGGGGTTCTCTGAACAGAAAGAAGGGCAGATACAAAGATTCTGTAATTTAAAAGAGAGCTTGGTAGTTTCTTGCAAAGAAAACAAGGCCGGTTTGGCTGGAATGTCCATGAAGGAAGAGCGTGGAGAGATATTACATGAGTGCTCTCAGGGACCAGATTTAGATCTTATATCAAAGTGTGAGTATAAATTAACTACATTGAAAAGTGTATGGTGGATATGTGATATGATGAACTTAGCTCTTAGGAGGGTGTACTTTTGTGGAAGAGTACAGTAGTGAAGGAAGGGGGTTCATTTAGCTGACTATTGCACCTGTCCAAATGAAGGATGATGGTGGTTGGGATTATGATTGTAGCAATAAAGTTGGAGAAAATCAGTTGAGATTGGAAATTGATTTGAAGATGATTGAATTTACTGAGCAAGAATTATACCAAGGTATTTGGATTTAGGGACATGGGGGATTATGGTCACTTTCAGTGATATGGCAAAGTCTTGATGACATGAGGCAGTTTGCAAGTAACAGAGGTGTGGGTAGGTGCATATGTGTGATTGATTTCACATTTTTTTAAATCTTAAATTGAGACGCTAGTTAGAATCCAAGTGGAGATATCAAGTAAGCACTGACGAGTTGACTTGGCTAGAGATGTGAGTTAGATAATCATAGCCTATAGATCATGCCTGAGATCATGAATCTAGGTGAGGGGTTGGCAAACTATCATAGCCCATGAGCCAGATTTGGTCTGCTGCCTGTTTTTGTATGGCTCATGAGTTATAAATATGTGTTACATTTATAAGTCTAAAATGTAAAATATAGGGAAATTTTTCAGCAAGGAAAGTTCCATAAATTTGCCTCTTGGCAACACAAAGCCTGCAATATTTACTGTCTGGCTCTTTGTCAAAAATTTTGCTGACTCCTGATCTAGATGAAACCCTATGGGGAGAGAGTGTTGATAGAAAAGAGAAGCATCATATTGGAAGTTAAAATTATGTCAACTGAAGTGTATAGGGTAGAGAATTTAAGCCTGAGTATAACAGTAAGGATTAAAATAACAATAAATTCATTATCAGCATGATCAATAAAACCTTTGTGGGCAAAAAGGAACTATCTTCATCAGACCATTCACTCACTCATACAAAGATCTTAGGCAGGAAATATAACTTGTTTGAGGATCTGAGATAAGGCTAATGTAGTTTGGACAAAGAAAGCCAATGGGAGGATGACATTACGTCTGCCCAAAGATTTAGGGAAGAGCCAAATACTTCAGGCTTTTTAAAGTGATCTTCAGATAAAGAGGAAGTCATCAAGGCGTTCTGAAGTTGGAAAATCCAGTCACATCTGATGGGAAAAAAATCAGTCTGGCTGTATGTGCATCTTGGATGTAAGGAAGCCAGCATGGATGTGAAGTTAACATTGTCCACTGCAAATAACAAAATGAAGGCCCAGGTAGTCTTGGGAAGGGCAGATTTGGTACAAAATCCTTATTGAAATGGGCTTAAGCATTAAGGGGAATAAGGATCTAGCTGTTGTATTTAGTGGAATTTCATCAGTCTTTTTGTTGTGTATGATATATAGATGGTCAAAATAAGGAACTTCTACATTTTTGGTTTTTGTTTTATTTTCATTGAGATTTGAATTAAAAATAAGAAACTTTTATTTTCAAAATTGGAGACTGTGTTTAAAAAGTATAGAGTAGGGCTAGAAAAAACCATAAAACTCTCCTAATGAGGAGAATGCTCATCATGACTCTAATAATGCTCATCATGACTCTAATAATAATAAAATACTTCTCTGATAAATTTGTTTTTTTTTACTGCTTCATTATTTAGGTATGTGTGGGAAGTTGTACCCTAGCCACATGCCAGTTCACCCGGTGAACTTGTTCTTCAATGTGGCCCAAATATTTGCTTCTATCTTTAGCCTTCCATGGTTTCTCATATGGACTGTTGGCTCTTCCTACTTGAGCCTTCTGGTGGTACCATGTGAGCGACATGCTACTCCATGGCAATGGGCACCACGCTGTAGGGGAATTGTCATACCTGTCAGTCACTGTGAGTGACATGCTACTCCATGACAACAGGCACCACGCTGTAGGGGAATTGTTATACCTGTCAATCACTGTGAGCGACATGCTACTCCATGACAACAGGCACCACGCTGTAGGGGAGTTGTCATACCTGTCAATCACTGTGAGTGACATGCTACTCCATGACAACAGGCACCACGCTGTAGGGGAGTTGTCATACCTGTCAATCACTACCTCTAGAATGTGGCCTTTCATGAGTCCTGAGGTTTCATACTGTTTCTCTGAGCTTAACAATATTTATACTGAAAAAATAAACACGTTCTTCTATCTTTAACATTTTATATCTTATAATTTGAATATCCCCTTTTCATTATACTACTTAGCTGCTAAGTTATGTTATAAAAACAAGTTTTAATTATCTGTAAACACCTTCAAATCTAATCCAGTGAAGACTAATGTCTGGTTAACATCTGCTAGGACATTTATTTCCATACAGTATTTATAGCACATTTTTGTTATTGAAATGATTACTGTTTAGTTTGAAATAGTGCACCCTGAGGATTGGAACGATAAATGTGTAACTTTTAAACAAAGATAATATTTTTAGATTTTTGTATTTAAAATACTGGTTATCAAAAGAAAAAACCAGATGTTATTTGTTTATGTTTCTGCTTGAGGTACTGAATCTATTTCAAGTCATATTTCTCAGTATTGATATACTTAATTTTGCTGAAATAATAGCACACTATCTTTAGCTACTTTTTTTCTCAGTATGTCTACTTGTTGCTCACCATTTCTGCCTAATCTCACATCTCATTCTTTATTTCTTTTTCTTTGGTCTACTTTTACTTTGGGGATTCTTTCAACTTAGTTTTCTTGTTTCCTAATAATTACCATTCTTCTGGGATATACACAGATATATTTTTCCATTTCATTTGTGAACTTATCTCAGAGGCATTTTGTGTGTGCCTTTTACCCATAGCTTCTCAGAAGTCCCTTTGGAGGTTACTGATTTAACATGTCACCTACTGTGAAGTTTGCTTGGCATGGTGGCAGCTGACTTTTGTCTTTACATGGATTGAAATGTTTTCTCAACATGGACTGGTAGGATTTTTTTTCCTTAAACATTACGTTGCCTTGTAAACAAAAGCAAACCAAAAACTCAAAACTAACGTTCAGTATTGGTGCCCCTGGAAATAGCTGCCGTCTCACTAAGGTAGATTTTGTCATCCAACTTTGTGTGTTGTTGAACACATGTGGTACTGTATGAACAGTCACTCACTAGACTAGAAAACATTGCTGTGACCAGTTACCAGAAAAATAAATTCAGATTGCTCTTTACATTCCACAGATGACCCTTCTGAAAGCTATTTGAATTCATTATAAGTTATAGTTCTGTTAGTATTACTTTAATTCATTTGTAGTCTGAACTTTATGTGCAATGCATTTTTTGTCGTGTTTAATCATTTTTGTATGCTAAATCATTTGCAAACAAATGGCTTAAAACTGAAAGTACATTAAGTGTCATCTGGGAATCTGTGTCAGTGGTTTTATCACTACATATGCGTGTGTGTGTGTGGTTTGTGAGTGTGCATATCACCTACTTTCATCACATTTATTTGACAAAATTGATATACAATCTCTAAATCATTGTGTCTCTAACTTCAGTGTTATCCCACAAATACAAATTTTTATCCTAAAATTGGTAGTACCCTTTGTAAAACTAGAAGCTCTCATTTGTGCAAAGGAGGAAAAATAAAACAAGAAACAAATTCAATAAAAAAATTAAAGGTCAGATTTCTTTTATAGCTGCTGAGTTCCTTCCTTTCTTTCCATCCTTCCCACATTCCCAAATCTCAACAAAGTTAAAAAATTAAAATACACATAATGAGATCATATGTTCACCTTGTTAAGGAACTGAAGTATTACATATACAAGATTATACCTTAATAAGGAGAGGGAGAAATATGAAGATGTAAATAGAATATGAAAATGTATTATAATGTGGTTCTATTCTAAAGTGTTTTCTATGTAGGCTAAGAGTATATTGCCAGGAAATTTTAAGAAACCCACTCCATTGTATAGAAGAGAATATGTGTGGATCTCTTAATTCTGAAATGTTTAGAACTGAGTACAGCAGGTCTTCGAATGATGACGTTTCATTCAATGTCGTTTCATTATAACGTTGATGAGAAAAAACAAATTGATTCCAGTTGGAGTTCACTCTCTGTGCAGAGCTTATGTATTCTCTTCATGTCTGCATGGATGTTCTCTGGATGCTCAAGTTTCCTCTCACTTCCCAAGGCTGTGCACGTGAGGTTCACTGACATGCCTATGTGGTCCCAGTCTGCGTAACTGTGGGTATGTGTGACTGCGCCTGCAATGCGATGGCGTCCTGCTCAGGGCTGGTTCCCACATTGCGTCCTGAGCTGACGGGATAGGCTGTGGTCAACTGCAACCCTAAAGTGAAATAAGTAGGCAAATAATGATTTTACTAGTTTTTATTAATCTTAAATGTATGAATAGGTCAAATTTATTTCAGTATTTAATATTAGAAATGTTTTGATCTTTATCTACAAGTTCGTTGATGTTTTTGTTACCAAAAGCCAGAGAAGCTTAACTCTTTTTTGTATCAACCTGTGATAAAATGGGTTTCGCTTACTATAGTTTTGCACCAATTAACCATCCCCAATTTATCCCCCATATGCGTGTATCAAAACATCAAATGTGGCCATAAATATATATGCCTATTACCAGTTTTCAAGAACCTATCGATGATGTTAAGTGAAGACTTATTGTAGTCCTTCTTTGGCATAACAAAAATGTGTGTGTGTTGTTAGAGATTGAAAAACTTTCTGCAAATAACTAGACAGTAAATATTTTAGGCTTTGCTGGCCATATGTAGTCTCTGTCTCTCCTTCATCTACTCATTTTTCTTCTCCCTCTCCTTCTCCTTCTTTAAATGCTTTAAAAATGCCAAAACAATTTTTAGCTCTCAGCCATATGAAACAAGCCATTGAGTAAATTTGACTTGTAGACCCACAATATGTGAACTCCTTTACATCATCAGAAGGCTATATATATATGTGTGTGTGTGTGTGTGTATATATATATATAAATGGAATGCTATTTATGAGGAATTAATGGTGCTGCCAGCGGAGGGAAATTAGCCTAAGTTAAGTTTGGGCTTTGGAATTCAGGGGAATGCCATGCACAAAAATGCTCTGCTTTTAAAACAAGTTACTAACGATCCATTTCTGATATCGGAAATATATGAACACTACCAATTGAAGGGGCATTATTCATTACTTTAGTGCTGCTACTCAAGTGTGGTAGAAAAAGAACCCAGAAAATTTCCCTTTCCATTTGAACATTCATGCAATGAAAATTTCCAAATCTTTTTTTGAACAATTTTTTTTCTGATAGTTCTCTTGTGTACTTTATAAGTACATTTTGCTGCTTATTCTCAGTAACTGTACTGAAGCAATCTCTGTTTTCCTTTATCAATCAAAATAAAATAAGAAATTTAGCTTAATACTAATACTAAGCTGAAGTGCAAGATTATGAAAAAGACAAAAGAAGCAGGATAAATTGACCTTTTGATAACTGCAAAGGACAGCAGATCAAAGACTGGACTTTAATGTCTTACATTTTCAGAATCTGTCACAGTAAGTCCACTGGGTCCAGAAATAGGTTTTAATCCTAAATTGAAACGACTCAGAATGCTGTTGTAACATTGAGTTTGGTGGAAAAAGTGAAGTTAATGTTTTTCTCAATATTTTTTTAAAATCAAACTATGATTGATTTAATTATAAAATGGACTGATTCTAAAGAGCTCATTCCGACTTTGGAGGTGAAAATTCTGACTTTGGAGGTGAAAGTGCTTTTACTCCAATCATTAAAATCAATTTCTCTAGATATCTGATTTTATTCTGCTTTATAACATAAAGAATGAAACTATATTTATTAATGAAATGTAATCTAGCAAAGTGGCATAAGCATAATTATCAGTCAGTTACTAAAATTGTGTGCTTTTTTTCCATTGCATGAAAACCCTGCCTTGTTTTAATTTTTATAATTGACTTTTTAAAAGCAATTTTAGGTTTGCAGAAAGAAGTGAATAAGCATTCACATGTCATCCTCAGCTTCTACCCTAATTTCCCTGATTTTTAACATCTTGCAATAGTGTGGTACATTTGTTAGAGCTGATGAGTCAATATTAGTACATTATTATTGACTAAAGTCTATAGTTTATATTAGAGCTTACTCCTGTCTTATGAATTCTATAGGTTTTGTCAAATGTGTAATGACAAATAATCCTCACTACATTGTCATACAGAATAATGGATTCATGTTCCTAAAATTCTTCCTTGCTCCACCTATTCATCGCTTCCTCTCTCTCCTCCAAATCCCTCATAACCACTGATCTTTTTACTGTCTCCATAGTTTTGTTTTTCCCAGAAGGTTATGTAGTTAGAATCATCCAGTATGTAGACTTTTCAGACTGGCTTCTTTCACTTGGCAATATGCATTTAAAGGTTCCTGTGTGTCTTCTGTGGCTTGACAGAGTAATATTCCATTGCCTGGATATACCACAATTTATTTTTCCATTCACTTCCTGAAGGACATTTTGATTTTAGTGATCATGAATAAGGCTGCTATAACATTCATGGAAAGAAGGTTTTTGTGTGGATGTAAGTTTTCAACTCCTTTAAGTAAATGCCAGGGAATGTAATTGCTGGGTTATGTGGTAAGGGTATGTTTAGTTTTGTAAGAAACTGCCAAACTGATGCCCAAAGTAGCTGTACTACTCTGCATTCTCACCAGCAACGAATAAAAGTTCCTGTTTCTCTTCACACTTGCCAGCATTTGGTATTATAAGACTTTTGGATATTTTCCATTTTAATAGTCATGTAATAACATCTCACTGTTGCTGTGACTTTCTGTTCCCTAATGATATATGACTAGTAACTTTTCAATATTCATATTTGACAGTTATATTTAGACCTTTGGCCTATTTTTCAAATGAGTTGTTTTCTTTCTTATTCTTGAGTTCTTTGTATACTTTAAATACCACTAATTTATCTGATATGTGTTTTGAAAAGATTTTCTCCCAACCTGTGGCTTTTCGTTTCATTCTAAGCACAGTTTGTTAACAAAAGTCTTTAATTTTAATGATGCTCAATTTCTCAATTTTCTCTTTGTCTAAGCCAATAAGTCAGAAAGCTTTTTATCATTTCATATGACTTGATATTCAGGCAAGGTCTATATAAGCCCCTTTCAAGCAGTCATAAAGTTTAGAAGCTCTCACCTCACAAACAATAACAACACAGAAACACAAACGACAGCTTTTGATGTTGTCTCGGTAATTTCTCAATTCAAGAACAGATTACCGAGCTTTACAAGCAATACATATAGATGTCAATTTCACGATAAAATACCTTATGATATTTGTCAAATCACCTTAGTTTTGGTCTACTTATTGCTATTAGACTAAAATGTAATTTGTCAGACGTGAGAAATCTTTTTGTAGTATTTTTTATGCAACTAAGTATTTATTTTAGCTTTTTTAGTTCTTCCCTTGCTGTTTCTCCAGTATGGTCATTCCAGTTGTCTATATAGATGTATTAATACCAGGTACATAATAAATACAGTTATCTCCCACGTGTACCCCAACCCCCTTCCCTGTTCATGCAGTCAACATAAAGGAAGCAGGTCAAAAGGAAAGCATGTATCCTGTGACATGCTAGGTTGTAAGGAAAGGTACAAAATTAATTTACCATGTCTGAGTTTTCTTCTTCTCTGTCTTTGTTCCACGTAATGCATGTACGTTTCTTATTCCTCAGGCCTCTCCAGTCCTACCACTCTCAAGGATACTTGATACAGCTGTAAGGGTGTGTCTTTATCAGGTCTCCCTGGGTTACCCCAGGCCAGGAGTGGGAAATAGAGGAAGTGAATGTCTGTGTCTTTATTATGTATCACACCGAACAGAAACCTAAAGAAGCCTGTGCAGCGAATGGCTCTCCTCTTTCTCCAAAAACCACCTACCCCTTCAACTCCCACTGCTTGAGGGAAAATCTTGTATTAGTCTCCCCATTTTCTCCTCACACTTGCTTTAGCAAAGCAGTTCCTAAACCTCTGTTAATGTATGTCCCCACCCCTAAGTCACAATACTGTCTTATGTCACATCACAGAAAAGAAGTTCAAAACAAAACAAAATGAAACAAAGCCACAGTGTTATAAGAAAAATAGGTAAATTTTACAAAAGTTGTGTACTGTATCTCTGCTTTGAATTTCATCATTTGCCAAAGATAGTAAAACTGTTGGAAAACTATAAAACAGGAACTTACCTAATATGTTTTACCCAATATTTTTCAAACATTTTTGGAAGGATACTTATTAACATCTTGCACAGGTAATGTTCCATGAAAAATTTAGCATAGGACCAATCAGGTATTATGCAACAATGCAGATATATGAAAAATTAATATAATAAAATAAATGAGTTTTCAAAAGGTATTGATCATAGATCCACATTTTTTTTTGGTTCAGGTGAGGCAATTAGAATGTCAAAAAATTAAAGAAGCATAAAACAACCATCTAGTGAGAGGGACGAATGCTACTGGCTGGAAAGTTATTAGAAGATAAATTAGTATATTGACCTTTTTGCCCTCTATGTAGTTTTTTTGTTTCGTTCTGTTTTGTTTGTTTGTTTTTTGCTAGTACCAATAGAAACAAGTTCATTTTATGGTTTGTGTCACTGGAAATGTATAACTTAGTGGTAGCTATATAGCAAACTTCAATATGTATAACAAGAGATTAGATGTAGGTTTAACATCATTATTTAATTTATTTGCTTGAATACCAGTAAGGAATTTCCACTTCAGCTCTTGTTTTCAAGACAAGTGTTTAATCAAATCCAGAATTCATTTTGCAAGAGGGCTTTGCGTAGAATATAAATTTCTTTGCAAGAAAAATCATTTGTACATTTGGGTTTGAGAGCAGTTTAATGTCGATACAACTTCTTTCCAGGCTTTCGTTTCCTACTTTTTGTGCGGGAATAATCTCATGACGTGATTGTGAAAGTCTTAAAAAATAGTGTTTGCAAAGATACTCTGTGCATTCAAAGTATGCTCTATAAACTTCATTGCTGTTCACATTTTGGGTTTATGAGGCTTCCATTTGCTGGCAATTCAAATGTGACTCTGAGTTAGATGCTGTGGTGCGGGAGATGATGTTTATAGGAGTTTAAAGCACAGATAGAAAACTAGATCGTCCTACCTACCCAGACTGTGCTTCTCACGTTCACTGTGCCCTTTCTTAACCTTTGGAAACGCTTTTATTTATCTATAAAATGGGCTATAACTTCATACAGTTGTTTTATGAAAGGTTAATGCACAGAAAAAGACTTGTGCTAGGTATATGGTTTCTTCTCAATTAAATGGAAGCCTTTGCTTGTATTTGTCAATAGAATTCATCATACTTTAATCTCACATATTCAGTGCTTTACATCATTGTTGGCACATGATACGTATTCAACCAGTATTAATGTTTAGACTGCACAAGGGTTAATTATGTCAAATTTCTCTCTCTACAGGAAAGAATATAGTCCAAGGTACCTTGTTTAGCTGAGGCAAAGTTTGCATTTATTAAAAATGTAAATGTTATCTTGAAATGATGCTTGGTCGCACAGAACTATGGGTTCCTATCTCTAAATCATTGTGATCAGTAGTGAAACTATGTACTCTGTGTCCGTCCTACTACCTACACTGCTGGAATCTGGAGCGTGACTTTTGAGTCTTTCTGTAATGCCTTACCTCTCGTCAAAATTCACAAGACCTGCTCTCTGGATTGTGAGACTTATGCATCACCAATAAAAAGGTGCTGTCCTAATGGCATTCCAAAGCCATTTGAAATGAGTTGCTTTAGTTTCCAGTGAGTCATTTTTTATGTTGATTATCATTACTATACCATTACCTTTTACTTTGGAAATGTCAAAATCCATTGGCATGTTCCTTGGAATATAAAGATCATACAGGGTCATTGAGATGAGTCTGGAAATATCAATCACTGGAGATCTTCTAGTGGGATAATGTTGTTGTTACAATTGCTGGTATTCTGTTCTTCATGTTTCCTTCAGTAGAATGTAAAGCGAACAATATACAAGCGTCATACAGGCAAGGATTCTTTTGCTTGTTCAATGAACACTGCCTTCACACAGTAGTCAGTTAACATTCACTGCTACAATGCATGTTGGATGGCAGCTCTTTTATTTGCCATTAGCATTAGCCTACTTTATAGCAGTTGGACAAAAAAGTTGGACAAAGTGTGTTGATCTTTTCTGAAAAGATAAATATGTCTTTCATTGTTGCTTTTTCTGTGGGCAAGTTGATAGACATTGTACTCCTGATGTATTTTAGGGCATACAATTGAAGTTATTAGATACTTAATGTTTATTTAATTATAATATGAAGGTTTGAGTTTCTGTTTCATTATTAAATAATTTATTTTATGGTAGTGTTGCTTAACTTAGTGTGCAAGGCCTACAAATAAACATAATATCTTACAAACTACCTTAAAATAAATCTAACGTTTTTTACTGAAATATTTTTAAACATATTGAGGTTGGAATTCCAGGTAATTGTACACACACACACAAACACACATGCACATACATTAGGTTTTCATTCGGTTTACTTGTTCCTATTATTGAAATTCCTATGCTAATAACCATATCAATTTATGAAACTCATTTTGAGAAAAAAGGCCTAAAATATAACTCATTTTAAAAATGATTTTATCTTAATTTATAATGTAGTACTTTAATAAAATATGGTAGAGCAATTTTGTATGAATATTTATGCTAAGCTTCCTACATAAGTTCCTGCATATAGTCTAGTTTTTAATAGGTTTTTTTTAACTTCAGTATCGACTTTAAAGTCAATGACATTTAGTGTTTTTTACTTTACAGTTCTAAGTTACTTATGCGTAAAAGTCATCTGACTTTTAAGTTAATGTCCAACTTGATTGTTTTCTCTCTGTATCTTATTGATGTGTTTTTGAAAGTAGAGAGATTTTGAAAAGCATTACTAAGAGGGATTTTTTTTTTCATCTTTGGAAAGTAACTTGGGATACATGGTTGTCTTTCGTCTTTGTCCTCCTCCCTACCCACAACTCCCCATTCCAGATCATTAGCTAAACTTGTGTGCTGAGGTTAATATTCTGTTTTACCTTTCTTGTCAAATTGCTAGATACAACTTAGTTCAGTTATATACTGTACAAACAGAATCTCATCTTAACTTTTTTTTTTTTTTTTTTTTTTTTTTATTGAGACGGAGTCTGGCTTTGTGGCCCAGGCCGGAGTGGGCGGCGCCATCTTGGCTCACTGCAAGCTCCGCCCCCGGGTTCCCGCCATTCTCCTGCCTCAGCCTCCCGAGGAGCTGGGACCACAGGCGCCGCCACCACGCCCGGCTAGTTTTTTGTATTTTTAGTAGAGACGGGGTTTCACCGTGTTCGCCGGGTGGTCTCGATCTCCTGACCTTGGGATCCGCCCGCCTCGGCCTCCCAAAGTGCTGGGATCACAGGCTTGAGCCACCGCGCCCGGCCTTATCTTAACTTTTTAATCTCCGTCTAACAGATGTGTTCACCTCATATTTGTTGTCGTTTAGAAGAGGACTTCCTATTAGAAATACAAGAATTTTACTTCATGTGGAATCTTCAGTATAAGAAAGCAGAAAAACATGTTGTATCAATGGTTTGCATGTGTCATGCTGATACTTGAGGGCAACTGATATTAGAAAAAGTGACGCTATATTTCTGAACATAAACCTTGTTTCATCGTAGAATTTAGTGTTGAACCTATTTTGTACCTCATTGCTATAAACCTTATGTATCTAATGAGTTGTTGATATGATATGATTAACTGCCTTGGCCAAACTCAAGATCTTACTCACGCATACAATATGCCCAGAAAACTTATTTTTATTTTTTCGATCACTCCTTTAGTCCTTCATTTATTTCACAAACATTCATTGACACTTACATGGAAGCACTCTTATCAGAATAGAATATACCCTGTTAAATCAGACATGATACTTGCTTTTGTGAAGCTTATGCTTTAGTGGAGAAACAGAAAGTCAAGCAAAAACTCAAACTATACAATTTTAAATTGGGTATGTGCTAATGAAGGAAAATGTGGCACTGTAAGAAAAAATAATAGGGAGTTAAAGGATAAATAGGAGTTTGCTGGATGAAATTTATGAAGGGCTGAGGATTTCAAACTAAAGAAACTAATGCCGGGGAGTGCAGCTTTGGAGTCAAGAGTGAAGTTCTAGGACATAGCGAGGAAATGGTGGGAAAGGGGGTCAAAGTAGCTAGGATTTTATATATGATCAATGGGAAAATATTGAATAATCCTAAGCAGGAAGACAATGATGGATGTTCATCTTCATTACAAATTCTTGTATCTTTAGTAGACCTGTTTTCAGGCAAAGCTGCCTAAGAGAATAGTAACAAAGAGAAAAAGCAATAGTCTCAAATTATCTCTAATTCACCTGATGACTTTAAGTTAAATGGCCTCAACATTTTGTAATGCTTTTCCTTCTTACAAAGTAAGGAGTTTGGATGAGGTGAGATATCAAATTTTGTTTAGCTTCATTTTCCTGTAATTTGATGGCTGTCAAGACATGCTTTGCTTTGTTCTATTTGTAAGCCAGAGTAACTTTAAGGCAGTCTGTTAACTAGGAGAACTACTTCTTTACTTTTAAACTTCAAAATTATGATGACCAAAGTATTTTAAAGAGCATTTAGAAAGTAGACAAATGAAAAAAATTTTAACATTTTGAAATGCCTCTTTCATTTCTTTTTGAAACCTAGGTTTTTGGTAGTAGTGGTGATATTTATTTTTGCAAAAGTAACCATTCTATGTAATTTCGTAGCATTTTGGGTTGATGACCACCATAAGTCTAGTATTCCCATATGTTTTAAAATTTATCTTTACAATTAATATATTTTCACTGAATTATTAAATTATAAATTAAACTATAATTTCTAATACACATTCAATGAGATATTATTAGGCATTACCTGAAAAGGATTCCTGGAGAACTAAAGAATTTCCGGTTAAAAAAAGGTTGAGCAGGTTTCCCTAGTGTAGTATTCTCAGTCTCTAGGATGGAGCTACAGCATAAAATATCTTCCAAATTTACTTCACACATTAACCCTTAGATTTCATGAATTGCTTTTATATATATATATATATATTTTTGTAGTGCACAGTTAGTTTCTTTGCTCTTCAGTATTACACTTGCTTATGTGAGTGTCTAAAACCAAGTTTAATTTTGGTAATTCTTAATTTTATATTTGCATTTTGAAGTGTGTTTAAATATAATATTAAGTTTGCTAAAAAGCTATGTTTCTATTTCTACCTACAAATTCAGTGTCCCATCAATAGAAAAAAAAATCTCAGTAATATTTTAAAGTTGCTTACTTTAGTCTTTGTCATTAAAGAATAAAATTTACCTGGCCCCAGAAGCTACCTATGGAGGAAATATAAATATTATTATTACCTACTAATGTTAATATACAAAATAGTCAATTATGTGTACAGCAGTTAAGTATATATAAAAGTGAAATATTTATAAATGATACAGGACTCATGTGTTTGTATGCCTGCTGTGCAATCACAGACTGATAAATTGGTAAAGCAGAGTTTGCAGTAGAGAAAGAGTTTAGTGATTGGAGGGCAGCTGAGTGAGGACATACGAGCACCCTCAAGTCTGTCTTTCCAGAGCGTACTTGGCTGGGGTGACGGGAATGTAGAGGACCAGGGGCTGGAAAATTGGGTTCATTGACTGCTTTGGGTAAGGGGGATTAAATTACTAGGATGTAGAAACTTCATTCTTTGGTGAGTCAGCTTCTCCTGGAGTCCTTCAGAGCAGCTGATGTCAGTAACTTCACTGGTACGTAGGATCTGAAAGAATACCTCAAAGAGAAAACGTAACATTTCACAATGCTCGAGTTGTTATCTATGAGTAGTTAAGTTTAACTATAACCTTGTGACAGGATATAAATGATTGTGGGACCATACCTAGTAAGCAATTATGAGGAAGCAGGACAGACAGCAAGTTAACTTAATGTTTAAGGCTGGATGTGCTGGAAGCTTGGTTTATTTTTATTTCATCCCCCTCCCTTCTTTCCCAGATAATTTTATAAAGATTATAGGGGTGGTTTCATTTTTCATTTCCAATATTTTATCGGTTAATAAAAGCTCAAATTTTCTAGACATTTTTGTTGATTAAGCTAATAAGGTGGCATTTACCAATGGATCTTAAAATATGATATGCTAAATGAATTTCTATTTTCAAAAAGAATTGTGCATGATCAATAAATCACTAAAACATTAAGACAGTAAGCAAGTAAACTATATTTTTAAATTTACTAGTGGTGCAATCTTGTGCAAGTCACCTGGCACTTTATGCCTTAATTTCTAAAAGAAAAAAGAGAACTTCCTAAGTTACAGAATTGGGTTCAAATATAAATTAGAAATATAAATATGAAGATATTGGAAATATTAGAAATATGATTATGAAGGTAACTGCCAAAGTGTTAGTGACTAACATACACTTAACTATCATTGACAAAATTATTAAAGTATTCTTTTCATTTTTGAAATAATGGAGATATAGTAGAGAAGATTTTGTTAATTTGAGGTGTTTTAAGTCTTTATTCAGTAAGTTCTTTGTAAAAATTTACAGGAAGAACTGAAGGGACATAAAAGGTTCATAATAAACACAGCAGATGATTTCTGACCCTTGAATCCAGAAACTGGACCCTAGTCTATTTTGCTCTCCTATTTCTAGCAAACTACCTAGACAAAGTTGGAGAATGACATTTTTTTTTTATTTATCTCAGCTTCAAAAATTTCAAAATGTAGTTTTTCATTAGTAGTAGTATTTCAAGGTAGAACATGTTATATATTCAATATTACACTAAGTGATTTACTTTTATATAAGTTATTCCATTTAACCTTCAGAATACTGTGTGGAATATTTATATTATTTTTACAGATTAAGAGATTGGTTAGCAGAGGTTGAGTAACTTGCCCAACTCTGATACATTGCTAAGGAGTGATTGACCTATAATTGAGTTAGGCTTCATCGAACTACTATGCTCCACTGTAAATACATGAGATTACAGGTCAAAGTTTGAGAATTACTTCTAAGTAATAAATACCTCACTCAATTTCAATATTGATTTCTGGTAAAATTCTTTATAAAGGGTTTAGCATTCTTTGTACTGTTTGGGGTTGGGTCAGGGAGAAGATAATGAAAAGAGAACAGAGCATATAAGAAACATTTTGCACATCTGACTTCCAAACTGATCCTCTACATAGATTTTTTATGCTCTCTCATCAAACTGAAACTTTTTGATGGATATAGAAACAAAAAATATTGTATTAAAAATATTGAGAAAGTTAGATTGGGGAGAAAGAAAAAATTTTTTCAAGAGAATCAAACTATATTATTTAAGGTATATTTCTGTGTGAATCTTGACAGTAATGAAAGAAATATGTCAGCAAAATATTAGAAGTAATTTAATATTTCATTGTCACAAAAACGATTAATATGTAGCAATCACTAATCTAGGGTGCTGTTGCTCTGACTTATATTCATTTCCCAAATATTCCAATGACCTTATATTAATAAAAGAAAACATTAAAGTAGTATATTAATATTTTGCAAGCACTTACTATGTGTAGTTTGAAATTTTGTGGTGATCTGCTGAGTGACTTTGAGTTTCAAAATTAGAGAAGTTTCTAATAATTCTGGATTAAACAAAATGTGACAGGAGTTAATCTTGAAAGCAAAAGAAAAATAACTCATCTATGCAAGAAAACAACTTTGTGATTAACACCTGACTTTTCATCAGAAACAATGATAGTCAGAACACAATGGGTAGCACATCCAAAGTGCTGAAAGAATAAGTGTTTTGTTCTGTTTACTTTGTAGTATCTATATGTAAAGGGAAAAAAAACTTTAAGAGGAATTAGACATAGTCAATGGAAAGAATATGACCAAGAATGTATTCTAGATCTGGCTTGATTAGATGTAACATGTTTAACTTTGGATAATTCATGAATCCTTTGCAAATCTTTGTTTCTTTGCCTCCAAAATAACTGGGCTGGAGTCCACATTAAAAAGCTTGAACTCCAAATATTGTGTGTATCTGTTATTTCAAGTTAGTATATTTTATGTTTCCTTCTTGATGGAAGCTTGTCTTATTTTGTTCTCTACAGTCTGTATTTTTTTCTTTTCATAATTCTGTAGCAATTGTGTTCCAGATATAAAAACAATTCTTTTGTGCTGTGTGAAAATATGTATTCTTTTATTAAATCTGCCAGACAAATGTGTTATTTCAAGTGGGAGACTATGATTTTTCTCTATAGATGATGGGCAGCATTTTGTTGTTGTTGTTGTTGCTGTTTGTTTGTCTAACTTTACTAGTAGGTAGATTATTTGAATGTCTGATCTCATTAACCATCACTCCTTCTAATCTGTCTCCTTTTCCTTCTGAACCCATCTCCTTTCCTTCACGTCTTTCACCTGAGTGATGCTAGAAACCCTTCCGGTCTCTCACCCGAGTGACGCTAGAAACCCTTCAGGTCTCTCACCCGAGTGACGTTAGAAATCCTTCGGGTCTGTCACCCGAGTGACGCTAGAAACCCTTCAGGTCTTTTACCTGAGTGACGTTAGAAATCCTCAATGAAATTGGTATTGTGCCCAGCTAAATCCATCTGATTTTTACTTTTAAGAATGGCAAGTTGATATAACATTTCATTATACTATATAAAAGAGAAAAATCAGAACAACACGTAATTGACAGTTTTCTGAGTTTCTTTTAGTCTTAAGTTTTGAAATTGTTTTTATCTAGTTTTATTTATTTATCTATTTATTTATTTTTTACAGACAGGCTCACTCTCACCCAGGGTGGAGTGCAGTGGTGCAATTATGACTCACTGTAGTCTTGATCTCCTGGGCTCAAGCAAACCTCCCAACTCAGCTCCCAAGTAGCTAGAACTCCAGGTGTGTGCCACCACACCCAGCTTTATTTTTTATTAAAGAAAAAATAATTGTAGACATTAGCTTTCATTATGTTGCTCTGGCTGGTCTTGAACTTCCAGCCTCACGTGATCCTCCCACTTTTGCCTCCCAAAGTGCTGGGATTAAAAGTGTGAAACACCTCACCCAGGCTTGAAACTATTTTTTTAATTGTCATTATAATACTTGATAAAATAAAATAAAATAAAACAAACATCTGAAAATGATGCTAACGTATTTGGGTGCTGGCTTTAAAAAGTCCGTAATGTGCTTTACCAATTATATTAGTTTTCTAGGGTGGCACTTAAACATGGGTACACACACACAGACTGGGTGGCTTAAACAACAGATATTTATTTTCTCGTAGTTCTGGAGGCTGTAAATCCAAGGTCAAAGTGCTCCCCTGAGGACCATGATGGAACGATTTGTTTTAGGCCTCTCTTCTTGGCTTGTGGATGTGCCTTCTCACAGCTCTGTCTTTACACAGTTGTACTTCTGTGCAAGAGTGTGTGTCAAACAGAAGTAGCATTTTAACATATAAGAGATGTAGCTGAGCTCTAAATATAGGAGACAGTATGATGATTTTTTACATTTCAAATTCTCTGCCTGCATAAGAATATTTTTGCAGAATGTGTAAAACAATCTAATGAATTGATTGGAAGGTGCAGGAACAAGAAATATGGTTGTGGTTTTTACATAAAGCTTTTATATAGTTCCTTTAAACATATAATTATCTCATTTACCTGTTAAGCCAGTGGATATATTTTGTTTTATTATTTTTGATCTTCTGATTTTTCTGATTATGGTTCACAAAAAAACCATAAGATGAAGTACCATCCTGTACTTTATCTTCATGCAACAGTTTTTTTCTGCTAAATTAATATTTTGTATATTTTTATTTTGTATATATTTGGTATAATTCTGTTAATATTTTATATATTTTGTATATTTGTATATGAGACACAGATGCTTTAGACAACATGAAAATATCTTCAACCATCCCTATTTTACCAAGGAAGAAAGATAACCAAAACACATGATTTAGTAGATTTGAGAATTAACTGGTAAGTTACCCAAGTTTCAATTTCCCAGAACTCTAATATATATCCCTGCATTCTTATCATGAAATATAGAGAAAGCACCATTTTGTTGCATATTGTTACATTTATTTATATTATAAACATAATCTCAAAGTTTATATTTTGCCACCATTTATGCATGAACTTTTCATGACAAATATTCCTAAATATTCCCATTGGAAGTATATGTTTCCCAGAATAGTAATTTCAGGAAGTCGTGCTATTATCTAACTGTCAATTTGTTTATTTATTTATTTATTTATTTTTTCTGTTTATCTTTAAGGCTAAGCGCGAGTGGAAAAGAAAAAAGAAATCTGTAACTGGTTGTGATTAATTAGTTTTGAACACCACTACATTTGAACTAGCCTGACAATTTTTCATCTACACTTACCTCATGAGCACTCCCTAATTCTTGATTATCTTAAACAGTTGAAATTTCACCCAAGCTTTAAACTAGTTAGAAATTTATTTTTCCAAAATTCAAACTCCATACCGTTAAGGTCATACCTTTTTGAAATGTAGTAATATTTTCACTACTGTTTAAACGCAAACATTTCTAACTCTGTGTTGCAGATATGGATATGAGGAGGCTACTGCTACAAGTTTATATATGCTGGCTATTTTGCATTTCAGTGACTGATGACTGTTTCTTTAGGAATGGATGTGTTTCTCTTGTTCTATAGTCACCATTCATTGAAGTGTTAAATACACAATCAATATTGTATATGAGCTATTCAGATGTGTGTGATGTACACCTACACAGGGATCTTTGTGCTTTGTGGTTAGTATAACTGTGCATACCCATCTTGTTTGTGAGTCTTTTGGTGATTCTAAACTAAGCTAATCATCCTGTACTTTATCTTCATGCAACAGTTTTTTTTTCTGCTAAATTAATATTTTGCATATTTTTATTTAGTATATATTTGGTATAATTCTGTCAATATTTTATATATTTTATATATTTGCATATGAGATGCAGATGCTTTAGACATCATGAAAATATCTTAGAACATCCCTCTTTTACCAAGGAAGAAAGATAACCAAAGCACATGTTTAATAGATTTGAGAATTAACTGGGAAGTTATACACGTTTCAGTTTCCCAGAACTCTAATATATATCCCTGCATTCTTATCATGAAATATACAGTAACAAGGAATGAAATTAATATATTAAAGTATCTTAATCTATCCAATTAAATGGTATTTTGAAAAGGACTTTAGTGCTCTATCTTTTGACATTGAAATAAAGTGAGTTTATCTTGACATTCCATAAGATAATGAAGAGTTGGTAATTACATCCTTACATTTTATTGCTCTTTAAATTGCAGAATCTTCATTATTTCTGCAAGAGATCACAAGCATGTTCATCGTGACTATTTTACAAAAAGGCTTTATTAATACATCTATAGAAGAAGCCAAATCATTCATTCCATGACTAGGCAATTAAGTAATCCTATCAAGATAAAGTAGTAATGGCTAAAATTGGTTGGGTAAAACCATAAGACATAATGTCAGCAAGGTGAAATAACTTCTCTTTAGCACTTTGCCTAAATAATGTTGTTTTTTTTTTTAAAGAGACATATGCAAAATGAACATGAATGTGTCATGAATTAATTTGTGTATGGTTTCCCTATAAAATAGTCACAGTAGCAACCAAAATTATGATACATTAAAAGTTGTAAAACTCAATGTTTTTAGATAAACAACTTTCTTAATGCTGTTTTCCATTTGATGCTGGCCTAATTTTCTGGACTTCCACACAGACTTTATAATTAGTTGGATATAGTGGTTGTATGATTAATAAATATAGACTGTGGTGCTGCCATGTTTGCCTTTGAATCAGGCCTCAACCACCGCATATGGCATGAGTGAGGTCAGGCCAGAACCTGGGTTTTCTCACACAGAAAAATAGTCATAGAAACATCAATCTCATAATGTTGTGTGTTGGTTAAATAAGAAAATTACGTAAAATTGTCAAAGCACAATAGCTACACATAACAGGCTTGAGTATGAGTGCCTATATTCTGATCTCTGCTGCCCTCACTTTTCTATTCCCCCAAATGATAACAGAAGTTATATTTGAAATCACTATTCCACTCTGTAATTTCTGTTGTGGAAAAATAGAGAAATCTCTATTTTCTTATGTAGTGACTTTTATCTGTGTATCTTCTTGAGTCTCTTGACTTACATAATTTTCATGTATACAATTAGTTTGACCTCCAGTCTCTACAGATAGTTTATCAACACACTGCTACACATAGACTCGAGTCTTTGATTTCCAAAATGTGTGTGTGCATGTGTATTTATTAATATATTTATTTTCTGCCTGTTGAATTGATGGGAGAAAAGTGAAGAAATCATAAATAAAATTTTTACTCCAAGATAATGTGCTGATTTTTCTTTTAAGGAGTGTACCAATATAACTGTTTAAACTTGGAACTATTAAGCTATCTTTTTTTCTCTTTTTTGTAAGTATCTCAAACTGAAATGACTGTCAGCAGGATGAGGCACATGCCAGTATATACTGCCAATTTGAGATAGTTCCTATCCCAGGACTTTTTTTAGAATTGTCTATGTGCCAGTCTTGAGAAAATTTCAGTTACTTGCAGAGTTTTCCTTTGTGCAGAAGTGAACTCAGTTCAGATATTTTGACTTCACTACTAAAAGTGTATGTCAATTTTTATAACTGGAGGCAACTGACTCAACTTTTAAAATAATTCTAGGTGTCTCTAGGATTACTATATATTAACACGAAAAGGGTTATAACCACATACTACAATAACTACAATAATTATTAACCCTATTAATTTGTTCTGATGGCAAAAAGGTACCCAGGTAGAAATAATACTGTTACAAGGCATGGAGTAATCTTGCATTTTTCATTATAATTTCATATATAATTTCATTTTTCATATATAACTTCATTTTTAATGCATAGCTACCATGCAGAGATTTTCAGAAATCACCTTATCAAGTTGCCCATTTCTAAGAGTGTATGGAAGCAGATATTACTAAAAATGGTAATTAGGATGCCATGATTGCCTTGAAGTAATGTTGACTTGAAGTGTCTTCAGTGGCCAGAAGCTTTCCTGGCATACAGCAAATGCTCAATGAGAGAGTGAACAATTTAAAAAACGTAAAGGCCACACGACAAGTATAATCTTGAAAAATAACCTCAAATATAAACTTCATGTGATAATTCATTTTTAAAATTTACAATAGTTTATTTTTGTTTCATTATTTTCAAAAATGGTTGTGATCAAGGTGATACATGCACACGTGATCAGAGAGGCAGTTAATTAGGACAATAGTTGCCTGAATCAAGATCTGTTGTTCTATTTGTTTTGTATGTGGCAACAATAATATATTTAAACCAAAGTATTTGATGGTTTGGCTGTCAACACTATGAATATTATTACTGTCCCCTCAGGCTTTACTGATGAGTTTACATTTATCAGGTTGTCTCCTTCCTCTACTTACCTTCCATCACTGCCGCTCTAATAGTATTGAAGTAATTGTAAATCTCTCCCACTGGATTACTTTTTCAAGTTTTGAAATTTTTAATGTATAAATCGTTAAGTTTTGATAACCTACATTTTAGTTTATTTACTTTATTTTCATGGTACATATTTAAGGCATACACATATGCTATGAAATTATTCCTACAATCAAGCCAATTAACATATCCATCAGTTTCCATAGTTATCTTTTTTATGTGATTGGCAAGAGCACCTGAAACATACACTTTTAGAAAATTTTCAGTATAGAATACAATATTATTAACTATTGGTATCATACTATATGTTAGATACAACTTACTCATCCTACATGACTGCCGATTTGTACTCTTTGATCTGTTTTTTTTCATTTCCTCTTAATCCTTATCCCTGATGACCACCATTCTACTGTGTCTATATACTTGGCTTATTTTTAGATAGCACATATAAGTGAGGTCATGAAATATTTTTCTTTCCATGTCTGGTTTATTTCACTTAGCATAATGCCATCCAGGTTCATCCATATCATCAAAAATGGCAATTTTAATCTTTTTTTAAGATTGAATAATATATGTCTATAATATTTATATTACAATACAGTTTATATTATAAGATTATAATATATATAATATATTATAACTATATATCACAATTGCTTTATCCAATTGTTTACATAGCTTGGCTATTGTGAATTATACTGCAATAAACATGAGAATATAGATATATCTTTCATATACTGATTTCAGTTCCTATACCCAGCAGGGGGATTGTGGAGTCATACAATAGCTCTATTGTAAATGTTTGAGGAACCTTCATACCATTTCCCAAAATGGCTGTATCAGTTTACACTCCCACCAACAGTGAACATGAGTTTCCTTTTTCCACATCCTATCACACTTATCTCTTTTTTTATATAATAACCATGCTAACAGTTGTGAAGTGATATAGTTGTTTCAATTAACTTTTCTCGGATTAATGATGTTGAACACCTTTTCACATACTTATTGCCCTTCCTATGTCTTTTTAAAATAATGTCTATTCAGATACTTTGGCCAATCAGAGTGTCAATCAGAGTGCTTTTTGATATTGAGTTGTGTGAGATTTTTATTTCACATATCAACCCCTCTCTGATACATGGTTTGTAAATCTTCTCTCCCATTCTGCAGGCTGCCTTTTCATTTTGTTGAGTGTTTGCTGTGCAGAAGTTTTTCAGCTTGTTTATTTTTGCTATTGTCACCTGAGCTTTTGGTGTGATGGCCAAAAAACCATTGTCAAGGCCAGTATCAAGGAGTTGTTTTCTCAGTGTTTTCTTCTGGGAGTTTTATAGTTTCAGGCCTTACACATAGGCCTTTAATCCACCTTGAATTGGTTTTGTGTACAGTCTAAGATAAGCATCCAGTTTTATTCTTTTATATAAAGATAACCAGACTCTCACTCTTGCTTCTTCATAGGAACCATTCTTTGCCCCAGTTTTGGCCAAGTATCTTCTACCCCTCCTTCAAGTCTAAGTGCAACAAAAAATGCACCTTTCTCAGGAAAGACATTTATTGTTCACTCATAATTCTATCTTTAATAGACATATCCAATAGACTATACAGTTCACAAGATTACAAACAAGGTTTATGTTTCTTCATAAGGAGTAAGCACATTTTTGAAACACAGGGTAATTCTTGACAATAAAACCTGCAACTCATTATGATTTTTAAGTTGTGTGAGATGTGGATACCCAGCATTTTCATGATGAGGCTGTGCTTTCTTACATTTTCAGTGATGAAGAAGAATGCCAACAGAGGGTTAATTCCAGACAAAATGAAATGTTCCAAACAGTATATATTGTTTATTTGAATCATCTGTGGGGGAAGGAAAGTTAATTTTCCAAAAGACATTCCTCCTAAATTCTGTCTTAAAGTTGTTTGTAAGTAGAAGATTGAGTTTATATTACATTACAAGACTATAATGTCGTTATTAAATTCACTGTGCAATCTTTAATCAAATAAGTAAATGCATTATTTATTTCCAAGTTTGAAGCACACATTCTCTTCAGCTGAAATGCCAATTCTGGAGGAAAACGTATCTAATAATACATGAAACTGAAGGCCATTTTTACTTTTTATTATTCTTGTAGCATTTAAAGACTAAAAGTCTGTCTTATATCTAGTTGCATGTTTTCAGGAAATATGCTTTCTGAAACTATTCTCATGAATATGAAATTAATCTCAATAAATAATTTATTTTTGAACTCTTATTTCATGCTAATTACATATCTTTGGCCAAAACATTTTTAATCCTCTTCTTTGTTCTTTGAGACATTTTGACAATAAATTCAAAACTTTTAATGGAGAATATTTAAAAGGTCTTCTTAAAATAAAAAAAAAATTTACTTTTTTTCTTCATCAAAGTTATGTTATGTATCCCTATATTTCTAATGTTTAGGACATAAACAATTAGATGTGATTATGACCACTAAATAAGTACAATATACATTTTTAGATTTCAGGCTTTAAAAGTAAAACACTTGTTACAATTTTCTGGTTAAATCATGTTCTTTGTACCATGAAAGAAGAGAATAAAAATAATCATGTTGTATATCAAAATATAACACTGAGGTGTCATCTCTCTCAGAGATCTCTGAACACAATCGTAAAACCTGAACATGTTTCTTTTAAGTAATATTTGAGTGATGAAGGCATCCAAAACTTGGAACAAAATAAGATTAAGGCAGAATAATAGCTTAAAAATTAGGTCCAAATTCTAGTTCACTTGCTTGTGGCAAAACTTTGGTCAAGTAATTAGCCTCTGATTTCTCATTTTCTTCATCTATAAAGATGGAACAATTCAATTCATCCTACTTTGTCAAACTCTGTGAGAAAGCTGCATAACTTTGAAATTTTGTGGTAGCGTAGAATTTTTTAACCATCTAGATTATTGAAAATTCATTTAAAAATTAGCTATTTTTTGAAGTACAAATTCTAATAAATTCTATAACTTTGAAAAAATTTTTCAAGTTTGGAAAACTTCAGACTACATGGCTAAATCAGAGGGCAATACAACATGTATACACAAATATATATCAAATTTTTTCTTGTAATGTTTTAGAGATTCTTAAGTTTTACAGAAGCTTATTCACAAAAGGGATTGCTACAAATTCAAAAATATATCCTTCACCCTGTTCCATTAATTGGAAAACATTATATAATCAAAGAGTCCTCCCTGTCTAAAGTACATAATAATATATAGCATCTTGAAATAAGTATTTCTGTTATTTTTATTGCTTATGTTGTGAAATCAAAGCTTATTGCAAAGTAAATCAAATAAATTATTCTATTCCATGCTTAGAAAAGTGAGATTTCAGACCCAATTTTAGATAATTCACCATCTTCATGGAAATGGAAAATGTTGCTAAGTCAGTTATTTGTTCTTCTTTTCCCTTCTCCTGTGGGTCCAATAAATGATTATTGAACAAATACTTATCAAAAAACTATTTTGAGCAATATAATTTAGAAGCAATATTATTAAGACACAAGCATTTTTAAGAGAGTTATGAAATATGCATAGAAATGATCAATAAAATAAAATGTGTGAAATACCACAAAATGGTATACTTTATTGTTATGGGAGTACAAAGTTAAGAAAGTATTCTAAGGTGAATGTGAAGTTCTGGAAAGTACTCTTTGGCCGTTGACCAGGACCTCGTTTCAATGAAGGAAGCAAGAAGGGAGTGGTGGGGCAGGGACACTGGACATCATGTTGAACAAATAGTAAAGACCAAATTCTGAAAAATGGATGGTCTCTTGAGAGAAAAATTATGTTTTTTGCTACCAGCTTGAATTACTACTCTTATATAAGCAACTTCTAAATAAATGAAACCAAATTTGATGATGTTAGGGATTGCCTGGACAGAGACTTGGATTTTGGAGAAATTCAGGGCATAATTTTCCTGAATTCAAATCATGTAGATCATTGATTCTCAAAGAGTGATCTGTGAACCAACAACATCAGTGTTACATTGAGACATAAATTCTTGGACCCCCAGATCTATTGAGTCAGAAACTCAGGAGATCTCAGCAATCTCTTTTGCAACATGTCCTCTGGGTGACTCCATCGCAGAGTGGAGATTGAAAACCATGCTGTGGACAAACAACCTAAATACCTCCAAGGCAGTCTGGCAGTAACTGTGGTAGCCCACTAAGTGTGGCTCCTACGGGAGCATCCCTTGTTCACCCTATCTATTAAAGTCTAGTGACAGATGAAAATATAACAAATGATAGCGTACAATTTTTTATCTAAGCCATAATCCGTTAAATTCAGTCTTTTAACTATAAGATACTTCACTCAAATTTAAGCTATTCTAAATAACATTTTTCTGAATTAAGAAGACATAGGGTCAAGTGACCAGGCAATCAATTACTAATTAGTGGTTAGTTAACAAGAAATAAATAAAGCTATTATCAGAATGCCATTTACATAGGCAAAGCATAGTCAGGTAGGTAGATCATATTAGAAAGATTATAAGATGAATAAGTACCAATCTATTCTGTAACACTAGAAATTATAAAAATGAAAAAATAATCATCAAATGAACAAATATTGTAAGAGTCCTTCACATTAGTTTATCTTCAT
This sequence comes from Macaca mulatta, assembly GCF_049350105.2. Taxonomy (NCBI): domain Eukaryota; kingdom Metazoa; phylum Chordata; class Mammalia; order Primates; family Cercopithecidae; genus Macaca; species Macaca mulatta. Next base: position 203,382,255 of record NC_133407.1, on the reverse strand, counting down.
TATTGGAAGAGTGCTTTAGTACAAACTTTCCAGGCTCGGTTTGGCGGTATTGATCAAGAATTTAAAAAATGTGGCCATTGACACAATAATATGGTTAAAAATTCATCGTAAGGGAATAGAAATCTAAGCCAAGAACTAAAGAACCAGGAACTAAAAAGGCAAGGAATAGTGATGGAAGGAGCAAGATGGAGAGAGGTGAGACCTTGCACTAAAAATAAAAATTAAAACAACAACAAAAAGTGCAGATAGCATCTATTACCTGAGTATGAACAGAAAGGAAAAGCAACAGTCATCATTTTGTCTGGAATAATAGAATGTTTGAAAAAACAAGAGAGTAAGAAAAGGAAACTAATTTTGTAGAAAGAATGTTAAGTTTGTTTTTGGATTACTGAAATGACAGCAGGCCTTGGAAATGAAAGCAGCTAAGTAGCAGAGGGAATTGGCGATATGAAGTCTTAGATGGAGTGGCTTCTGATTCATCAAATAAAAATCATAGTTGAGATTTCAGAGGTAGAAGAAAAGAGAAGATTTAAAGGCAGAAGATTAAAATTAATTACCCAGGGTTAGAAAAAAATCGTAAAAAAAGCCAGTAAAGATGGTAGGATAGGGCTCATGAGTAGTTAAGGTAGGGATGAAGGTGGGGAGGAGAAAAACCATGGCGATGTGGTTATATAACATGAGAATAATATAGAAGGAAGGGGTAATTATTTTAAAGAAGAAAGTGAAGGAAAAGAGCAATATGTGGTGGTGGGGACCAAATACTGCAAACAGCTCATAGTTTGCTGAAACTGAAGGGCCATTGGGATTGAACACTCTCAGGCCATTATGATTGCTAAATATAGTGCATTTGATGAATACAAAATGTAGAGGGTGAAAGAAGCAAAGTATAAAAATATTTAAACACAAGAAAGAATAGGTTCAGGCATTTGGTAATGTAAAATATAGTAGGCAAAAAGTGTATAGCAGTGCATAGAAGCAGAGATAAGTTCAGATAAGTTTTAATTTTTTGTTCAGAGGAACTCAGTTACAAAAGAAATTACGTTTGCTGTTGCAGTTATTATCAGCATAATAGGAAATATGCACCCCGTATTTTCAAAGATAGGTGCATTTGAACAGTTGAGAGTAGTTATACTTCAAAGTAGCTATCATGGGGATGTTTTGGGGGTTAAAATCCATTAATTAAATAAAATTTATCAAAAATTTGTCAAAGTACTGTTGGCATCAACAGACAATTTAACTTTATGAATTATGGCTTGTCTTGTAAGTCTGTGTACTACTTCGAATGTAAATTTGGCTGAACAATGTTTCACATTTTACTGTCAGCAGTTATTCTCTAATGTTAGGTAAACATTTATAATGTTATCAATTATTTGAGTTTAATTTTACAAGAGATTTATTGAAAAGTTTAGTGTGTTGTAAATTTCCATATTGTACAACAAGAAGCAGTTTTGAGAGGCTAAAATATGTAGATACATTTACTTTCAGAACTTTTTAGACTTAAGTCACATTATATTTATTCAATGGTAATAGGAAAATTGTTTGTTGATCCCATGTAAAACATACAGAGATGTTTGTTTATACAGATAGCATTTTTGATAAATTGATGAGCTTTATTTTATTTTTGTGGGGCTATAACATATTTTTAACCTGTCCTCAAAATATAAATAATAACAAGTAAAATTAACTATAATAATCTTTTTCATAATGGCTGAAAAAATTGAATTATTTTTAAGATTCATAATGTATGCTTAAAATTTGGAAGAAGATACATACTTTGGGATTAGAATTATCTAGATATAAAATAGTTGACAGATATCTAGACAATTATCACTGTCATAGATTGGTTTATTTTCTAGTTGGGTACAATACATGAATATTGGCAAATTGGGTAAATAAGGTCTGCCATAGATAAAAAATTTAAACATATTTGTACCAATTTAATAGTTTGTTGGCCTCTTTATAGGTATTTTTGCAAGGCCAAATCCTTTATCAAATTATTTATGTAAAAATGAATACTTTTTATAAATAACAAAGATATTCAAATATTTGAAGAGCAAGTTCATCTACCCTTTATTTATATGTACTAATATACTTCAGTAGTCTCTGTTTAGATCATTTTAAAATGATTTTTATTAGCATTTCTCAAGTTTTCAGACAACTCTTTGTTTGCCATTATTTGTCTATCACTAGTTACCATTGTTTATTTTTTCAAGTAATATGATCCTTAATATCAACAATTATGACATTCAATCAACAATGTGGTTGATAGAAACCTTAAGAAAATTACCTGCTCTGATTACTTCTCAGTAAATAGAAGATGCTAACATGACTATATAGAAATAGTGTGTGAGAATTAAATCAAAGATTATGTGTGAATCTGTGATGTATAATTTATTAGCATAAAATAACTAAACAGCAAAATCCCATCTGGCCATAAATGGGAGAGACACTCACTAATGGAAGACAGGAAGTAGTGTTAATCTGATTTCTACATGACCAGCGAGGCTTTTTATCCGTTGAGTGTAAGTTGGAGGCTGTTCAATTCCCATCTAAAGGCTTTGGGGCCATAGAACTCTAGTCACTGCCATGCAATTCTGAAAATCATTCAAGAGCAGCTCTCAGTGTACATCAAGCAGAAGCCCCATTGCCAGGTAATGGAGTCTTTAGTTTGTGCCTATGAACCTTCATGAGAGAGGAGGTAATAGTCGCAATATCCACGCAAATGGGAACAGCACAAGTCCCATTGCCAGGTCATGGAGTCTTTAGTTTGTGCCTGTGAACCTTCATTAGAGAGGAGGTAATAGTCGCAATATCCACGCAAATGGGAACAGCAGGAGCACACGTTATAAAACGTAATTTAAAAAAACTCTACCAAAAATTTACATGTGATTATGCGTATACTATGACCCAGAAACTCAATAGAAATGTGTACATGTGTTTAAAAAACTGTACTGAAATGTTTGTGTTAGTAGTATTCAAAATAGCCACACATTGGAAATCACTCAAATGCCCAGAAAATGTAGAAGAGATAAATTAATTTTTGCACATTCATGCAATGTAATAATATTAAGCAATAAGATTGAACTACACCCATGGGCTGTAGTTAAATGACTCTCCAAAATCAATGTTGTGTAAAGAAATCTAGATACAAAAGATACATACTGTATCATTCCACTTATAAAAAGTAGAAAGGAGGGAAAGTTTTTGTGACCCCTGGAGTGGAAGAGAGGAACTTCAAAGACACTAGCAATAGTTCTTATCTGATTTGACTATTGGCTATGTGGATATTAACATATAATACATTCCCCAAAGTATTACATGTTAATAAAAATTTAAACATGAATTTTTAGTTGTCACAAAGAAAGAACGGGTATTTTCAATAATTCATATTAAAAACCCAAATCTAAGGAAGTTTCCACTGTGACACAGCATTATAAGACAGGGAGTGTGTAATATATGGAAGAGGAATTAGAAAAAAAAAGAAGACTCGGAGGAAATAAAAGGGAGAGAAATCCACTTATGAATGGCACAAACACATGTTTCCTTGCTACACATCTGTGGCAAGTGTTACTCCATACCATAGAATGGAATAATTAAAGACTCATTATCTGTATGGTGTGTTTTATTTTTAGCTAGTTGCCTCTAAAGTTATGTTATCTATCAAGGAAATTTCTTAGTGTTTGCTTCCTGTTATGTAGCTTAGGTATTCTCAATTATCCCTCCCTTCTTTATAATGTGTTGTGTTGAATCACTCTTTCATATAATATCAAAGAATTGCAAAATAATATTTTTGTGCATAGATTATATGATGTGTTTAAAAAGCAACCATTTCAGAAAAACATGCTAATTAACAGCAGATCAAACACTTAATGAAAGGAATTCTTGCCTGGCCTTACTCTGTCTCACAAATGTGCCTGGCAACATAATAGACACTTGATAGGTTCTGATACAACTAGAGCACAGATCAGAAGAAAGATCCAAACATATGCCAAACACATAGCTAAAAAGTAAATTCGAAGAAAACATTCATGGTCTGTGCTTGGTAGGATGGATTTTCTCAAACTATTAATACTTGTCGGAAATATTTAACTTAAAGGTCAAATAGTTACTTGTAGACATAAAAAAGTTGCATCTCCATATTTGGTTTTCAGTTGATTCAATGGAGAATCGTTTTCAAATCCATAAAGTTGAAAACTCTAGGCCGAGGCAGGCGGATCACAAGGTCAGGAGATCGAGACCATCCTGGCTAACACGGTGAAACCCCGTCTCTACTAAAAATACAAAAAACGAGCCGGGCGAGGTGGCGGCGCCTGTGGTCCCAGCTCCTCGGGAGGCTGAGGCAGGAGAATGGCGGGAACCCGGGGGAGGAGCTTGCAGTGAGCCAAGATGGCGCCGCTCACTCCAGCCTGGGCCACAGAGCGACACTCAGGCCGGGTGCAGTGGATCATGGCTCACGCCTGTAATCCCAGCACATGGGGAGCCCGAGGCAGGTGGATCACAGGGTCAAGAAATCTAGAGTATTCTGGCCAACATGGTGAAACCCCGTCTCTACTGAAAATACAAAAATTACCTCGGCGTGGTGGCGGCGCCTGTGGTCCCAGCTCCTCGGGAGGCTGAGGCAGGAGAATGGCGGGAACTCGGGGGGCGGAGCTTGCAGGGAGCTAAGATGGCGCCGCTCACTCCAGCCTGGGCCACAGAGCGAGGCTCTGTCTCAAAAAAAAAAAAAAAAAAAAAAAGCTTAAAAATGTTTTTCTGCAAGCAACTCTTTATCCATGCCGTATTTTATACTAGTTAGAACCATTTTTTGGGTTTACTTAAAATATAAGGATATGAATTTAGCTAAAGAAATGAGTAGAGGTATGTTGCAATTGAACTAGGAAGAACAAATGTTCATAATAAGGAAATTTGAAAAGAGTGAACAGCCACATTGATATATACACGTCAGCATATACTTTTTACTCTTTTCAAAGATCTAGAAAAGGTAGAGTGACAAAGATGAATTGCATTATACATCATTTTCTGCTATTGATTATTTTCACTATTTACAACTTGTGGTATTTTCGGTAAAAAATGAGACATTCTTGTATGATGCATGAACAACTTTGAAAACAATGAGTAAATTATTATGCTTTAACATTTTCTCGTTGAACTTGTCAATTTAGAGACACTATCCTAAAACAAACTCTATGGAAAGATGATTATAATGTAAAGGAAGTTAAATTAGCAAGAAGTAATACAATGTTAGTTAAAATATGTTCCAGTTTTTCAAAATAGTGATTTATTACACATAAAAAGTTTGTAATGCTATATCTGAAAGAATCAGCAATAGTAGTTTTCTGTAGATACTAAATTTTACCATCATAAATGTGGTGTAGAGAATTGTAGTTCAGAGTAATACTTGAATTGGAATCATGGTGCCTCCACTTAAAAACTGGTTGGCTTTTGTTAAACATTTCACTTCTTTGTTTTTCTGTTTTTTCATAAGTCTAATGAATATAATAATGGGATCTCCTTTTGCAGGGTTTTGTAGAGCAGTCAATAATTTTGAAAAAGTACTTATAATGCCAAAATTATTCAATAAGGTTTAGCTATTATTTTACTAATATTTTATATTAGCTAGTATTTCAAACTTCAAGATCTTTCATTTCATTTTTAATTTAATATGCAATTGATGGTGTTCAACAAAATTTTACCTATGTTTTACCAAAACAAAAGATTTTCTAAATGCTTCACAATTTTAAAATAAAGCAAAATATTAAAAAAATTGATTAAATGAAGTGAAACAAAAAATAAAAAAGCTGTCTGAAAATTTTTAAATTACTGTAGCTCTATATATTTAATATGAAGTATTTGGTATTCAGCTTATTAATTGAGTTCAATCTTTAAGAGTTAATAATTGATCTGAACTCTCAACAGTAGTAAAACTGCACTGTTGTGATAAAGACACATGCAAGTTCCATGAAACTTTTACTAACATCAAGTGAATAACTTTACAGAATAATAGACACAGTTATTTGTACCAGCAATCTCTTTAAAGTGAGGTTTTGCTACAAAATTATGACATTTTATTGGCAAGCTCACATCTTGTTACTGAGTATCACTGGAAAGGAGCAAAGTACATGTAGGATGAAGCATGAATAACTGCTTGTGCATTTTTGCTTTCTCACTGGCTCCTCTCCCTCCACCATGAGATCATACCTGGGTTAGTATACTAAAGAATGAGAAATTAGAACAAAGTGAATACTCTCAGCTGAGGGCAAACTATGTCAACCAGTGTCTACTTGACCCACCAGCTGAAAACAGATGCATATGGAAGATCAACTGCTCCCAGCTCAGATAGGCAGAACCACTTAACTAATCTGTAGACATTAGAAAAATAATAAATGATTGTTTTAAGCCATTAAATTTGGAGGTGGTATGTTATAAAAAGTTTTTACAGTGATAACTAACAGATAGTCTATTATACCAGGATGGCATGATAAAGAAATGTGGGACTGGCGAGGGATAAAGGGATGAGTGAGCCTTATATTTTTAAAGTAAGGGAATATACACACATATAGAGAGAGATAATAATAGACTTGCTTATTTAATTGTATACTAATTAAATCATCCCAGACAGGCAGGGGAAGTGCTGCCCAATTCCTTGAATAAGCAGGAGGGAATAGGATCCGAGTGGACAGTGTTGAAACCCACAGACTGGATAAGTTTATCTAGTAAGTGATTACATTGGAAAAGTGGTTCTGAGGACAGGTTTTTTTCACACTCTAACCTACTGGGAGCTCATGCAAATTCTCTTCTGGCACATAATTGGTAGAGTTGTTAATGGAGATTTAGGACATAACATGCATGAAAATGCCTTGCCTACTGGGTCTCCAAAATACGCTGGGTGCCTTCTGTGTTTCCTGTGTCCCTTCAATATCTATATAAAGTTCTTAAGAGCCTTAGCATTCTGGAATTCAGATAATGACCATTAAAACACATCTTTTTTTTCTTCTAAGCCCTGAAAGTTACACATTATTTTAGTTAAATTCTTAATTTCTTCCACAGTATAAATTTTATAGAGATAATGTTGATATCCTTTAATCCAATATTTAGGAAGTATGCCATCTAATTTTATGTAAGTTGCTTAGTTTATTTTTTCACACTTTTCTCGAGAAATTCCACTTCCTAAAAATACCCATGGGAGCCTTGGATAAGGATAAAAATGCTAAATTATATGCATAATACAAAATTAAAAATCAGTAAGTGACATTTTTCAAGTTATATAACTTGTCTTACGTTTGTAGTAGGTATTTTTTGCGTTACTATTAGCTGGATGAATAGTAATACCAGTTGACGTCCTCACTTTCCAAATTTCCAAATGATCTAGGACAAAGTGTTTTGCCATCTTGGGCTTCAGATTTCATAAAGAAAGTGTTCACATTTCTCTTATTAAATGAATTCTCTGAACTCCTGAGATGTATAAACTTTATGAGTATGTGGAACATGAGCCTCGCTGTCTGCCTTCTGCTTTCAGAACGATGTCAGTGCTTGAAAACGGAAAACACGTAAGCATCTTTGGGGTTCCTGATCCAACAATTACTTATTCCATTAATCTTCTGTAGAAGCATTTCTGAGGATGTTTGGATTTGACTTTCAGTCTGAGCCAAATGTATATGGCTTTTTTTTTCTGCTTAGTATTCATTGTCACACTTATTCTTGAAATTATAGAAAACTGTTGTGAAACAAACAAAAGGGGGTAAGTTACTTCAGATCTTTTCATCCATCAGCACCCATGACTGTGGAAGATGCAGTACTTTATTTTCACATGAAGTATGTTGAGTTTCTGTAGTCAAAGTATACAAAGCTGGGCTGCACTTAATTCTTGATATAACTTACATAAAGTGTGTAACCAGTGATAATTTAGAAGACTCGAAGCATTGCCATTCACTTAAATCTGAAGAGGATCTGACTGAACACAGATATCTCTGACAAGAAGTCTGAGTGTCATATAGATGTCTATATTGGCTTTCTCCTTGATTCTCTGCCAATAACTTCTCCCACCACTTCTCTCCCTATTTTCTGAAGAATACACTGTTAAGTGCAGGAACAAACGTTGTTAATAAAATAGGGAATAATAAACATGTATTATAGGATACACATTGATGTTAAAAATATATTAAATTAATATTTACACTTCTGTGTAGAAAAGATTTTTGCGACTATTTTTACCATGTGAAGTATTCAAATAAAGTATTATTTTGTGTAATAGAAACAAGATGGTTAATACTTTTGATATAATAACAGTACAACTAGCTCAAATTAGCCAAGCATTTTTATTTTAATATCAGAAATGAATGAACAGATTATATTTGCCACAATGTAGCATCATTTTCTGTATTATTCAAGATCAGCGAAGACAAGGGCCCATGTGTTTTCTCAGCAACGTTGCAGAGCATTAGCGCCTCACAGTGGTGAAGAAATTGGGCAAAATAGTTACAAAACCTTATGTTTTATTCCTTGTTCTGCCATTTAATTGCTGGAACTAATTATTTAACTATTCAGTTTCCCAAGTTTTCCATTTGTACAAAGGAATTGTCTATGTCCTGTATCCTATATCTACATCATAGGGTTGTTGTGAAGAATAAAGTATGACGTACATATATCTTGAAAGACAGTGTTAATTAGATAGTCTGTTTTAAATGTTAGTTTTTGACTATTATTCACAAAAAAGAATTGATGTAACTCTATGTTGAATGCCTAATATGTGTGAGAGATGTGGCTTTCAGTTTATATGAATGTTTTATTATTAAATATTAATATTTGTATTGATATTACACAAGTACTGTAACAAACTATAATATAAAATATATTTAAGTTGTTTTTTATTTTTATTATTTTTAAATGTTTTGTGAGTACACAGTAGGTGTGTATATTTATGGGGTACACGAGATATTTTGATATAAGCATGCAATGTGAAATAAGCACATCATGGAGAATGGGGTGTCCATTCCCTCACACATTTATCCTTTGAGTTACAAACAATCCAGTTACTCTCTTTAAGTGAATTTAAAACATACAATTAAGTTATTATTGACTATAGCCCCTCTACTGTGCTATCACGTAGTAGGTCTCAGTCATTCTATCTTTTGTAACTATTAACAATCTCCACCCTCCACCCCCTCCCCAAAACCCACTACCCTTCCCAGCCTGTGGTAACCACCCTTCTACTTTCTGTGTCCATGAATTCAACCGTTTTGATTTTTAGATCCCACAAATAATTGAGAACATGTGATGTTTGTCTTTCTGTGCGTGGCTTATTTCAAGTAACATAATGATCTCCAGTTCCATCCATATTGTTGCAAATGACTGGATCTCACTCTTTTTGATGGCTGCATCGTACTCCATTGTGTGTGTGAACCACATTTGCTTTACCCATTCTTCTGTTGATGGACACTTAGCTTTCTTCCAAATCTTAGCTATTGTAAACAGTGCTGTAATAAACAAAGGAGTGCACGTATCTTTTTGATTTATTGATTTTTTTTTTCTCTTTGGTATATACTCAGCAGTGGGATTGCTGGATCATGTGGTAGCTCAATTTTTATTCCTTTGAGGAACTGCCAAACTGTTCTCCATAGCGGTTGTACAAATTTACATTCCCACCAACAGTGTGCAAATGTTCCCTTTTTCCACATCCTTTTCAGCGTTTGTTATTGCCTGTCTTTTGGATAAAAGCCATTTTAATTGGGCTGAGAGAATATCTATTGTAGTTTTGGTTTGCATTTCTTTGATGATCAGTGATGTTGAACATCTTTTCATAGGCTTGTTTGCTATTCTTGTGTGTTCTTTTAATAATATTTTTAAATTTTTAAAGCCCAAATTTTTCAGTAGAAGAAAATGAGTCCCGGGATTCTGTCTTACATTTGTGATTTCTATCACACCTTATGTTTTACCTAATAAATCACTGCTCTTGTCTTCTTCCTAGGATGAATGCAAAAGTTTGGTAACACTTTTGCCACTTGACTGTGGAAGTCATCTGCTAGTCACCCTTCAACCTTGCCAGCAAATCCAATCAGCTTAAGAGCATTTTAATGTACCTATGCAAGTCTTCAGAATTTAAGATTAGGAAAGAAAGCAGGTCTTGTGACCTTCATAAGTGGTATTGAATGGTTACTCTGGAAATGATAAAATTAGCTTAATTTAAGCTGCAATTTGATGGAAATGTTTTCCAATTTTAAATCAGATACTCTACTCGCACCCACAATGTGAGGAAGATTATATGCTGTGCATTTCTAATGCAATAGCAATGCAGTTGAGTCATACAAAATCATTTTGTCATCAGTAATCAGGAAAAGGTTGCCCTAGATGTTTTAGATCCCAATTTTAATTTAACAAGAAAGCTTAAGTGTATAGTAGGATAGAGTATGTTTGACTCAGCTCTTTTTCCTTAGAAAAAAAGTACAGTATTTTACTTCATTCTGACCTTGAGTCAAAAGCGTTAGAAGTATGTGAAGAATCTGAGTCTGAGTGGATTGAGGGTAAGCTGAAATGAAAAAGAAGGAAGAACTGCTTTTAACATAACCAGATGGCAATTTTTACTAGTTGGCAGTGTACGGAAAAGCACATTTTCTGAAAGGGAAGTATACATTACAGACTGGCACAATGAAATGTGTAAAACCATCCCCAAAATAGATTTAAAATATTCTTTAGTTTTGAAGTAAAGTTATGATAAACTTGTGTGGTGTATGTTTCTCTTTAAGGTAAAGATAGTAACAGAGACTAACTGTACAATTAGAAGTCCTGTTGAAATTAGAATTGATTTGATGATTTCTAACATTTGATATTATGTTCTAAAAAATTGAATTGTGCCTCTTACATTGCCAGTTTCAGGATAAATAATAAACTGTATATAATAATTTAATATTAACTGTTTCCTTGTTCTACTGAGATCCTGACCAGTCTCACTAACCCACATCCTAGATTTCCTAACTAAATTTTTGATATCAACTCCAGTCGTCAGAGGGTAGACATTTTGAAGTCTGCTAGCTTCAATAGCTTCTTTCATTCCTTTATGCACATCAATAGAGTTGGCTTGGCATTACCTGAAAACTATTAAAACTCACTTGTCAAAAGTCTGGAAAACACAGACATTTAATTACTTGTTAATAATTAGTTTCATTTGTCTTATTTTTGGCATGACTAAGCTGATTAGACACAATCAGTCTATCTGATCCTTTGCTCACTAATTCGGTTTATCTTATATGCTCTTTTAGAAATAATAGCAATCTTTAAACCTTTCTAGTAGGGGGATACCTAAATATTTCCATCTGGAAATGATTGAAACATCATTACAACACACCACGACAACTGAAAGTTGGAACACTCCCACATTTTCATAAAGGCTACTGTAAAAATTTAGTATTATTGAACAGGTCCAATATGTTATTCAAAGATGTGCAGTTAGAAGAAGAATAGAGTAAATGGTGGAGCAGCCACATGTGTACTAATTAAAAACTCATTGCTTTAAAGGAGTTGTTAGACTCATTACTAAGTTGATTTAGCTTTCACTTTAGTTTTTGAAATAACCAGTATGATAAGAGTAAAATGCCCGTGATGGTAGTTTATTTCTCTTTTTTTAACTGTGAAAAACACAGAGTAATATTTATTCTTTGTTTGAGTTTTCAGAGGCAAGCTTGGAAAATGACTCTAACACAGATTAGGATCTCTGGTTAAACCGGTATTTAGCATTTGATAAAAAGAACTGAGAGCATTTGAATACTCAGTACTATGAGATAAGCATAAATATTTAAAATAAATTTGTAGCATAAATTAAAATTTTTATACTGTAGTCATTAACTGGAATGGACACAAATAGCCCAAAAGGATAATAACAATAAAAATTTAAAATAGCCAGTATTTTTCTGCATGCTATGTACATGCATACATCTATAAGTACATGTATTTGCACACTTAATTCTTGACAGAAATTTATGAGGAATGGAGAAGTTAATGCTGATGGTTAATCACACAACTGGTAAGTGATAGAAGACCTGAAAATCCAAACCAGAAAATCTGGCTTAGGGGTCTATTTCTGATCATTACATAATTCTGCCATTCTTAGAAAATTAAAAGAATTTGGTTTCAATTTAATAGTAGCATATTTTGTATAATGTATTGGTTTATTTTACAAGCATGATATGGACTTGGAACATAAGGGTAATAATCTTTTATTTAAATGGACATCAATTCTACCAAAGCTTTCTAATCCCTATTAGTATCTGCATGTTCCCTTGGAGATCTTTATTCTAATCATGTAAAATAAACACACATATGTCATTTTTATTTAGATTTATATAAATAGAATAATGTTGTGTATACTCTTCTAAACATTGTTATTCTTGATATAATAATGAATGCCCGTTCTTATGCATTGTATCTTGGCAGTAAATTCTATCAAACTCTTACTGCTCCACCCAACAAACTTTCCTACTTATTTTATTATCATGGTTCTCACCTGCTTCAGACTTTGGCCAGCATCCATAAGTGAAGACAGAGATGGTAACTTTGCAAAATAAAATACACTTAATGTGAAATTTATTATCTTAATTATTTTAAAGTAGACCATGCATCACTTAAAAGATAGTGATACCTTCTGTCCATAGGTTACAAACCTGTAAACCTATGTTACTGTACTGAATATTACAGACAGTTGTAAGGCAATGTTAAATATCCGTGTATCTAAACACAGAAAAGGCCATGCCTTGATGCACTGTGCTACGACGTGATAGCTTCCACTTCACTAGACAATAGGAATTTTTCAGCTGCATAACAGTCTTATGGCAACAATGACCTGTTAGTGGACTGTTGTTGACAGAAACATCATTACATGGTGTATGACTAGATATAGGCCAGTGATACTAAGTACATTTACATTGTTGTGCAATAATCATCACCATCCATCTCCAGAGCTCTTTAGTCTTGTGAAACTGAAGCTTTCGACCCATTAAACAATATATATCTCTAGAAACTACCATTCTTTTTGTCTATGATTTTGACTATTCTAAGAACCTCATATAAATGAAATCATACAGCATTTGTCTTTTGCTATTGGCTTATTTAATTTAGCATAATGTCATCAATTTCATCCTATTGTAGAATATGTCAGCACTGTATTCATTTTTAAGGATGAATAATATTCTTTTGTTTGTGTACACCATTTTGCTTATCCATTCATCCATTGACAGACACTTGGAATGCTTCCATGTTTTAGCTATTGTGAATAATATTGCTGTGAACGTGTGTGTGCACATATCTCTTCAAGGCCTTGCTTTAAATACTCTTGGGTATATACCTGGATTGGGGTGGCCGGATTCTGTGTACTTATATTTTTAATCTTTTAAAGAACTGACATACTGTTTTCTACAGTGGCTGTATCCTCACCAACAGTGCACAAGGGTTACAATTGTCCACATTCTTGCCAACGGTTGTTATTTTCTGTTGTTTTTTTAATAGTAACTGTCATAATGAGGATAATGTGTTCTGTCGCTGCAGTTTTGATTTGCATTTCTCTAATGATTAATGATGTTGAGGCTCCTTTGATGTGCTTATTGACCATTTCTATTAATTCTTTGGGAAAAATGTCTTTGGAGAAAAGTTCTTTGCCCATTTTTGAATCGAGTTATTTGTTTTATTTTGTTGATGAGTTTTAAAAATTCCCTGTCTATTCTAGATCTCAATCCCTTGTCAAATATGGTTTGCAATTTTTTTTTTATCCTCTGGGTTGCCATTTTATTCTGATAGTATTTTTCGAATGCAGTTTTTAAAAACCTTTATCAAGTACAATTTTTCAATTTTTTTTTTTGTTGCCTGTGCCTTTGGTGTCATGTCTCGGAAATCATTGCCAACGCTAACGTTGTGAAGCTTTTGTGTGTTCTATTATTTCTTCTCAGAGTTTTATAGTCTTTTTTGTATTACATTTAGTTCTTTGATTACTTTTGAGTCAATTTTTCTGCATAGTGTTATACAAGGGTCCAACTTCATTATTTTACATGTGGTTTTTCAGTTGTCCCACCATCATCCTACCATCTTTTTTTTTTTCTTTTAAGATTGTTCTTTCCCACATTGAATGGTCTTGGACCCATTGTCAAAAATCATTTCAGCATATATGTGAAGATTTATTTCTGGGATCTTAATCTTACTGCATTGGCCTTTAAGTCTGTCTTTATGCCTGTGGCACCCTGTTTTGATTACTGAAGCTTTGTAATAAATTTTGAAACCAGGAAGTGTGAGTTCTCCAGTTTTTTTCTTCTTTTCAACAGTGTTTTGGCTATTTGGTGTCCCTCGATTTTTCCATATGCAATTTAGAATAGATTATTTCTTTCTACAAATATTGTTAAAGTTTTTGAAAGGCATAGCATTTAATGTTAAAATTACTTTGGATAGTATTAACATCTTGAAAATATTAAGTCTTCCAACACATGGACATGGAATATCTTTCCATTCATTTATGTCTTCCATGGTTTTCATTTTACAGGCTTTTCATATCCCTGGCGAAGTTAATTACTAAGTAGTTCATTCTTTTTGATGCTATAATCAATGGAATTATTTTGTTAATTTTCTTTTCTGATTGTTCATTGTTAGTAAGTAAAAATGAAACTAATGTTTATGTGTTGCTTTTGTATCCTACTGCTTTCCTAAATTTGTTTATTAGTGTTAACTGTGTGTGTGTGTGTGTGTGTGTGTGTGATCTTTAGAGTTTTCCACATAAAGTATCATGCTGTGTACAAACAGAGATAATTGTACTTCTTCCTTTCCAATTTGCATGCCTTTTATGTCTTTTCCTTGCCTGATTTCACTGGTTAGGACTTTCAGTATTTTGTTGAATACAAGTGGCAATATACGCCTCGTTGTCTTGTTCCTGATCTTAGGGGTAAAACTTGCAGTCTTTTATCAGTGAGTTTGATGTTGGCTATTGAATATTTATATATGGATTTTATTATGCTAAGGTAGTTTTCTTCTGTTCCTAGTTTGTTAAGTGTTTTTGTTATGAAAGATGTTGAATTTTACCAAATATTTATTCTACATACATTGAGACTATTATGCTTATTTTTTCCCTTCTGTTAATATGGGGTATTACATTGATTAATTTTCACTTGTTGAACGATGCTTAGATTGCAGGAATAAATTCCACTTGGTCATTCTAATATGCTGCTGAATTTGGTTTGCTAGTATTTTGTGGAGGATTTTTGCATTGATGTTCATAAGGGATATCGGTCTGTCGTTTTTTTTGTTTTTTGCAATGTCTGTGTCTGGTTTTGGTAGTAGAGTAATGCTGGCCTCATATGAAGTATTCCCCCTCTTTAAGTTGTTGGAAATATTTATGTAGGACTGGCGTTAACATAGTTCTTTAAATGTTTAGTATAATTCAGCAGTGAAGCTGTCAGGTCCAGGAATTTTCTTTGTTGCTAGATTTTTGATTGCAGATCCATAAACCTAACTAATTATAGATCTATTCAGATTTTCTATTTTTTCATGATTTAGTCTTGGTGTGTTGCATATTTCTAGGAATTTGTCGATTTCATCTGGCTCCTTCAATTTTTGACATCTAATTGTTCATAGTACCCTTATAATACTTTTCATTTATGCAGAGTAAGTAAAAATGTCCTCACTTTCATTTGTGATTTTGGTGATTTGAGCCTTCGCTTTTTTTTTTTAGGTTAATCTGGCTAAAGGTTTTTCACATTGATTTTTTTTGAAGAATCAACTTTTGGTTTCATTGATTTTTCTCTACTTTTTAAATTCTCTACATCTGCTGCCTTTGAGTTTTCTTTGTTCTTCTTTTTCTAGTTCCATAAGTTGTACAAATGGGTTGTTGATTTAAGGTCTGCATTCTGTTGAAATGTAAGCCTTTATAACCATAACTTTTCTCCTTAGTACTTATATTACTATGTCCCATAATTTTTGTTTGGTTTTGGTTTTATTCATCTCTAAGTATTTTCTAATTTCTTTTTGTGATTTCTTTAATGATCCCTTAGTTGTTTAGAGAATGTTTTTATTTTTCAAAATTGAAATTTTCCAGTTCTCCCTCTGTTACTGATTTCAAACTTCATCCTGTGGTGGTTAGAGAATATATTTTGTATGATGTTTATATTTTTAAATCTGATGATATATAATTTATGTTGGTTCTATTTTAACTTGAATATTATAAAACTTATTGCTATTAATATAAGTTTAAAATCTTATATTGGATTTTTTATAAATCAAATGTGTAAGACTGCTTTTCTTGGATTTGTTTTATAAAGATATTTCACATTAACATATGTGTTAATTTTAAAAATGTGTTTTTGCTACTTTTATTTTTCCATGAAGTATTACATTATTAAATAATCCCTTTTTTTTTTTTTTCCTTTTTGAGACAGAGTCTTGCTCTGCTGACCAGGCTGGAGTGCAATGGCACGATCTGGCTCACTGCAACGTCCACCTCCCAGGTTCAAGCGATTCTCCTGCCTCAGCCTCCTAAGTAGCTGGGACTCAGGAGCACACCACCATGCCTGGCTAATTTTTGTATGTTTACTGGAGACAAGGTTTCACTATGTTGGCCAGGCTGGTCTCAAACTCCTGACCTCATGATCCACCTGCCTCAGCCTCCCAAAGTACTGGGATTATGGATGTGAGCCACTGTGCCTGGCCAAAAATTCTTAAAGGGGTTCTATATTTTAGGAGCATTTCAAATTGGTTAAACCAACAAAGTGATCTTGCTTCTCAAACACAACTCAAAAATGACTGTTTCTCAATAATACCTGTTGGATATTACATTACTTTATAATTTAAAACAAGAAAAAAATAGAAATAAATAACTTCTTAGGAGTTGCAGGTTTTAAAAGAACAAGTTAAAGAAAGTATGAAGATTACCAGAAAAAGATTTGTTTCTCACGTTTGTCTGTTCCCACTTCAGTTTTGCTGGAACCATGTTAATGTAAGAATGATATCAATACAAAATAAAAATTGAAGCTGACCTACAAAATTCATAGAGATGTCAGAGGGGCTGCGGATAGAGAAACAGATGAACTGATGAGAAGTTGTAGAAGTATGTGCCAAGGATGCGTAACACACATTCCGAGATTGGTGGGGGTTTTGCATGTCAGCAATTGCAGGCCCATTTTTGGCAATGTTTCCACCACACTGTTACTGATCACAGCTAGGAATTTCCTTTTAACTGGCATTTTTTTTCTTGAAATAAATAATTGATTTCTCAAGGTATAAAAAACTCTCAATTGTATTCGTTACAGAATTTCTAAACTTTAACTTTTCTAAACATGATTGTTAAAATCCTTTTAAAAGTTAAATTAAGCTTATAAAGTATGTTTCTAGAAACATACTTAACATTCTCAAGGCATAAAGCATGTCTCAACTGTATTTATTACAGAATTTCTAAACTTTAACTTTCCTAAAAACTATCATTAAAATCCTCTTAAAAATTAAACAAGCTTATAAAGTATTTTTTAATACTTTGACTTATCTCTCGAGCACCTAATTTCCTGAAAACTTCACTTAAGGGCTAACAGGATTATAAGGGTTAGACTTCGTACAGGAAATCATCTGTTTTGGGTCACCCTATCTTTGAGTTTCGTCCACACATTTTTTTGGGGGACAGACTCTGGAACAATAAAGGGGAAACTTAGGGATGACTAGGCTTTTGTGAAAGACCTTTATAGACTTGGCCTCTAAAAGTGGCTAATTTTTTACTCCAGGATAGATTGAGATGGGGTGCATTAATGCTCAGTTTAATTTTGCCTAGGGTTCAATAACTAAATGGTGATTTTTTTCTCATAATTTACTGAAAGACTCACCTTTTGTAATCCATTGCTAAAATGGAAATAAGTAATTTAATTGTGAGCTTAAAGAATAACACTGGGCTAGAATTACTACCATTGGAAGGTAAGGTAAGAGTTGTATTTATGCTTTAAACTAAAAAAATATATATATTCATCTTTTTGTTCTTTGTCTAGCCCTTGTCTTTTTCATGAAATGTTTAATTTTTTGTGTTAACTTTATTGACCTAAGGCATACCCAGATAGCTGGTAAGACATTATTTATGAGTGTGTCTGCGAGGGTCTTTCCATAAGAGATTAGTATTTGAATCAGTAAACTGAGTAAAGAAGATCTACCCTCATAAATGTGAACAGGCATCATCTAATCCACTGAGGTCCTAAATAGAACAAAAAGGTAGACTAAGTGTGAATTTGCTCTAACTGGGACATTCATCCATGATGACTTTAAACATTGGCACTGCTGGTTCTTTGACCTTCAAACTGAGCCTGAATTATAAAACCTGCTTTCCTGGTTTCTAGCTTTCAGACATCAGATGGTGGAACTGGTTGGTCTCCCTAGCCTTATGAGCCAAGTCCCATAATAAATCTCCTCATCTATGTGTGTGTGTATGTATGTATCTATTTATTATTGGTCAATTTCTCTAAAGAATGCTAACTAGTACAGTGATTATAATAAGAAAAAGGTACAAGATGACCGTTGATATGGTTTGGCTGTGTCCCCACCCAAATGTCTTCTTGAATTGTAACTCCTACGGTTCGCATGTGTTGTGGGAGGAATCCAGTGTGAGGTAATTGAATTACGGGGTCAGGGCTTTCCCATACTGTTCTTGTGATAGTGAATAAGTGTCACGAGATCTGATGGTTATAAAACACGTGTTCCCCGCACAAGCTCTCTCTTTGCCTGTCGCCATCCATGTCAGAAGTGATCTCCTCCTTGCCTTGCACCATGATTGTGAGGCCTTCCCCTTACATGTGGAACAGTAAGTCTATTAAAATTTTTTTCTTCCCAGTCTCAGGTATGTCTTTATGAGCAGCATGAAAGCAGACTAATACAGTAAATTGGTACCAGTAGAGTGGAGTGTTGTTGAAACGATACCCAAAAATGTGGAATCCACTTTGGAATTGGGTAACAAGCAGAGGTTGGAACATTTGAGAGGGCTCAAAAGGCAGGACAATGTGGGTAAGTTTGGAACTTCCTAGAGACTTGTTGAATGACTTTGACTAAAATGCTGGTAATGATACGGACATTAAAATCCAGGCAGGGGTGGTCTCAGATGGAGAAAAGTAACTAGACTCGTTGGGAACAAGGTTACTCTTGTGACATTTTGCCCCTGCCCAAGAGATTTGTGGAACTTTGGACTTCAGAGAAATGACTTAGAGTATCTGGCAGAAGAAATTTCTAAGTGGCAAAGCATTCAAGAAGGGACAGGTGTTGTTAAAGGAAGTCAGTTTTAAAAGAGAAACAGAGCATAAAAGTTTGGAAAATTTGCAACCTGTCAATGAGATAGAAAGGAAAAATCCAATTTTCTGAGGAGAAATTCAAGCCAGCTGCTTAAATATGCATCAGAAACCAGGAGCTGAATGTTAATCACCAAGACAATGGGGAATATGTCTCTAGGGCATATGAAAGACCTTTATGATAGCCCTTCCCATCAGAGGCCCAGAGGTTTAGGAGAAAAAAAATAGTTTCATGGGTGGAGCCCAGGGTCCCTCTCCTGTGTACAGACTAGGGACTTGGTGCCCTGTATCTCAGTTGCATCAGCCGTGACTAACAGAGGCCAAGGTATAGCTCGGCCTGTTACTTCCAAGTGTGGAACCCCCAAGCCTTGGCATCTTCCACATGATATTGAGCCTACAGGTGCACAGAAGTCAAGAGTTGAGGTGTAGGAACCTCCGTCTAGGTTTCAGAGGATGTGTGGAACCATCTGTATGCCCAGGCAGAAGTTTGCTGCATGGGTGGGGCCCTCAGGGAGAATCTCTGCTAGGAAAGTGCAGAAGGGAAATGTGGAGTTGGAGCCCCCACAGAGAGTCCCTACTGGGACACCACCTAGTGGAGCTGTGAGAAGAGGGCCACCATCCTCCAGAACTCAGAATGGTAGATCCATTGAAAGCTTGCACCATGCACCTGGAAAAGCCACAGGCACTCAATGCCAGCCTGTGAATACAGCCAGGTGATGGACTAAACCCTGCAAAGCCACAGGGTCAGAGCTGCCCAAGACCATGTTGATCCACCTCTTCCATCAGCATGGCATGGATGTGAGACATGAAGTCAAAGGAGATCAGTTTGGAGCTTTAAGTTTTAACTGCCCCGCTGGATTTTGGACTTGCATGGGGCCTGCAGCCCCTTTGTTTTGGCCAATTTCTCCCATTTGAAACAGTTGTATTTACACAATACCTGTACCCCATTGTATCTAGGAAGTAACTAGCTTGATTTTGATTTTACATCCTCATAGGCAAAAGTGACCTGCCTTGTCTCAGATGAAACTTTGGACTGTGGACTTTTGGGTTAATGCTGAAATGACTTAAGACTTTGGGGGACTGTTGAGAAGGCATGATGGGTTTTGAAATGTGAGGACATGAGATTTGGGAGGGTCCAGGGGTGGAATTATATAGTTTTGCTGTGATTCCACCCAAATTTCATCTCAAATTGGAATGTTCATAATTCCTATGTGTCATGGGAGGGACCCAGTGGGAAGTAATTGAATCATGGGGGTGGATCTTTCTTGTGCTGTTCTCATAATAGTGAATAAGTCTTATGAGATCTGATGGTTTTGAAAAGAGGAGTTCCCCTGCAAAAGCCCTTTCTCTCTTTTTGCCTGCTGCCATGCATGTAAGATATGACTTACTTCTGCTTTCCTTCTGCCATGAATGTGAGGCCTCCCCAGCCATGTGGACCTGTAAGTCCATTAAACCTCTTTTTCTTCCCAGTCTTAGGTATGTCTTTCTTAGAAGCAAAAAAAATGGACTGAAACAGCAGTTAATTAATTTCTAGGACTAGTCCCTTAGCTATCTAAGCCCCTTTCCATTTTTTTAACTCTGCAATTTTAGGTGGAAACTGTACCAGCTTGCTTGTTAACTATACCCTTTCACTTCCTGTAGAGTTTCTTGTCATTAAGCAGTGGTGGTAGGCAGAGGAGGTGTGGCAATGCAGATTTCTGACCTCTTTACTTAATACATTGAATCATGTCATGACAATGAGAAGAAATGACTGGTGGTTATGACATCCAAAAACACACAGACTTCCAGAGGTCTGTTGATTTACCAGCTATTCTCTTTCTCATATGTTCTTGCTCTTGTTCCCAAACTACTCCCAGATTCAACCCCTCCACCAAGGTTACATTAGGGAGCGTGTATGCTGTTTTGTTTATTAATACTATTTACTTTATTTAAAGGTTGCTTTTTTCATTCTATTCCCTTTAACACACAGGGTCAGCTGTGGGAATAGCTAGAGCCCTTTTTTTTTTTTTTTAATAAAAAAGTATTAGGAATATAAAGAAAGGGACAGCCAACAACAAAACCAATGCAGGAACCTTCTAAGTATAGGGCTCTGTGGGCCTGTACAGGTTACATGTTCATAAAGGTGATCCAATTAACATTAGGGGTCCACGCCAAAATTAATCTGGAGTGTCATCAGAGCAGCTTCCTGAGATGGGCTTTTTGCTTCATTTATTCAAACTCCACCTTTGAAGGTGCCTTATTTCATCCTTGTAGTTTCAAAATTGTCATCACTCTGCAGACTTTTTCAACACTTAAACAAATAAATTGATATGGTTTCACTGTGGCCCCACCCAAATGTCAACTTGAATTTTAATTCCCATAATCCCATGTCATGGGAGGGCCCCAGTGGGAGGTAATTGAATCAGGAGGGTGGTTTTCCACCACGCTGTTCTCATGATAGTGAGTGAGTTCTCACAAGATCTGATGGTTTTATAAG
Organism: Macaca mulatta; assembly: GCF_049350105.2. NCBI lineage: Eukaryota > Metazoa > Chordata > Mammalia > Primates > Cercopithecidae > Macaca > Macaca mulatta. The sequence continues at coordinate 203,360,511 of NC_133407.1, read as the reverse complement.
CATTTGGCATTTCCCCTGCTGGCACTCATTTTCTCTCTTCACCCTTTGAAGAGGTGGCTTCCATTATGACTGTAAGTTTCCTGAGGTTTCCCCAGCCATGTAAAACTGTGAGTTAATGACACATCTTTTCTTTACAAATTACCCAGTGTCAGGTATTTCCTTATAGCAATGTAAAAATGGACTGATACAGTAAATTGGCAGCAGGAGTCGGGTACTGCTATAAGGATACCTGAAAATGTGGAAGCAGTTTTGGAACTGAGTAATGGGCAGATGTTGGTACAGTTTGGAGTGCTCAGAAGACAGGAAGATATGGGATAGCTTGGAACTCCCTAGAGACTTGTTGAATGGCTTTGTCCAAACTCTTGATAGCAATATGGACCATGAAGTCTAGGCTGAAGTGGTACCAGATGGAGATGGGGAGCTTGTTGGGAATCGGAAAGCTTTAGCAGAGAGACTGGCAGCATTTTGCCCCTGCCCTAGAGATCTATGGAACTTTGAACTAGAGAGAGATGATTTCAGGTATCTGGCAGAAGAAATATCTAAGCAACACAGCATTCAAGAGGTGAGAGCATAAACGTTTGGAAAATTTGCAGCCTGAAAATGCGATAGACAAGAAAAAAACATTTTCTGGGGAAAATTAAAGCCAGCTGCAGAAATTTGCATAAGTAATGAGGACCCAAATGCTAATCACCAAGACAATGGGGAAAATGTCTCCAAGGTATGTTAGAGGTTTTCACAGCAGCCCCTCCCATCTCAGGCCTAGAAGTCTAGAAGGAAAAAATGGTTTCCAGGTCCAGGAACTTGGCTGCTGTGTGCAGTCTCAGGGCTTGGTGCTCTGCATCCCAGCTGTAGCTAAAATGGGCCAATGTAAAGCTCAGGCCATTGCTTCAGAAGGTGCAAGTCTCAAGCCTGGGCAACTCACATGTGATGTTGGGCCCATGGGTACACGGAAGTCAAAAATTGAGGTTTGGGAACCTCTGCCTAGATTTCAGAAGATGTATGGAAACACCAGGATGTCTAGGTAGAAGTCTGCTGCAGGGGTAGAGCTCTCCTGGAGAACTTCTGCTAGGGAAGTGTAGAAGGGAAATGTGGGGTTGGAGCCCCCACAGAGAGTCCCTACTGGGGCACCGCCTAATGGAGTGGTGAGAAGAGGTCTACAATCCTCCAGACCCCAGAATGATAGATCCACCAATAGCTTTCACTGTTCATCGGGAAAAGCTGCAGACACTGAAAGCCAGCAGTTGGGAGAGGGGTTGTAACCTGCAAAGCCTCACGGGCAGAGTTGCCAAGGCTATGGAAGCCCACTTCTTGCATCAGTGCGACCTGAATGTGAGACAGGAAGTTGAAGGAGATTATTCTGAAGCTTTAAGATTTAATTAGTGCCCCACTGGATTTTGGACTTGCATGGGCCTGTATCCCTTTTGTTTGGCCAATTTCTCCCTTTTGGAATGGGTGCATTTACCCAATGTTTATAGCCACTTTGTATCATGGAAGCAACTAACTTGATTTGATATTACAGGCTTCTAGGTGGAAGGGAATTGCCTTGTCTCAGGTAAGACTTTGGACTTGGACTTTTGGGTTAGTTCTGGAATGAGTTACGACTTTGGGGGACTGTTGGGAAGGCATGATTTGTTTTGAAATGTGAGTACATCTAGGGGTTGCAATACTAGTCTCTGCTAAAACAGACTTTAAACCATCAAAGATCAAAAGAGACAAAGAAGGCCATTACATAATGGTAAAGGGATCAATTCAACAGGAAGAGCTAACTATTCTAAATATATATGCACCCAATACAGGAGCACCCAGATTCATAAAGCAAGTCCTTAGAGACTTACAAAGAGACTTAGACTCCCATACAATAATAATGGGAGACTTCAACACTCCACTGTCAACATTAGACAGATCAACGAGACAGAAAGTTAACAAGGATATCCAGGAATTGAACTCATCTCTGCAGCAAACAGACCTAATAGACATCTATAGAACTCTCCACCCCAAATCAACAGAATATACATTCTTCTCAGCACCACATCGCACTTACTCCAAAATTGACCACATAATTGGAAGTAAAGCACTCCTCAGCAAATGTACAAGAACAGAAATTATAACAAACTGTCTCTCAGACCACAGTGCAATCAAACTAGAACTCAGGACTAAGAAACTCAATCAAAACCGCTCAACTACATGGAAACTGAACAACCTGCTCCTGAATGACTACTGGGTACATAACGAAATGAAGGCAGAAATAAAGAAGTTCTTGGAAACCAATGAGAACAAAGATACAACATACCAGAATCTCTGGGACACATTTAAAGCAGTGTGTAGAGGGAAATTTATAGCACTAAATGCCCACAAGAGAAAGCAGGAAAGATCTAAAATTGACACTCTAACATCGCAATTAAAAGAACTAGAGAAGCAAGAGCAAACGCATTCAAAAGCTAGCAGAAGGCAAGAAATAACTAAGATCAGAGCAGAACTGAAGGAGATAGAGACACAAAAAACCCTCCAAAAAATCAATGAATCCAGGAGTTGGTTTTTTGAAAAGATCAACAAAATTCACAGACCGCTAGCAAGACTAATAAAGAAGAAAAGAGAGAAGAATCAAATTGACGCAATAAAAAATGATAAAGGGGATATCACCACCGACCCCACAGAAATACAAACTACCATCAGAGAATACTATAAACACCTCTATGCAAATAAACTGGAAAATCTAGAAGAAATGGATAATTTCCTGGACACTTACACTCTTCCAAGACTAAACCAGGAAGAAGTTGAATCCCTGAATAGACCAATAGCAGGCTCTGAAATTGAGGCAATAATTAATAGCCTACCAACCAAAAAAAGTCCAGGACCAGATGGATTCACAGCTGAATTCTACCAGAGGTACAAGGAGGAGCTGGTACCATTCCTTCTGAAACTATTCCAATCAATAGAAAAAGAGGGAATCCTCCCTAACTCATTTTATGAAGCCCACATCATCCTGATACCAAAGCCTGGCAGAGACACAACAAAAAAAGAGAATTTTAGACCAATATCCCTGATGAACATCGATGCAAAAATCCTCAATAAAATACTGGCAAACCGGATTCAGCAACACATCAAAAAGCTTATCCACCATGATCAAGTGGGCTTCATCCCTGGGATGCAAGGGTGGTTCAACATTCGCAAATCAATAAACATAATCCAGCATATAAACAGAACCAAAGACAAGAACCACATGATTATCTCAATAGATGCAGAAAAGGCTTTTGACAAAATTCAACAGCCCTTCATGCTAAAAACGCTCAATAAATTCGGTATTGATGGAACGTACCTCAAAATAATAAGAGCTATTTATGACAAACCCAGAGCCAATATCATACTGAATGGGCAAAAACTGGAAAAATTCCCTTTGAAAACTGGCACAAGACAGGGATGCCCTCTCTTACCACTCCTATTCAACATAGTGTTGGAAGTTCTGGCTAGGGCAATTAGGCAAGAGAAAGAAATCAAGGGTATTCAGTTAGGAAAAGAAGAAGTCAAATTGTCCCTGTTTGCAGATGATATGATTGTATATTTAGAAAACCCCATTGTCTCAGCCCAAAATCTCCTTAAGCTGATAAGCAACTTCAGCAAAGTCTCAGGATACAAAATTAATGTGCAAAAATCACAAGCATACTTATACACCAGTAACAGACAAACAGAGAGCCAAATCAGGAATGAACTTCCATTCACAATTGCTTCAAAGAGAATAAAATACCTAGGAATCTAACTTACAAGGGATGTAAAGGACCTCTTCAAGGAGAACTACATACCACTGCTCAGTGAAATAAAAGGGGACACAAAGAAATGGAAGAACATACCATGCTCATGGATAGGAAGAATCAATATTGTGAAAATGGCCATACTGCCCAAGGTAATTTATAGATTCAATGCCATCCCCATCAAGCTACCAATGAGTTTCTTCACAGAATTGGAAAAAACTACTTTAAAGTTCATATGGAACCAAAAAAGAGCCCGCATCTCCAAGACAATCCTAAGTCAAAAGAACAAAGCTGGAGGCATCACGCTACCTGACTTCAACAGAGTGTACCTGACAGAACAGAGTCCTCAGAAATAATACCACACATCTACAGCCATCTGATCTTTGACCTGAGAGAAACAAGAAATGGGGAAAGGATTCCCTATTTAATAAATGGTGTTGGGAAAATTGGCTAGCCATAAGTAGAAAGCTGAAACTGGATCCTTTCCTTACTCCTTATATGAAAATTAATTCAAGATGGATTAGAGACTTAAATGTTAGACCTAATACCATAAAAATCCTAGAGGAAAACCTAGGTAGTACCATTCAGGACATAGGCATTGGCAAAGACTTCATGTCTAAAACACCAAAAGCAACGGCAGCAAAAGCCAAAATTGACAAATGGGATCTCATTAAACTAAAGAGCTTCTGCACAGCAAAAGAAACTACCATCAGAGTGAACAGGCAACCTACAGAATGGGTTAAAATTTTTGCAGTCTACCTATCTGACAAAGGGCTAATATCCAGAACCTACAAAGAACTCAAACAAATTTACAAGAAAAAAACAAACAACCCCATCAAAAAGTAGGCAAAGGATATGAACAGACATTTCTCAAAAGAAGACATTCATACAGCCAACAGGCACATGAAAAAATGCTCATCATCACTGGCCATCAGAGAAATGCAAATCAAAACCACAATGAGATACCATCTCACACCAGTTAGAATGGCGATCATTAAAAAGTCAGGAAACAACAGGTGCTGGAGAGGATGTGGAGAAATAGGAATGCTTTTACACTGTTGGTGGGATTGTAAACTAGTTCAACCATTATGGAAAACAGTATGGCGATTCCTCAAGGATCTAGAACTAGATGTACCATATGACCCAGCCATCCCATTACTGGGTATATACCCAAAGGATTATAAATCATGCTGCTATAAAGACACATGCACACGTATGTTTATTGCAGCACTATTCACAATAGCAAAGACTTGGAATCAACCCAAATGTCCATCAGTGACAGATTGGATTAAGAAAATGTGGCACATATACACCATGGAATACTATGCAGCCATCAAAAAGGATGAGTTTGTGTCCTTTGTAAGGACATGGATGCAGCTGGAAACCATCATTCTCAGCAAACTATCACAAGAACAGAAAACCAAACACCGCATGTTCTCACTCATAGGTGGGAACTGAACAATGAGATCACTTGGACTCGGGAAGGGGAACATCACACACCGGGGCCTATCATGGGGAGGGGGGAGGGGGGAGGGATTGCATTGGGAGTTATACCTGATGTAAATGACGAGTTGATGGGTGCTGACGAGTTGATGGTTGTAGCACACCAACATGGCACAAGTATACATATGTAACAAACCTGCACATTATGCACGTATACCCTAGAACTCAAAGTATAATAATAAAAAATAAAAAATAAAAAAAAAGAAATGTGAGTACATCTGATTTTGGAGAAGACAGAATTATATGGTTTTCTGGCCACCCAAATCTCATCTTGAATTTTAATTCTTATAATCTCTACATGTCACGGGAGGAACCTAGTGGGAGGTAATTGAATAATGTGGGTGGTTTCCCCCATGCTGTTCTCATGACAGTGAGTGAGTTCTCATGAGCTCTCATGGTTTCATAAGCATCTGGCATTTCCCCTCCTGGCACTCACTCTCCTGCTGCCCTGTGAAGAGGTGACTTCCTCCATGATTGTAAGATTCCTGAGGACTCCCCAGCCATGTGGAACTGTGAGTCCATTGAACCTCTTTCATTTGTAAATTACCCAGGCTCAGCTAGTTCCTTGTAGCAATGTGAGAATTAGCTAGTAATAGACCTTAGTGACTAAGACATCCTCATAAATCCATAATTTAGGACTTTCTGTATCTACATCATAAGATCCATAAGATTTAAAAGTATTTATAATTATTTGATTATCTTTATTGTCTAATATTGTACACTGTACAAATATTTCTTAATAATTTACCTTTCCTTCCTAAAGTAATGAATATCTATTCTGATATATGTAAATCATCACTACTCACTATGCTGTATGATCCTTGACAAATTTTCTGATTTCCTTGTCTTATTAAGTAATAGCTACATTCTTTTAGGATACTATTTCTTGATCAACACCCCCCCCTCAGGCTCTATTTAAAAATTATATAAGTAAGACTACTAAATCAATTTATGATCTGATGTCATTTCTTTATCTGTCTATTATTTGCCACTGTAACTCAATTGTTCAAAGGTTCAATGTAGGAATCATATAATTCAACCTGATTAATATAAGTATTTGCTGTAAATGACATTGGAAAGGTATATATCCATTATAGCTCATTTTAGCACAAGTGTTAATATTTCTGTTGCAGGATTCACTCAATTATATCCTCATTAAATGTTGGTACAGTTTGAAGATATCAAATCAAATGGTATAAAATCAGCAATGCTGGGCAGCTAGCTACATTTATGAATTTCCTTTTTGCTAATTGAAGTTACTTATATTTGTTAAAATCTGGGAAGCTCTTAAAAATATAATTATGCCTTTAAATATATCTCTGCAAAAAAAACTTTTGGAAATAATTTATTTGGTGTCTCTGAGAACTGTGAAGTCTTAAGTCTGAATGGAATTAAAGGCATTTGTATTGTTCGTCCATTCTTTTAAGTGGTATCTTTTCACTTAGTTTATTCAGTGACTAGGGTATGAACATTTTTGTAATTGGTATTCACTTCTATAACTGTGAACTCTCCCCAGTGACCACTGTCTGTAATGGTATTAAGTGCCACCTGTTCAAGCTATTTATATGTTGTAAATTAGTCCCTAGTACCCTCTGTTTCCAAAGTCTTATGACATCTAAGACGAAATGATAATAAATAATTTCATTAATTTATAAAACTCTGAAGATAGGAGAAAGATCTCTAAACTAATTCTTTAGATTATATTTATCAAGAACCAGACAGATTCTAATCATTCTATATCTACATAAAATATATTGAATTAGATTTCTCTTCTAACCTTTACAATACATGCTGTATTTTCTATAAAAAGCCAGCACTTCTTAATGAGAACTTGTGTGTTTATTTAGCTCCTGGAAAATTTTAGCTCTAATCTCCCCTATTTCATGCTATTTATGTTTTAAACCTTCTTTCTGAGTGTGTTTTGTTAATTTGGATTTTATTGCCCTAAAGCAATTTTTTATTATAATAAACATAAATTACATCACCATAACTCATATGAAGTTTTCTTCCCTCCCCCAGAAAGTTGTGACCCATCAGGTTTTAATAGATTGTAGTTTTTGTAGAACTCCTCTACCAACAATTTCATAGCTACTTACTTTTTAAATGCACACTTACTGTGCTAATGGTTGGAGAATAAGAGGTCAAGATGGTGGCTTTTACAAGGAACACATATTTCTGAGCATATGGCCTGCAAAGTTAAGATAAATTTTAAGAGAGAGAAAATATCCTAAGTATTTATATATTTAATTATGTTATATTTGAACTCACGTATTTAGAAAATAAAAGTAGATGTTTTCAAACAATGTCAGTTTCTATCAGCATACAGCAGGCATATCCCTCTCCATGCACAGATGCACAGAAAAAAGAGAAAAATTAAGTACTAAATTCTAGTGGCTATAATAGGATGATGTAAGTTTCAATATGTGTGAAGGAAAACATAAACTAAAATAATTAGTAAGGACTGTGATGTTCAATAAGGCAAGTAATGAATTCTCTCTTAGTCTTATTTTCTTCATTTGTGAAATTGTTAAATATTTTGCACGACTTCTTCATATTCAGAATTTAATTGTGGTTGGCTTAGAACTGTTTCTCTTTCAACATTGTCTTCATTTCTCCACACTTTTACTAGACCTTAGTCGTGATTGTTAATATGTGCTCAAATATCATATACACACAAGTTTCCTTGGAGATGGTAGAGTGCAGTGAATAGTCAACCAGGTTCTGGGTTTAAATCCTACATCCTTTGCTTTCTAGCTGTGTGCTTTGGGTCAGGCTAGTTACTATCTGAGCCTCATTTTCCTCATCTGATGGTTTTAAAGACAAAATAATATATAAGAGAAAAGTTTAAATAATATGTGAAAATATTCCAGCCTCTGACACATCGAAATTCTCAAGAAATATTTACTGTTCTCAGAACGATATTCTACTCTATTCACAATAACAATTGTTAAAATTTTTATGACTGTTCTAAGCTAGAATCTCTACAAGTCCAAGGGTTAATCAAGAAACATTAAATGTTCCTCCAAATAATTATTTCTATTTAATATACTTTAATTTTAGAACAGTTTTAGGTTCACAGCAAAACTGAGCATTGAAGTGTAAAAGCTTTAAGATAATTTTTTGCCCTTTCAGTATTTTATTTAGACCTGATTAATTATAAAATTATTTTTCCTTAGCCATAGGAGTTCAATATTACATTATAAAGATGTTTCAACTGGAAAGCATTTTTAAACTTTATCCTAAAGAATTTCATGTGTGTGGCATGTGCATGAATTCCTTCTTGCTCAGTTACTTTTATTATTTTATTCTATTTTAATTTGTTCAAATTAAAATCAATGTCTCATTCTCTGCAGTTAATCACTAAATTTATGTTTTGATGTAAGAAAGGTAAATAATCCTCAGAACATTATATTTTTGAATTTTTCTTTTGAGATAATAAAGAGATCTTAAAAAACTGATGAGAACATATTAAGGCCACACCACACAGAAAGTTTGGGACAGAAAGACCTTAAACTCATCATCTTGATACTCTAGTCATTTTAATTGTTATTAAATGATACCGCAAATTATTTTTCAATGTGCTTGCTAGTTGGATCTGAGTACTTTCTTAAATGGACATTGTCAATTCTTTAATAAAAGAAATATTTATAAGCATGTATGTTTATACCCAAATATTTGGGCATTTTGTATAATTCTTTATCATTTGCACACAGAAAAAGACGTTTAATGAACTCCCAGTTCCACATGGCTCGGATAGCCTCACAGTCACGGCAGAAGATGAAAGGCATGTTTTGGGACAGAAAGACCTTAAAATTCATCATCTTGATACACTAGTCATAATCTATATATTTTGCACGATACAATTGTACAAAATATTAACAATTTGACAAATGAAGATGAGGCTAAGAGAGAATTCATGGTTCCTTGAAGAAAGAGGTTTCTTTCTTGAGGTTGGTATACTTAAGTTCTTCAAGCACATGGAACCCATAAAAATTGTTCTAAAAATAGTATTCTTCTAGAGTTCTTCATAGTTTCATTGTTTCAAACAACATCATTGTGCTATCTATATTTCCAGTAACCATACGATGAGTCGGCTTCATCTAGCAAACCGAATTAAATTAAAATATTCCACCATGATTGTGGGATTGTGGGCTTAATTTTCTTTTTTTTTTTTTTGGCGGGAGTCTCGCTCTGTGGCCCAGGCTGGAGTGAGAGGCGCCATCTTGGCTCCCTGCAGGCTCCGCCCCCCGGGTTCCCGCCATTCTCCTGCCTCAGCCTCCGGAGGAGCTGGGACCACAGGCGCCGCCACCACGCCCGGCTCATTTGTTGTATTTTTAGTAGAGACGGGGTGTCACCATGTTAGCCAGGATGGTCTCCATCTCCTGACCTCGTGATCTGCCCGCCTCGGCCTCCCAAAGTTATTTTTTTTAATATAATTCAGATTTTACTCTAGTATATTTAATGAGATATTAATATCACTATACAATCTTAATTTTGTCATGATATATCATTTTATGTCCCTCAGCATTTAAAAATCTTTTGTCATTATAGCTTGCACTTGCTATCTTTTAATAGTGAACTTAATCTATTCATACTAAGTATGATTTTCACACATATGGATCTATTTCTACACCTTTAAGAAAATTTCACTTTATTTTTTCTTCTTTACTTTTTTCATTTGTTTTCTGCTTTTCATTGACTTGATTGCATACCTTTTGCGGGGTATGTTGTTTGTTTGTATATTTGTTTTTCCATTTAATCTGTCTCCCTTTTCATTGCTCTTTGTTTAGTTATTCTTAATTGTTGAACAAAGTACATTAGCACTAACAAAACACAACATTGCATTAGCAAAGTATAACTTGAATTAATAATGTCCTTCCACCTGAACAATTTAAGAGCTATAGAAAATTTTAGATATGATCACCTCTTCCAGTTTTTATTATTGCTATTTGTAAATATAATTGTACATTGTTTTTTAAATTCCAAGATAAATATTCATTATCCTTAATGTTATTATTGTTGTTACTTTGGTTATTGATTATTTAGATACAACGACATGCTTTCAAGTTTCTGTATAACTCAATGTCACTTAGATCTCACTCTTTTCTTCTGAAAAGAATTTTCTTCTCATTGAATCATATCTTTTGGTATTCTTCAGTATGCACTAAGTGTAAACTCAATCATTTCTTTGAGAGTGTGTGTGTGTGTGTGTGTGTGTTTGTGGCAGGGTCTCAGGCTGTCACCCAGGCTGCAGTGCAGTGGTGCAATCATGGCTTACTGCAGCCTTGACTTTCTGGGCTCAAGCAGTTCTCCCACCTCAGCCTCCTGGGTAACTGGGACTACAGGCACTTGCCACCATGCCCACACCTGGCTAATTGTTTGTATTTTTAGTAGAAACGAAGTTTCACTGTGTTGTCCAGGCTGATTTTGAACTCTTGAGCTCAAGCAATCTGCTCTCCCTAGCCTTCAACGTGCTGAGATTACAGGCATGAACTACCATGCCTGTCCTGAAAATTATTTTATTTTATGTATCTTACTCTTAATGATTTAGAAAGGTTTAAAATCATAGATTGATGGAAATTTTCTCTTAGCACTATTGTCTTTTATAATTTGAAGATACTTTCATTTTAAGTTATGAGTGGAAAACAGAAATTACCTAAAAGGGCACAATTACTAGACTGACAGTGTTATGGGTTGAATTGTGTCCCTCCAGCAAATAATGAGGTGCTAATTCCCATAGCTGTGAATGTGACCTTGTATGGAAATACAGCCTTTGCAGATGACCAAGTCAGGATGAGGTCATTGGGTTGGGCCTTAATCCAATATGATTCTCTCCTTATGAAAAGGAGAAATGTGGACACAGGGACAGATAGGCATAGAGAGAAGATGACGTGAGGACACAGGAAGAATGCCGTCAATAAGCCAAGTGATATGGTTTGGCTGTGTCCCCACCCAAATCTCATCTTGAATTGTAGCTCCCATAATTCCCATGTGTTATGGGAGGGACCTGGTGAGAGATAATTGAATCATGGGGGCGGTTTCTCCCATACTGTTCTTGTGGTAGTGAGTAAGTCTTACAAGATCTGTTGGTTTTATAGGGGGTCTCCCCTTTTGCTTGGTTCTCATTCTCTCTTGCCTGTTGCCATGTGAAATGAGCCTTTCGTCTTCTGCCATGACTGTGAGGCCTTCCCAGCACGTGGGACTGTGAGTTCATTAAACCTCTTTTTCTGTAGAAATTACTCAGTTTCAGGTATGTCTTTATGAGCAGCAGGAGAACAGACTAAAACACCAAGAAACACTCAAAGCTTCAAGACATTAGGAGAGAGACTTCCCTGGAATAGATTTTTCCTTGTGGCTCTCAGAAGGAGCCACCTTTTCAACATCATGATTTTAGACTTCTACCCTCCAGAACTCTGAGACAGTGCATTTCTGATTAAACCACCCAGTGTGCAGTGTTTCGTTAGGGCAGTCCCAGGAAAATACTACAGATACAAATGGTGAACAGAAACAAGAGCCAGGAAAAAACAGAACCTTCGACTCTCTATACAGTACTCTATCCTTTCTTTCTGGAGGTTTTTAGAAGGCATTTCAAGGATTCAGCAGGGGGTTTGTAGACCACTGCTAGGCCCACTATGTCCCATTCCTGTCAGATACTTGCAGGAACTGCAGTGTTGACTAGGCTACACTTTTTCTGTTGACTGCTTCTCATGATGCACACTTGACCCTATGCCTCTCTTAATCCTGGCAGCTCCCCATACTCTGCCTAAATACATACCAGTGGACATTACTACCAACGTGTCAAAGTCCTCAATATCTCATATTCCATGCAAAAGTACATAGACGGGCTCTTTCTATTTATACTGTCGTAGATTATACCAGCGAGTATCCAAGTGATGTCAGCAGGGCCCCAATGTATTTTAGAAATTTTAATAAAAATTCCTTTTTACAAAATCAGATTTTACTATAAAGTCAGGCTTACAATCCCTGTGTTCTTTTTTTTGAGGATATGTTTTTCCAAAACAATCCTCAGCCATCCACATAAAAACAGTTTCAGATAATACCAATTGGGAATTTTTATAACTGGTAGAAATAGGTTAAAATTGGACTTTCAAAAAATACAGTTGGCCTTTCATGTGTATGAGCTCCACATTTGCAGATTCAACCAACTATGGATGGAAAATATAGTATTCCCAGATTGCACAGCCCAAGGTTAGTTTTCCTAGGTTATACAGGGCCAATGTTGGAATTTTAGCATTTCTGGATTTTGGCATCCATCAGGGTTTTGGAACTAATCCCCCATGGAGAACGTGGAACCACTGTATATACCAATGGCAAATAAGCACTGAAAATTTGCTTGGCATCATTAGTCATTAGGAAAATGCAAGTAAAACTGCAATGAGATGCCCTATGGAGCCACTAGGACGGCTGTAATCAGGTCACAGAAGACAGAGTGCTGGTGAGGATGTGAAAACTTCAATGGTATGGTTGCTTTGGAAAACAATAGCAAAGTTTTTTTTTTAAATTTAAATATACATTTATCATATGACTCAACTATCAATTCCTAAATGTTTACCCCAGAGAAATAAAAGCATGTTCACACAGATAGTCATTTGCCAATGTTTATAGCAACTTTATTCTCATGGCCTTAAACTAGAAATAACCCAGGAGCCCATGTGTTAGTAAAAGTATAATCAAATGGAACACTAGTTTGCAATAAAAAAGGATACAATGTAGACATATGTAACAGCATGAATAAATCTCCAAAGCATTAAGTAAACTCAATAAAAACAATCAAGGCTACATAGTGTATGATTCAATTTTTATGACACTATTTAATAGCCAAAACTATAGCCACCCAAATCTGATTGGGGTAGAGAGGGGCTAGGTGCCAAGTTGGGGTGAGGATTGATTACAAAGGGGCACTAGGTAACATCGTACTTTAGGTTGCTGTAACAGAACATCATAGACTGGGTAGTTTATAAACAACCAAAATTTATTTTTCACAGTTTTGGAGACTAGAAGTTCAAATTCAAGTTACTGACAGATTCACTCACTTCCCGATTCAGAGGTGGCTGTCATTTTTTTTGTCTCCTCACATTGTAGAAGGACGGGATATCTCCGGGGTCTCTTATTAAAAGCCCTAACTCCATTGATGAAGGCTCTGTTCTTACGACCGAATCACTTTCCAAAGGCTCTAACTCCAAATACCATTATATTGGGTATTAGATTTCAACATTTTCAGGAGAATATAAAAATTGAATCTGTAGAAAAAAGAAATTTTTAGGATGAAATATCTCCATTGAAGTGGTTGTTACACTACTGTAAACATTTGTCAAAATTCATCAAATTGAACACGTAAAAAAGAAAATACTGTTATATATCGTCACTGTTTGGATGTGTGCCTCCAAAAACATGTGTTGAAACATAATCCAACAAAACGCTGTTGGGAGGTGGGGCCCAGTGGAGGTGTTTAGGTCATAAGGGCTGAAGCCTTGTGAACAGAGTCATGCTGATTTAAAAGAACCTAAGGCTGGGAGTTCAATCTCTTGCTGTCTCACCTTCCACCATGAGATGACACAGAAAGAAGGCCCTCACCAGATGCTTGCCTTTCCATCTTGGATTTTCCGGTTTCCAGAACCATGAAGGATCTCTACAAGTTGCCCAGTCTCTGATATTCCATGATAGCAGCACGGACTGAATGGAAATATATATGTATTGCATTTCAATAAATATTAGTAAGAAATTAAACATTCACCACAAACAGGGATCTTTGAATGAGCACTGGGTCCCTCTGAGCAAGGACGTGGACTTGTGTCGTGGAGGAGAAAGAACTGGATCAGAGCCTTGAGAGCAGAAAGCATCAAATATTCTACAGCTTGAGCCTGCCGTGATGGTAGCAGTAGGAACGGAAGATTCCTGTGGTTTTGTTATCTTAGGTGGTGAATTGGACTCCACTAATGGAGGGGCTTAAGGTGTGAGCAGCCATTTGTTTTATATAAACAGTTGTATAAAATGAATGTGCCAATAAACCGTAACAAAATACACTGGGAGAGCTTAAAACCTAATATACCTTTTAGGGAGTCTATTATGGATAGACTTGACCTACAGAATCTAGTCACACTTTTGATAAGCCAGTAATTTGCTCTGTATATAGATACCCCTAATTCAGGCTTCAGGGGCTAATAAGTGTTTCCAGAACTGCAACCAAATGATCAATATGTGACAGTGTGACACACACTACAAGATTCCGTATTTTGAATGTTGAATATGTGTAGATATAGAACTACTAACAGCTAATCAGTGATTCAGTGATGACTATTTCTTTTCTATTTTCTTTATATGTATTGTAATTTCTCAGTGGCATTCAGGAAACCCTGGAAACCACATTGGAAGTGGAATTATTTGAGTTGGACATCTGTAGATACTTGTTCATTAAAAAATTCTCCAAATATGTCTTTAAAACTTAATAAAATGTCAACTTAGAAACTTAATGTGCCTGGGGCTTAGTCCAGAGGACAGTGGTGTCAGGTAAGCTCAAACAGGAAGATAATGGAAGGGGATTTGAACTTTATAATTACGATAAGGACTCCTGGTCAGTTTCAGAAAGACAATGACAGGACCAGAGTATACATTACCGCCTGCTGTGTATATGAAGCACCAGTGGTTATACCTGGTTCTTTGTCTCCAAATCAGAGCACAGGCTTGACGTGAACGGTCCTCCGTCCGCTGATGAAGGAGGCTTGTCCGCTCAGTTGGAGGCATGATTTCCCTGCATATCGCTGCCGACTTCCTGTCACTGTCCCAGAGCTTTCGAATAAGCATTCATGACCTTCAAACAGCCTGATTTCCCCAGAGTCGTTGAACACAGCTAGTTGGCTCTACTAGGCTGAAAGCCATATGGCATCAATTGTAAATGTTTTGCTACCATTTCTAAACATAACCACCTGCCTGATTTACTGTTTGCTGGATGCTCACCGTGAATGTGAATATGTCCACCTAATTTTTTTCTTTAAATTAAGAAATGTAGTTTAAAATTATGATGAATTTTATCCTATCAAGATGTTGAAGAGGGATGCTGAAGAAGATGCACATTGTCAGTTTTGTATAAATCCACTTGTTGGAGAAAAGTGTTGAAATGAGCAAAACCATCATATAAGTATAAGCATGGAGATTGTTGAAATTATAGTTTTATGAAATTTGCAACATGAAGTACAAGGTAAATAAATATCTCATTTTGAACTCACATATTTAGTACAAAATATTGCCCCAAGTCCTAGTGCTTGGGGATATTTAGGAAAGAGAAGACCCCCAGAGCTACAAATCATTATGTAACCAGATAGCTTAACTTCAAAATGAATTTTATTTTACTTTGTTAATCTTGGGTTTCAAGATACAACCTTGAGGCAAACTGCAGAAGCCTTTCCCTTAGCCATAAAATAGACTCCGTATCCTTCCCTTTCCTACCATGTATACTCCCTTCACATTTATCTAATTGTATGCTGTCATCTATGTGCCTTCTTAGAAGTTTCAGTGGCTAATCGTGAGCCTGACAAAGGAAGCTTGGAGACTCAGTGGCAAAATTCCCGAGATCACTTCAAGGTGGCTGGCTATTCAACAACCCTGCCGTCGTGGGGATGACAGCAGCCCGTGGACTGAGACCCACAATAGCCGCCAGAGCAAGACACACAGACATTGTACTCCGCACAATTCTTGCATGCTTTCCTTATCCGTTTTTCCACTTTTAAACCCCTACCTTCACCCGCAAAATTGAAGTGGTTGATTTGGATGGGAATCTGGCCACATCCCCTTTACCAGTTTTGGTTCGTAAAACCACTTTCTTTCTAGCAGACCTCACTCTTATGGACTGGACTCTGCAAGTGGTAAGCATTCAGATCTGTATTCAGTTACAACTAGGTGATCTCTCTGCAATGGATACAGAAAAGATAGGTTCAAGGGGAAACATAAGGGAAGAGGGAGGGGGAACTTACATATTGGGGATAAGTGAATTGGGGATAATTAAAAGCAAATGTAGGGAAAATTCTAAAGGGAAACTGATAACAGTGTATATGGAGACATTGTGCTCCTCAATCGAGATTTTAAGGGTACAGTATTGTTTCCAGTCATCTCCCTTTCAGCAGTATAGTCCAGTAACTCGATGCAATCACATTACCAGTTCTCTTCTGAGGAAGCAGTTTTAGACAGATTCAAAGCCCAGTTGTTCAATTTAGCCACGATTCTTTGATTTCTATTTTAGCTAATTAGTAGCAATACAAACTCTTGCCAAACAAGGAATGTGAATTCTTGAAGATTAAATTTTATTTTATCTCTATCTAAAGGTAGGAAACCAATCTTTTGGGAGGCACAGATTAGGATGACAGCCAACATTCATTTATTCATTCTAAAATAAAGCCTTTATGTGTAATGAATTATTTGTCATAATTCTAGAAAGTGGCGTGTTCCAGCAATTATAATTATAAATTATATTATTTTTGCAGAGTAGAATAGTAAGCCATATCATTAAGATCAAAATGATATTTAAAGGAAAACTATAACTATGTCTTTAGTATATTAAAATTAGATAAGATTTTATACATCTGTCCCTGCAAAATAAAACACTTTTTGTATGTTTTCTTTGGCTTACGCACAGCTAAATTTGATGAGATAAAATATACAAATATTTGACTGGGTCAATTTCCTTTACGAGTTGTATTTTAATTAATTCAATAAGCATGTATTGATGACCTACTGTATGCAATACATTTGGCTTTTAGTATGTTTGATTTTGCTCTGTCATCATGGATCATGATGTTTGTGACTGGGGGTGTGATTTACTAAATATTTGGAAGCTTTTTTTTCTCCATTAGCCAAAGAAATAAGTAGATAAATAAAAGCTTAAAGCTTTTTAAAAAAATCCACGTGGTGTTATTTTGAGAGGTATAGAATTTGTCTAAGCTCCAGTTCCTCCCATTGGAAGAATGCATATTTAAATGAAGTAACATGTATAAAGGCAATTGGTGGCCGGGCACAGTGGCTTATGCATGTAATCCCAGCACTCTGGGAGGCCCAGGTGGGACGATTACTTTAGCCCAGGAGTTCAAGATCAGCCTGGGCAACAAGGAAAGACCCAGTTTCTACAAAATATTTTAAAAATTAGCTGGGTGCAGTGGCACATGCCTGTAGTCCCAGCTACTTGGGAGGCTGTGGTAGGAGGATTGCTTAGGCCTGGGAGGTAGAGGATGCAGTGACTGTGATCGCGCTACTGCACTCCAGTCTGAACGACAGACTGAGACCCTGTCTCTGAAAAGAAAGAAAGAAAGAAAGACGCACATACACACATACATAAAAAATAAAGGCAAAGAGTAGGCCCTCAATAACTTGAGCTAATATCAATCTGTATTTCCATAAATTGGTGTCATTCTATGTATTCGTAGCCTCCAAACCTGTTGTAGTCCAGTCTTTGGCTCCTTTTCCTGTGGCCTTAAAAATTTATATTAGATAAGGATAAGAATCACACTATATACTTATCCTTAACTGTTTTACAGTTATTTTCAGATTTACGTTTTCTGTGGTTACCAAATTACAAATGACTACGTATAAAAACATACCTTTCTGGGAAGTTGCGTTTCTCAAAGTTCAGAGGAACTCATATGCACTTACATGTAAAAATTATATAAAATATGCACATGTTAACTTGTCATATATACTTAAAAGATACCTAACAAAATTGGGAGTTCACAAGGGTGTTACACACATATTTGAACTTGCAAATAGAAAAAAACAGATATCCAGAAATCAGGCTGAGTTTATACTCTAGAAATATTTGCAATTCCTCAGTAATAAAGTGACAGAATTTGTGACTCTTAAATTAAAAATTATGCATAACTGTATTTTATACTCTTTTAGCCATCAACAACTTATATTAACAACTAAATTAAGTTATACATCAGGCCAGAAAGGATAGCAAATTTCTTATGTTCTGGTATGGGAAGAAGAAAGGCATTTTTAGTGTAAAATTTAGTATGCAACACAAAATGGCCAGATGGTACACACAATCCGTTTGTTGCAAGGCTTCTAGTTCTTTCTGTGCATTGGAAGAAAACCAGGTGACAAGTTAGGCAGCAGTTTTTGTGTAGGACATTTCCGAGTTGCATATAATCAGAGAATAAAGATCTAGAAGATAACTTTCAACTAAAACAAGCCATTCTTAGTCAAAGTCACAAGCATTCACTCTTAATAATCACAAATGCTTTCTGTTCTCAAGCTTAAAAATCTGTTCTCTATTTTCTTCGGACTCTTTCAGTGTTTCAAATTTTTTGCACACATAATCTTATATTTTCCTCTTCACAGAATGGGATTGGCAGAAAAAATGAGAGAGCTTTTTGCAGTTGGTGATTTTTTCCAAGTTCACAGAGCTAGTAAATACACCATGTGATTCACATAAAACATGAGAATAGCCAATATGGGGTACCTAGAAATGAGCAGCATTGCAATTATAATACAAATAAAAATTATACCCATTTTACTAGTTTGAATGATTACCACAGTAAACATGGATTCATATGTTAGGCTGTGATAGAACCAAAAGAAGACATTTACGTGATTCTTTTTTAATGGGATGCATCTGCTTGGGACAGGCTGTGCTTTTTAGAGGAACAACTTTATCCTTCAGTAAAAACTTCTGGAGAAGTGTGATATCAAAGCTCAATTAAACTTGATATTTAAAGCCTTTACACTAAAATAATGAATCTATTCATGAACAATACAAGAACGAGATTTGGCATGAAATCTATGTCAGTATATCTCATATGAGTGCCTAGCTAGGATGCTAATTCACAAGGAAAAGATTTGTCATTCTCCAATGTCAGACAGTTATTTGAAGCCTGTTTGCTTTTTTTGGTAAAGATACTTTAAATAAGCAGCCTGGGGAAAGAGTTATGGATATCTACTCTCATGAAGAGGAAGACTGCTCACTGAATATAATTGAATGGATTTTTTTATGAGTATTGGTATTATTTCAATTTTCAAGAAAAAAATAACAAACTGATATATGCGAAATCTTCATGCTGTGGGCCATATTGAAAGAGAGTAAATAATGGAAATTAAATGCCAAGATATTGGTGGGGACCCATCTGCCCCACTAGGATCTCGATGTTACTGAGTCCTCTTAGGCATTTCAAATATGTGCCGGAAGACAGGGCTTCTCAGGCCATGATTTTTCTACTCCTAAAAATAATTTACCAGGAAAAACAGACACATGAAGACTAAATGCTTCAAGAGGGAACCCATATAATGGGTTAAATGAGGCATAGGATAGAAGTGTGTGAGGCACTTTGTATTAGAGCTCATTTAAAATACCATCAGTTACAGGAGGTTTCAGAAAAAAAGAAAACAGCCTGTGTTCTGCAGAGACAACTGTATGCAACGTGTTGTACAATGGGTGTGAGGAGTTAAGGAAAGAATGCCTTTTCTTCTGGTTGTCATCTTCCTTCTGGCTCCTAGCTAACTGCAACAATTCATTTTATAATCCTGCTGATGGCACCTTCCATGGCAACAGGTGCTTACTCATTTTGACAAATGTCACTTTATTAACAATTATGATGTCTGCAAAGAGGACTAACAATCCCTGTAGTTATGCAAAAGTCAGGCAGTACCCGCTGGGGATGGGAGCCTACCAACTTTGTGACAGCTCTCTACTAAGGCCAGTGGAGTATATATTGAATATATAGGTTGTTCAAGGATTGGTCCTGCTTTATGCTTGAGTCTTACTTTATTTTCAGTGTGTCCTGATTTGTTAAACTAGTTTTATGATGAGCATACCTAAAGATCATCTGTCTCTTGTACAAGAAATGGCCATGTTATAGTTATAAACTTGGCAATGTATAAATAAACTTTGAAATGTAGGCAAATATGAGATAATATCTCAACATCAACTCAGCCACTTCACACTTACTGAGATATTGTTTTCGAAGGCTATGCGCCAAACACTTTATCATATTTTTATATCTTGCATGTAGTAGATAATTTATATACATACCAATCACACGCACACACACACACACACACACACACTGTCATAGCAATCTAATTAGAAATGAAAGTTTCTAAATTTCAAATAATATGGAGCAAAACTATATAATATTGTCTTACTTAAAAGCTTTACAGACTTTTAAAAAAGATGATTCACAGGATTATGGAGGATATTGATGTAATTGAATAAAACTATAAGGCCCTGAATACTTCTCAACTCTTCCGTTTTTATAGAAACTAAGAAGCAATTTAAGGATTTCTTTTTTAATGTGAAGAAAAATGTTTTGTCAGATTTTCTGATAAATGCCATTTAAATAATTAATTTGCCAACATTTAGGGAAACTGAGTGTGCCCCTTCTCTAAAAAGCTTGTGATTTCTCTTTAGTGTAACATATAACAGAGATGCATAGGAAAATTCAGGGATATGCATTGAAATGCTATTAGTAGATAGCAAATGGGGGATGAAATTTAATCTGTATAAATTTTATACAGATGGATAAAATTTAATCTGTATATTACTGGGCAATAGTTAAAAGGAATCAACTATCTCTATATATGCATAGGTCTCAAAATTGGCCTCAAAAATGATATTGAGTTGAAAAACATGGTGAATGTCACATTTCTCTGTGTAAGTATAAAAATAGAAAAAATATAATAATCATTGTTGATACATATTTAGGAAAGAAAGGATTAATAGTTTAATATTGAGAGTAGATTAGACATACACATATTAAGTATGTAAGAATTAGCCTTTGGATTTGTTAGTCTTTTTGTTTTAATCTGCTGTATCTCTATTTACTATTTCATTCGTTATTATTGTTGGTTTTTATAATTGCATTTCTTTTGCTTGGGTTTCTTATTTTTTCCCTAATAAGTTAGCTGTTGAATTTATCTGTTTTCACACCTTAGTGCTTTCTGGTATGTTTTAAATATGCTTTCCTATTTCCAAATCTACAAATTTTTCAAAAACAATTTTTTTTTCTGAGTTCGAACTTAATTGCATCATGGTTAGAGAAATATGTCTGTCTGATAACTCCTTGGGATTGGCTAATATTTGCATTATGGCCTCCCCACATGCTTAGGTTTTCTTTGAAGTTCCATGGGTATCTGAGGGTACTGTGCGTATGAGAGTACTGTGCATATCTGAGAGTACTGTGCGTATCTGAGAGTACTGTGTATTCCTTGATATGATGGGTATGT
Organism: Macaca mulatta; assembly: GCF_049350105.2. Taxonomy (NCBI): domain Eukaryota; kingdom Metazoa; phylum Chordata; class Mammalia; order Primates; family Cercopithecidae; genus Macaca; species Macaca mulatta. The sequence continues at coordinate 203,339,035 of NC_133407.1, read as the reverse complement.
TGACTTCTTTATGTGTTTTGAGGCAAGTTATTAGAGGCATCAAAGTTTAAATAAGTGTATAATTATCATTGTTTTATGATGTTTTCCATTCTATATGGTGCTTTTTGCCTTAAAGACTTTGCTCTATAATATTAATATAGATGTACCAGCTTTCCTTTGACTAATATTTAAGCTGCCTAATTTTTTATCCTTTGTGTATCAGTTTTCCCATGTTTTTATTTTCATGTGTGATTCTTCAATAGTATAATCCTGGATCTTATTTTTTATTGAATTTAACCTTTAACTAGAAAGTTAATTTATTTACATTTATTAGGATTGTTGTTATAGTTGGATTCATTACCATCTTATTTCTTGTTTTGTATGTTCCTCTTTTGCTTCATTGATTTTACTTTTTATCACTTTTTCTGCATCCTTTACATTAAGTTTTTATTTAAATTCTATTTCCCTCTTTATTCTATTAATAGTTACCGTGAAATTTTAACAGATTTATTTACTTAACGTCTACATTAATCATTTTCTCTATTTCCCCTTTATATAACATAGGGACCCTAGAATTATAAAAATCAAATCACCCACCATTCAGTCTTACTTATTGTCCCATATTTTAATTGTATCCTTTCTTAATTCCCAAATTTAATATTTTTATGATTTCATGCAGACTCTGTGGTTTATCTACAGACTTTCCACATTCTTCATTCAACATTTCTTCTTGTATCTCCAGCTTTCCTTTTGTGGTTATTTTCCATCTTGCTGACACATCGTCAAAAGTTTGTTAAAGTGTGAATCTATTCACTTTTAGGTTTCCTAAAGGGAGTTTTAGTTTTCCTTTTATGTTTACTTACATCTTACTTTTGAGTTATTTCAAATATAACAAAATATGTGAGAGGAGTGCACATATTAATCATTCCTATATACCTTGCGCCCACATCCTTCACTTGTTCATGTTTTACCAAATGTACTTTATCGTTCGCTCTTTCTTCTTCCTCAGTGTTCATCTTATTACCGTGTTCACAGGAAGAGTGGTTCTTGCTATTAAGTAAGGATTTTAAATCAGCTTATTATCACTGCAGATTTCCACAGGAGAGAAAGAAGGGTCACGGTGTGAATGTCTCTGTGGCTTCTAGTGGAAATGGAAACGTGACTCCAAACTATCACCTAGAAATGGAAACGTGAGTCCAAACTATTGCCTAGAAATGGAAACGTGAGTCCAAACTATCGCCCAGATTGGAGGAAGGTCAGAGAGCACTGAGAAAAAATGTGATCATATTGCCATCATAGAAGTCATACATTTGTCTTTTGTCTCCTTATTGTTTATATTTTTTCAACTACTTAAATCAAACAATTTGAGGTGAAAGTTCACCACCACTCTCACCTACCAATAACAAGATAGAATAAGGGAAATATTATTTCCCAAACCTGTGTTTCATTTTGATGATAATCAGCTCCTGATCTAGATGCTTGACATAAGACACGTTATCTAAGCTCTACCACACGTGTATCAGTAGAATTATTTCCCTATTTACATGAAGATATAC